>NC_136886.1:15858913-16198965 GCF_949152265.1 Phoxinus phoxinus
TGGCCTGACACGAACAATGAACAGTTGTATTTTATTAACTAACGTTAACAAAGATGAATAAATACTGAAACAAATGTATTGCGTCAGTCAGTTGCAATTTCCAGGTAGTTATTCATCACCTGTGGAGTTATGCGTTCCTTGGAGAACTCCGTCTCTATGGCTCTTCCCTTCCAGGAGGTGTGCAGTGGCTGGGATTCCCACTTCCCCTTCCCCAGGAAGAGTAGTGAGCTGCTGGGATTGAGTCTGGTTCCGCAGCCCTCTGCTGGCCACCTCCATGTACTCCTCTGTCATCTGGGCCAGAGGACAGTCCTGGGGGACCGAGTGATAGGGGGTGTCCATGGGGGAGCTGGGAGGGGAGAGCGACGAGAGCGAGGACCGAGAGGAGAGAGAGGTGAGAGACTGCGGCGTGTCGTGCGAACGTTTTGGGCCGAAGGCCGAACCGTCTCTACTGTGGGTCTCCAAGGGGAGAAGGTAGCGGAAAGAAGGGTCCAGAACATCAGAGTTTCCTTCTGTTCGCTCATACTGGGGTAGGCCGTAGATGTCGGTGAAGCTGACGGAGCTGAGAGAACCACGACTGGATGCCAAAGAGCCACGACTGGAGGCTAAAGAGCCACGGCTGCTGCTGGAGGACACTGTCAGATTACTGGCTGATAGGCTGCACACAGAGAGAAATGGTCATTTTGGGTTGATGTGGTTAGACATCCTGTTATTTGTCTTAGTGTTTTTATCATTACCTCTTTTGATTAGGGGTGCTAATTGATAAAAAAAAAGAAAAAGAAAAATCACATCACATGATATGATATGATATGATATATGATATGCTGCTTATTTAAATCAGTAGCCAATAATCACACTGAATATTCTATTCTATTATATCTGCAGAGAAAAAAGCCCAAAGCCTAGATAATAATGTAATACATTATTGTGGCAGATGAAAAAGGCTTTGGAAAAGAGGCTTCAAAAGTCATTGTTTTATATTTTATTGAAAGTAAGAGTATTAGTGGCTTACAGTCTAAATAAATCCATACTTTTAAATTGTTCATTGTAATTATTAAAATAAATAAAAGCATAATAATAAAATGTATATTAATACACACCTGTTAATATTAACACTCACACGGCCAGTTTGACCTTAATTCTCTTATTAATTTTTGTATTATTATTACATACATGTTAAACTGACAGCTTTAGTCTTGATTTCTGACCTCTGAATCAGGTTTGTATGAGGGTGTTCAGGTTGTGTGTGATGTACCTCTTCAGTTGAGAGTGTAGATAGGTGGTGATACGGGTGGCTTCCTCTAGTTGCCTCATGAGTACATTCCTTTTCTCCTGCTGTAATATCCTACAAAACATACACACATTTGATACTGATAATAATACAGATTTGCCACATTCATTGAGTCAGTTTTAACTAACCATTTGATGTCTGCCTGATCTCAACAAACCATAGACTGTAGATCACAAATGCAATGCTATTTGTTCAATTGTTCATTGTGCAAAACTGGAAATGATTTCAGTGCATAGTCTGCCGTATAAGAATTGTTATGCAATTTAAATTTGACCATCATAAGAAAATGCTATTCTACCATTGTATGGCTCCTAATGTGACAAAGAAAACCCATCAATATTCACTACATAACAAAGTAACACGCAAGCGAGGATATGAAAGCTGATATGTATAGTGACGTAATATGACAAAAATACCCCTATATGTCTCAGCTGAGGTCTCAGATATAAGATTCTCATAATTAGCGGATCAGAGCTGGCACAAGCACATCTGCTTTGTTCAGTGGGGAAATAAGGGCACCCTTATTTACGTCTGCAGGCATTTACAAAACTTTTACCGACATATTTTGTTTGAAAGATTTGCTGATAACGAATACATTATTCTACCACCATTTAAGTGGAGGTATATTATGTTTACCTGACATGCTTTTCTTTATTACCATTTTAGTGCAACTTATTATTATTTTTTTGCATGGTTGTAACATGCTTTACTTTGGTCTACAAAACCTGAGATATCCTTGAAAACATTCTGCCAATTAAAAGTGCAACAATCCATTAGAAGTGATCTTCTCTTAGAATACTACATATGTTAAACATCCACATACATGGCTGTGCATTATGAAATAAATTCCAACCTCTGATTGGCCCCCTGACTCTGGACAATCTGGGCTTTCTGCACCTCGTCCCCCAGCCTGCGCTTCTCCTCCTGCAGCTGGAGCAGAGTTTCGGAGGAGTGCTGCTGCTGGCTGAGGAGAGTGATCTCCTGGAGCAGAGCCTCCTTCTCCCGCAGCAGCTGCAGACAGTCCAGATCCCGGTCGGCCTCCGCGCGTCCCGACCAGCTCTCACTGTCCAACTGAGCCAACTGATGCTGAATACTGGACATCCTAGAGAGAGAGAGTGAGAGAGAGAGACAACAGGGGATCATCTTAAGCTTCTGTAAACAGATAAATGCAGACATGATCGAATGATTGTGTTCACTAGGCTACACATACACAACAGTTCCATGATTAATATCACATAAATGCAATACTATTCATCCCACCATTCAAACGTTAGAGTCAGTTAGAGTGAAAAAATAACTTTTATTCAAGGTGAATGCATTAAATTTGATCAAGTGCGACTTTTACATTTTTACAAAAATGTATAATTCAAATAAATGCTGTTCTTTTGAACTTTCTATTCATCAAATAATCCTGAAAATTATTTTTTACCAGGGCTTCTGCAAAATATTAAGCAGCACAACTGGTTTCAACATTGATATAACAATAAGAAGTTTTTCTTGAGCATCAAATCAGCATATTCAAATGATTTCTGAAGGATCACTGAAGACTGGAGAAATGGCCTCTGAAAAATCAGCTTTACCATCACAAGAAAGAAATTACATTTTAAAATGTATTGAAATAAAAACAGTTATTGTAAATTGTAATAATATTAACTGGATTACTGGATTTTTGATCGCATTTTATTTCACAACTGAAAAGAAAGTATTACAATAAATAATAATGGTAAAGAGAAATAATGGCCAGCATGTTATATTGTAAATATCCATGCCTGTGTGTTTGTAAAATGGCTGGCAAACATATTAAAGAGCAGAGAGACACTGCAGCTTTATGTTTGGCATGAGAAACTGTGTTTCTGCACTTTGGAGGTCAGATATTGTGACTCAGTCAGAGAGCATGCAAGTTTCCACAGCTTTCTTCTTCTCTCAGCTCACTCTCTTTTCCCCGTTCCCCCCTGCTTTCTCTCTCTGTCTCTCTCTGATGTCATACCTGGCACTCAGTGGCCAACTCTGTTGCTATGGAAACATGCATCTTGTAAAGACGTTTGCATGGAGCCACTGCTATAACACAGAAGCCAAAAACTACAGCACCAGTTCCTCCTAAAATAAAGAGGAGCTTCCAAATGCAATGTAGGCCACATCAATCCACCACTCAACTTTTTACACAAACCGCTAAAATCTACAGTGAAGTAGTAGCAATATTATTACACAGCAAATCCAGACAGGGTTTCCCTTAAAGGCAGAGGATGAGGCACAGGATCATACTCTTGGGAAATCACAGGCTGGATGAAAAGCAGTTCCAAGTCAAAAAACTTCTGCTCCTTGAAATCACATGACTGAAATCAGGTGTGATACTACTTTCAAAGTGATTTGACTTAACATATTTGCATAGTAGACGAAAAATTGTTGGAAATTCTAATATTAACATGGGAACCCGCCCCATGCATATCTAGGAACCAGAATATCATATAAAGGTGGGGATTTTACGTCTTTTGACGCATTCCATCGTCATTCATGATGCATTCCATATTATATCATCAAATCAAAAACATTGATTTTTTAAAATTATGTTGAAATCACACTTGCTGAGTCCCAAATTAACCAATTTGTACTATTCTCTAAAAGTATGAACTGTTTTTGTGAAGAAAGAGTACTTCATGCTGAGATCTCTCCTTATGTGTTTGCATAATGATGCAATTAAATGTTTATGTCCAAACTTATCTTTATAAAAGTTCACAATGTTGTTGCAGATGAAGTATAATATGTATAGCATTCAATAAATATTTTTTTCATCAGGCTAGATACTGATTATTAATCACTCAAACCTCTTAACAGTCTGTCTCACACATCCACCATGTTTGTAGTTTTTAAACACTTTGTGATTGTAGTTCTAATCAAATCCTCATCCAATGAGCAATGGGTTGTGGGTAATATTAGTGTGCATGGATCTGTAATTAGAAATCTAGCTGGAAATAGTAGACCGTCCGGGTACCTTTGGAATACTCATTTCAACATTACGATTTGGGACACACTCATTCTAATTTGGAATATTTAGGACGGATACTATGCTAATTGGGACACAGTGACTGACATCTTAATTCATATATAAATCGCATATACAAACTTTTAACAAGGTTTATAGGTTATTCTGAAAAATCTATATTTAGGAAATCTCTATAGAGAAAATTAATGGGATTTTATTTTACTTCCAGCAACCGACTGTTTTTACATGCTTGTTGCCAATAACAGTTATGCAGTGCATTTTTGCAAATCTCCTTACTTTTTTTTAGCCTCTTCATACTGCCAATTGAGTTTGACTCTGTCTGCAAGCAGTGGTGGCTCCTGGGTGCCAAACTGTAAGAGATTATTGAGCATATATGACTTTAATTATATTTCTGTAATGACACAAAATCATACTGTCAAACGTAAAACAATTGAAACTTCAGTTGCAAAACAAAACCCAGACAAACCTCTCCCATCAGATCAGTCTGGCATCCAGAGTCTGTGTATTGTTGTACACCACAGGAGTTACCCAGGGTTTCTGCATTGTTGGCCACCTCATTAATGGAGTCACAGAAGTTCAGCGTCAGCTTGGCCAGGCTCTATGCACAACAAAAAAATAACAAATTAAAGTGATATTCATAACAGAAATCCCCAGTAATCAGTTATGACCACAAGATGGCAGCACCTCTTAAAATAAAAGATATTTGAGAGGAGGTTGAAGGTGTTCAAATGAATGATAAATTAGGATATGAATGTCTATTCAGTATGTATTGGTGCATTCAGTAGACAGGAACTATATAGAATTAATTTAGTCAAATCGAATTGCTGTTTGCAGTGCATTTTATACCTCAATACATAGACAATTATGTGAGTGCATCAGGATTTTCAATGAGAAAGAAAATTGAGGGCAGGACTTGATTTTATCCATTAGGGATTGAGAAAAGTGGGTGTTACACCCCAGAAAAGAGCTGAACTGAAAGAGTTTGCTTAAACAACACTGTAATGATGTGTTTCCACAATCCACAGTTCTACATATTTTGTTAACCAAGTATAAACATATTTAAAAATGTTTCCTCTTTCAAAGGAAAAATCTATGAAGATGATGGATTAGTGTCAATCTGACCTGGATGAGGTCCTGCCTCTCCTTCTCGCCGGTGCTGATGGCCTTTTTAATGCTGCGGAGCTCGCTGAAGATGGCCTGTGCTTCATCTAGTTTGTAGTTGGTCTGACTGCTGGACATCTTCCGGTCAATTCTGCTCAACACAACACACAAGTGAACAAACCATCAGCCATGTGGTTCATCTTCTGAGATTAATTGCTATTGAGGTACTGGGAGTAAACAAAAGAATAGCATAGAAAATACAAACATTCAGGTTTCTTTCCTACACACAATAAATACACTAAGCACTGGGCGTATGCCATCATTTCCTCTGTCTGGGTGTAAATGCAGCCCAGATTCATCTTAATGTAGATTGACATTGTGTTCCATTCTCCGTGGCCGTGCACAGACTGCGCAAGGATGTGCATGTTCATAAATATCTAAATATGGTTTAAAGATTCCTACACTCTTAGTGCTGCTCAACTAATTATAAAGAGTTAAACTAGCAATGACATCAGAGTTTATTTACGCCAAACAGGGTGTTACTCTACCAGAGCCAAGCCAACATCACTGCTCCACACAAAGCTAATACACCGTCATCTTTAGTCATACAGTATGAGAACGTTGAAGAGAGAGGGGAAAAAAAATCTATTGCTCTTGAAAGGAAAACGTGAGATGGCAGCTGTAGATGTGAGCTTAGATTTATTAAAACTTGCCTTGCTGACCTGTCTAACAGACTGGTTAACCATTTAGCCATGTTGGAATAATATTGTTTTAACTTAAACCAGCTTCTGGTCTCAAAGGCATAATAATTAGGCGAGTGAAACTGGAGAGCACTGCACTAAAACCCTCCCGTCGGGGAATGTCTGCCTTCTAAAGTACCAAAGCACTGTGGGATATATATCCTCCAGAGTGTAATGCCTGAAATGTTGGGCATAGAGACAGGATGCCATTCTAGAAACAGAAACAACCAGCTAAACTAGCTTTAAAAAAAAACGTGTAAAAATGCCTTTCATCAAATTGAACAGGAAAGCATTAAGAAATGTTTTGTTTCTCAATATACTATTACATACAGCAAAAAAACGATAACATCTTAAGCCGTCATACAGATCATAATGGAAATTAAAATGTATTAAATTAACTATATGATTCTCAAGTTGCCGAATTTGATGGTTCTAATCACAGGAGTGGTGGAGAGATTGTGTAAAGCATGTCTTTAACATCAGCATGTCTCTGGCGTGGCGCCTGAGCTCCTGCCATAGGCCACTTCCTGCAGGCCACCCTCCTCCAACAGCAGGTACTGTCAGCTCGCCTGCCCTGCCTCTTCCTCTCCTCCTCTCCACACAAGCAGGGCTTTGTTTCCCCCCTTCAAACCACCAACCTTTCACAGCCCTGCCTGACCAGGACTCGAGTCTGCCAGGCTACTACGGACATCTACCCACCCTTTCCACCCCAATATCACAGCGCACGACTGCCAGGTGACACAGAACAGACATGTCGCCGCCTGCTAGTTTTTTAAAACGTAGAAAGTGAAAAGGACAGGGGGAGGGAGTGACCTTAAGACCATTCAAATTTAAGTTTTTCTATAGATATATGAACAAATTTCTTATAATGTGTATTAAATCAAGATGTGCCATGCAAGCCTGCAAATATGTGTGCAGGTGTTGAGGACGCAGACGAGGACGAGGAGAAAGAGAGCAAAAGTTTTTCTAGTTTGTAGTCTTCTCTCAAATTTAGCTTGAATAGAGCTGAAATCGTGATACTTAGACCTCGTTGTCCCTCCACTGACGATAATCATTCCATAATATATAAATACCCTACCTACTGGTCAAAAGTTTGGGACAGTTAGATTTTTTTATGTTTTTGAAAGTAGTATCTTGTGCTCACCAAGGGTACATATATTTGATTTTTTTTATATATATACAATAACACATTAAAAATAACAAATAAAATTACAATTAAAAAGTAATATAGTGCTGTTATAATTTAAAACAACGGTTTTCTATTTTAATATATTTAAAAATTGTATTTATTCAGCCTTATTATTCCAGTCTTCAGTGTCTCATGATCCTTCAGAAATCATTCTAAGATGCTGATTTGGTGCTCAAGAAACATTTCTTAACATAATATTTTTGTGGAAACTGTAATACCTTTTTCAGTATTCTGTGATGAATAAAAAGTTACAAGGAGCAGCATTTATCTCAAATATAACTCTTTTGTAACACTACAAATGTCTTTACTGTCACAAAGTATTAATTTCTTTCTTTCTTTTTTTAAAGTCTTACTGACCCCAAAAAATATATCCTGCATATTTACCATATATGTATTATATATAAACAGCAAAGCTTTGATGCGACTTCTACAGTAGAGTGACTGCTGTTAGACACTAGCAACATATCTCAAAATATTCAACTGAACATTAGACTGACATCAAATAAAAAGTAAAATGACAGTAAGAAATTACAGAGGTCCCAAGGCTCTGACAACTCGTGTCAAGAGGGAGATTCCATTTTCTTACAGCGCGGAGTAAAGAGTTAATCTTGCTATTCTGGGACCAAGTAGAGTTGTGTTCTATCTAAGAGATAAGGGCCCTCACTGGGATGCAGGAAGCAGGGAGGAATTTGCTGCCAGATATCTCTTGTGTTTTTCAAAATGCTTTCAAGCACTTTTTGCCCCCTCCTCATCTCTTCCCACCCCTCCTCTCGCTCGCTCTACTCCGGACTCTCACTCTTTCTCTGCTTATTGAGCTTTTCCTGCCTTGGCAACCCACAGTCAACTGGTGCATCCTCTTCCTGAGGTGGAGTCTCCTTTTCCAGACATACACACAAAGCTTTTTTTGTTGGTTTAGGTAAAATTCCCCACAAATATTCCCGGATCACTTTAAATAAATAAAAATCTAAACACTACACTACAATCTTGTAAACACTACAAAAAAAGCCAACAAACAGCTTCACTGCAATTCAAAACACAGCATCCAAACAACTATTCTATTTTGTATATTTTAGCACTGAAAGCAGTATGAGAAAAGTATGTTTAATCTGACATTTGCAGAGCAGGTTAACTCATTTAGATTTTTTTTAAGAGCTTGGTATCTGGTAACTGTTTGGTTTGCTGCTCCACTGAACTGAATAATAGTCAAATTAGGGCTGAAATTAGCCCTGAATGCACTAGCTAGCTATGCTAAGTATAAGGACGGCCTTGTCTAAATGAAGAACTCTTTCTACCTGACAAAATATTACTAGAGTGCTAGCCAAACAGCTATTGATGTCTCTCACACGGAGTAGGGTTTGTTTTAAACCTCTAACTCAAATTCAACTTCAGAAATCAATTTTACCAAAATGTTAAGCATATGACTCCATTCGAACTTTGTTTTGTAGCCAATTCATTACCCACATTAATATCCATAACTTTTAAAATAAAAGATTGGCCTCCCATTGTGCTACAATAAAATGCTTACTATTCAAAATGTAACCAACAGCTATGATGTCTTGTACAATATTCGCATGTCGGATAAAAAAAAACGAGAAGCTTTGAACCAAAGCATGAAACCTAAAGTTACTGACCCCAAACGGTCAGTATGGTAGTGTATATAGTGTATGGTAGTGTATATAAAACCAAATGGTAGTGTATATAATGGTAGTGTATATAAAACCAAATAAGAACATGGTCTGCTTCATGTAATTTCAAGTAATTTTGTTGCTGCAAACATAATGTCCTCATTTCGACACAGTTTGTTGTTGCTGCAAACATAATGTCCTCATTTCGACACAGTTTGAGACACAGGTGATTTGAACAATAGAAAAGACTGATTGACTTGATCATATGCTGTCTTATTTGATGTACCCGTCCAAAAACCAAACCTTGTAGACACTTTAAAAAAAAGTTTCAGTTAAAAGACAACTACTCAAACAGAGATACACACACAAACAGAAACATGAATAAACAGGAAACATAAGACAAAGTGTGTTGGGGGGGGGTTGGGATAATGACAGTTTTTGACAGGGTGGGGTCATGTATCGTTAATCACGAAAAAGGGCAGGGAGGAATAATACAATTTAATGCTAGATTTTTATATGTTTTACAATTTAAAATGTGATGGTGTGCTATAGTGTTTAGAATGATTTAGAGTGATTCGCTATGAGATTGCTGGGCTGTTCTTGTTGGTTAAGTAGTTTCTTACTGTTCCAAAGTCAAAAGAGTAAGTCTCTATGGCATTCTTGTCCCTTTTACCCTTTTAGTTGTCATCTACCAGACAAAAAACTGATAGAACACCTCTCCCCAAAGAGCTGGTGCCGAACATATAGTATGCCGAAATTAAATACTTAAAAGACTAACTCCTAACCTCATGTAGTAGTAATAGCAGGCCTAATAGTGATGCTTGCCATAACAAACACCAGTAATAAATGCACTTAATCCACCCATGCTTTGTGTGTATAAGTACGTGAGGAAGGGTTTAATTCAGTTGAACTCACTCCTGTAGGGTCTCCACTCCCATTTCCTTGTACTGCAGCTCCTGTCTCATCTGAGCCAGCTCCTGTTTGAGTCTAGAAAGCTGTGGACACAAGAGCCACTCGGTCAATATACATCAAAACACACAGTGGGATTTCCCTCAGAGAAACCATCGCAAAAAAAAAAAAAACGTTGAGTCATCAGCAGAGACATGTCTAATGGTTCCCGACCCGCCCAACATACACAGGAACTTAAAACGACCTTAAACACACACAGCACAGCCCTCTGAAAACCACAATGGAGGAATGTAGGGTTATTTAATATACAGCAAAAAACACCCAGATAAGTAGGGAACAGGCCATGGAAGACCATATATGACATAATATAGAGCCCATTTAGTACAAAACGGTTTTTACACTTTCTGTTCAATGTTAAAAGTATTAAAGAAACAGTTCATAAATTATGTTCTTATAATTTTCTCTGACTTGTGTCCTTGTTTCATAAAACAAAAACAAAACTTTACATAGTTCTTTTCCATACAATGCCTGTCAAACCCCAAAAAACAGCAAAAACAGATCGTAAAAGCAGCCCATGTGCAAATTTCTTTCCTATATAGACTACCGTTCAGAAGTTTGGGGTCAGAACGATTGTATTTAAAGCAATTAATACGTAATAAGATGCATTATTGATCAAAATCAACAGCAAAGACATTTATTATAATACAAAAGATGTTCTGTTCTTTGAACTTTCTATTCATCAAAGATTTATGGAAAAAAAATTACAAAAATATTAAGAAGCACAACCGTTTTCAACTGTGATACTCATAAGGAATATGCAAAACTGTTACCCAACCATAGCAGTGGGTGTTTACTTCCAAATCTTGAATGCGGCACATCAAGTGTTTTAAAGAGAGGGTCAAAAACAGGATAAAAATTAGCATATTAAATTATGATCATGTCATGTCAATGTCAAAATATTGATAACATTATAAGTGGACCTTAGAGAACATTATAAAATAAATAAATAAACAGTTTTCAACGTTAATGATGATAAGAAATGTTTCTTAAATACCAAATTAGGATATTAGAATGATTAAGATCATGTGACACTGAAGACGAGTAATGGCTGCTAAAAATGCAGCTTTGCATCACAGGAATAAATTATGTTTTCAAATATATTATATAAAATGTAATTTTAAAATGTAATAAAATAGAAAATAGTTATTTTAAATTGTAATACATTTCACATTATATATATATAAATATTTTTCTTCTTTTTCGCTCTCAAATAAACACAGACTTGGTAAAGCATAAGCATAAGATTTTCAAAAAATGATACTACCTCCAAACTTCTGAACAGCAAGTTTGCTTCTAAAACAAACAACAGCTTTGAGTATGGAATATAATACAAAATTGTGTTAAATGAAAGATCTCCCCCTCTGTAAAATATCTAAAACATAATTTTTGCATTTGAACTACTGTGCTATGTTCAGTTATGGCACATGCGATAATTGAACCTGAAGCGGCATTATAAAAACTAGCTGCATAAATAGTCTTCTCCATTTCTCCTAAATTTCAATGGAAAACGCATGTTTTGGAACAAGACAAGACATGAGAAAATAATGACTTTTAAATTCTAATGTCTGGGTGAACTATTCCTTTAGTATGACAGATGTAGTCAAGATTTAGAGCAAGAGTTCATCATCCACAGATTTTCTGACACAATGACTCTTCCTGTAGTATAGCACTAATCTAGAGAGGCCCAACAAGCTCTAAGCCAGAGAAACACAGCAGTGAACCCAAACCTAGGCCTCTTCTTCCTAAAGGTACCCACCTCCCCTCAACACACATATACAAACACGGCACATGAGGGGCCCAGCACCTCCCCTTGGGCCTGACGTATGAGGCATTGTTCTCAGAGGATAATGACTTACCCGCTCACGCCTACAGGCGATTTCCGCTTTGATTTGGTCAGGGTCATATTTTGCATTTGAAGAGGAACCAGAGTGAGCTATAAGAGAGAAAGAGGAGTCAAAAAGTCACAATCACATTATGCTCATGTGTAGCCAGGGATTGAACCTTGTATGACGCATATAAACGACACATAGTACAAAAGAATCTAAACTATTTTAATCTTAAGATAAGAAATGAGAACACTTAAATAAATGTACCATAATTGTACCATGTTTTATTATATATATATTTGTTTTATTTGATGTACTTAGTACCATGTAAATACTTTGGTGCATGTCACCCAGTGCCATATAGTAAAGCGGCATGAAATTTCATGATATTCTGATATTAATGGTATCATTGCATGAGTTTTTGTTGTAAAAGCTGTTGTAAAATGTGCATACAAATTGAAGAAAAAAAGAAAGATACAAGTGATGAATTAACTGCTTTAATTTGGTCATGGTCATATTTTGCATTTGAAGAATTAAGAAGATTCATAGAGTAATTCATATAATCAATTGATGAGCATACTTAAAAATGTTTTATTTAAATTTATTTTGATAGTTTTTGGGGGCATAAAGTAGACATTGTGAGGGTGAAGCAATTATTCTTGTATCATAATGGGGGGGGGGGGGGGTCATTAAAATAATACAATTCTGGAAAAGAAAACCTTATTCAACAGTTTGGCAAAATCTTATATTATTTTTACTTAGAAAAAAAACTGTTTACAAAACAGCTTCTTAAATTCTCTTAATAATGTTAGTATACTATGATCTTAATAATACTAATCCTAATAATAATCTTAATATGAGGATTAACATTAATAATATACCAATATATTATTAATAATAATAATGTTTATACCAATAATAATAATACATTTGATATTTTATCATATAAATGTTTTTTAAACGATGTCCATTTTATTGTAAGTGATGGATTTGAAAAAAAAAAAGTAAAGAGATGTTTCAGCAAAAGGAAGTAAGAGCAGAACTGATGAAGGGTGGCAGGAAAGGGAGGGGAAAGTGAAGGAAAAAGAAGGGGTGTGCTGGACTAGAGGAAGGGAGGAGGCCATGAATGTACAAGTGAGGAAAGGAATAAGATTTCAGCCAATGAGTGACACTGAAGTAAGCCTGGAGTAAAAATGACTTCATTGAAACTTCACACAATATGACTAATCGGTTGGCGCAATTTTAGATGGCTGAATCAGCAGTGTGTGTGATGTGATTAAAGTGAGATGTGATGCGTGTCTCACAGCTGGTGATGGAACGGTTGTCATCCTGAGTGAGCTGGTTGAAGAGTTGCATCTCTTGCTGTGCCAGCTCGAGTCTTTGCTGTTTGATCTGATACATCTCTTTCTTGGCATTGAGAGCCTCCTGCGCCACCACCAGGTACTCCTTTAACATGCGCTCCTGCTCCTGACGCCATTGTGTGCGAGGGTTCTCGATCTGGGTCGTCTCTGGGGGAGAGAAACATCAAAACCACAGCGTTAAAGCCATCATCCAGGAGATTACTTGATAAACCATAAACAACAATAGCATTACTCTTGACACCAAATATAGTATCCCAATTCACGGACGGACGGACGGACGGAATGGATGGGATGGATGGGCACTGATAACCAATTACAGCCTTGCCATCATTAAATTTTGTTCGGAGTTGTGCAAATGTCAATCACTGTTTGCGGATACCATAGAAAGGAATGAGAAGTGCCGTGAACTGAAGTGTACAGGCCTACCTGTCGAGCAATTGTGTTACTTCGCTTATAAAACAGTATTATTTTTTGTCGGTGTAAACTTTAAAAATACATAAATCGAAAAGTATGTTTAAGAGCACACATGTTGAAGATTAGCCAATGGGCTGTCAATTCATTAAATAAGTCGCAGATAAGCCGTTTTCCCCACAAAAGCAGTTTGTTCAGCGTAGTGAAGCCATTGACATCCACTAAAAAAAGGGTCTCTGGTCTCCTTCCCTGTGTACCGTTAGCAGGCGTTACACTTTTTGCTAACCTTGCAGGCTTGCCTTCAAGAGGCTTTGGCAATGTTTCCTTGTAATGAATCAGCCAAATCAACTCACTTCCGTATAGAACCATCTCAGATAATGCACTCCCCTTCTGAACAGCACAAGTTATCATGTCTGACTGAAAAGCTTTAAATATAATTATATATATATATATATATATATATATATATATATATATATACACCAACAAATAAATACATTTTGGCTGTAGGTTAGGTGATTTTTGTAAATTATTACCGGTAAATTAGTCAGCATGTTCAACTAATAGACATCTTTAGTTTAACAGAAATGGCTAGATATACGAGATGTGTTAAATATGACATTTAAAAGAAGAACTAAAGAGCTGAACTTACTATTGATGTGGTCGATGTAGTAGACGCCCACCTGCTGGTCATACACCACCTCCCAGCCCAGAGGAAGCTCATCCCCCACACAGTCGGCAAAGGTCAGAGGCTTGGTAATCCTACAGGAACAGAGACAGAACGCCAAAATGAACACAAGAGTCGAAAACACCTAGAAACTGCGCTGTACAGGACAACATATAAAACTCAACACAACAGAGTTGGAGTGTTATAACAGCAAAGCTGCTTTCGCTATTTTTCACAACATTGCGTGATAAAAGCATGTGTTTACAAGCATGTGTACCAAAAAAAAAAAAAAAACTATTTCGTACAAAGACTCGCATTGGGATGAACAAAGCTGTGTGGAGATTTGAAGAATCTGGAACATTCCTTGAGATCTCTAATGAATGTGTGTTCAGTCAGTCAACAGCTACTGATCTCCTCACCCCAGGTCAAAAATGTGTGTAATATAGGCACTGCAGGAAGAGACAGCCCATAAACACATTCCACACAGCAGAAAGCAGGCCTGCCCCACAGCCCACAAACACAACCAGGACACTGGATACTCTGCACAAATCACTTTTCACACTTATGATTAACCACATCAATGTAACGCTCTAAAACAATTCACATTCTTCAAATATCTCAAATTTCTCCTGCGAATTTTCAATGTTGAAAATATTGGCACTGAAGGTTTAGGCTGGATTCAGGCTAAACTGACCCAGATTGGATGTGTTTATACAGGATGTATTCTTGTGCTCGAAAACAGCTGGACCGAGCACAACTGACTGGAATAGAATGCAGCGGTTATGTGACAGTTTTGAAAAGTTGACGTGTTTTTAACTTCACAGAGTATCTTAAAAACGCAATATGCTTGAGAGGTGTGACGTAATGACCAATGATGTCTGTCTGAATGTGAATGGTTGTATGGTGCTTAAATTAGGATAATTTTAAAGATGCAAATAATCAGATTTTTTTTAAACGTACTGGTACGTCGGTACCAAGACGAGAACAAAAAAAAAAAAGTAAAAAAAACGTAACAATACCAGCCTTTCTGCATTACAATAGCAAGTATCAGGTCAATTTGGTACCTGCTGAATGATGGCTGCTTTCAAATGTTCTGTGAAGAGTGTCGTAGTTTCTTTTTACCACATGTTTGCAGCAGCATTCTTGCCAATCACATTCTTGAACCATCTCAGATAATGCACTCCCCTTCTGAATAGCACAAGTTGTCTGACTGAAAATCTTTAAATATAATATAATATATATTATAGCATTTTTGCCAATCACAGACATGTTTCTTGAGCGAGTGAACGCAATGGCTTTTCACATGCATTTAAAGGTATAGTGGAAGATTTTCTTTTTCCGTGTGGATCATCAAGACTATTGGTCCTCCTAGTTGTCAATCATTCTGGTGGTATGTTTACGTAAGGCCGTCGTACGTGCTCGTCCCTAGTTTCCGCTTTCTGCACATGCGCACTTTCAGGTGTACAGTATGTGTGGTGACCTGCGGTTTCAGCCATTCATTGAAGCTCGCCGTTCTCACCGGGTTTCTTCAAAATGTCTGAGGGTTGCAAGAGAAAAAGAGTCTACGAATTGTATTACAAGAAGAGAAAGGCCTCTGAAGAAAGAAACAAGACCAGAGTGTTTTTGGGAGAATATTTCACACGCTGGCGTGCGCTAAAAGCACAGGTTGGGCTTCCCACTGATGCCTCAGTCGCGAAGTTTATACTCGACAGGTAAAGTTTGGCATGCTATTTGGAGAAATCCATTTAAAATTACTGCTAGTAAAAGTTAATGTAAGCTATGATTAGCGATGCTAGCCCTGGCACAAGTCACGCACCGCGCAGACACGGTAAACATCTCAATTTGTCTAAAGTAGCCTTATGACCAAATGGTAAAAGGTATCACGCTGAAATGTTATAAAACCTTGTGTGTTCATTTTACCGGTGGCGAGTCTGGAAAAAGTGCAAATCTTATTTTTGAAAGTAGGCTTGTATGAGCCATGCCGACAGCAACTTGTAAACAGAGCGTGCACAAGGAGAACTAGGCTCGTGACTGCTCTCTCGTGCACACGTTTAATAGGCGTTCCCTCTCGGGTAGAGTGTTGCGCATGTGCATTTTTTCAAAAAGTAGAGAGGGCGGTTCTTCTCTAAAATTCGTGAAAATCTTCCACTGCACCTTTAAGTTGGTCAGAATCCCCTCAATACGCAAGTTTGTTGCAAATTGTTTCATTACAACCAACAAAGTGTAAACAAAGTAAATAAGAGATTCACAGCGCAATGGAGACCAATTTTTTTATAACAGGAGTTTTCACTTCAAGTGAAGTGATATAGCCTAAGCTTTTTTGATTATAAAGAGAGCGCTCTTTGCTCACTTTCTATAACTCATCCATAATTTGAATAAAAGTTATTTTTTTCATGCTGCAAAGTTTTGGGAGTGATAACCATATTAAAATGTGGGACTGATTCTCAAATTGTGATAATAACCATAGCATCAGACATCAAAATAGATGCGTGTATTAATTCTTGCAGTGTGAAATAGACCTGCTACTTGTTCTGTTACCACTAATATTTATTTTCCATTTTATTACTAACGTTTGCTTAATTAAACAATATCTAAAGGCTACGTACATATTAATGTATTAATTAATATTAACTAATTTCATTTGTTTTATATTTTTTCACAATAAAAAAAAATAAACTATTAAAATAAAATAGTTTTTGCTATGGTACTGAAATTGGTACTGAGAACAGTGACATTTTTATCTGTACTGACTACTGAACAGATAAAAAAATACTGTACAGTACTGACTACTGACATTTTGGCTTCTTTATACTATTGTTTTAACCTCTTAACAAATAAAAAAATAAAGGTATACAAAATTAAAATTGTAATATTTGAAATGTAAAAAGAAAAATTAAAGAGAAAAAATAAAAACTGGTCAATCTCATAGTCAACTAAATCTATAGGTGTTGGTCCTTAAAAAAGTTATTCGTCACAGAACTCAAAGGTATTTATAAAACACCATAGTATTACCATGATTAGCGGTTCAAAAAACATAGAACCATGGTACTCTTTTGTTGGTGAGGTAACGTGGTCAAGTTGAGATGAATAATATAATTAAACATTTCCTGGAGTGTTTAACTTTCTGTCCTGTTAGAGTTTTTGCATCGTTTTTTAAAGAACTTAACAGCCTTTTTCCAACACATTTTTTTCTTTTGTTGATGGCATGTTGGGAAGAGCTTTAAAGCATGCACAGGAGGATTCCAGGTTCAAATCCCAGCCACTGTGCCCTTGAGCTAAACACTTAACCCCTGTTTGCCCCGAGGTGCGCAGTAGGACTGTCTGTGTGCTTTGACCCTTCTCTTCGTCTGTGTCAGATAACAGCAGGGTTATGAAAAGAATTCCTAGGAAGCTGTGGAACCTGCAAACAGTTAGTAAAATAAGCCCTTAATTCCAAAATTCTTACCAAAAAAAATAAAAATAAATCTACAAATTAATAAATGTCCGACTTCAATCAGATTTCAGTCGGAAATGTCTTGTGCATGGCTAATGATTTTCTTTATGAATGTTCTGACAGTATTCGCTTTCGAGTCCCACAGAAATGGCCTCAGTTACTAAAAATCAAGTATTTGCTTCACTTTCAAAACAATTGGACGATTCTGAGAAATATACAGGCTGGCGTGTAGACTTACATAAAATCTCAGTGCCGTGGAAGCACGAGAAACATGAGAGGAGGGGACCGATGAGGAATGCTGAGATTCCATGAACCCTTGGAATTACCATCATTAACACATTTTTGACACACCATCATAATTAGAGACGTTAATCGCTTAATTCCCCCTTTTTAAAGCAGTTTTAGCACATAACTCTATGGCATCCTATGGATTTGGCTTGCAAACTAGACATAAGTATTCAAATAAACAAACAAACTAATAAATAAAAAAAACATTTATATTACACGTGATTTTCTGGATTTTCACTACAAGAAAAAAACAAACATGAATGGCAAGTTGACAATGGTTGAGAACAGGACATGCACTACACAATAATTATCTATTTTCATGTGAAGAAGTGTTCAGCATTCAACACCGAGGTGGAATTACTTAGCAATGGCCTCAAAATACCAATGATGTCAAAATAGCGATGCAATCCCTGTATTTTTCAATGCAATCTTTAGACCAACAAGAGACATGGAAATATCAACAGGAGTAAATCACGCACATCTTATTTTCAAATACGGGTGCTGGATAACAAGTATGATCCATGTAGTAGTAAGTAACAGATCCGCACACCGAATAAGCTCCCATTAAAAAAAACGAAACGTCACTAATAAAAAAAATTTGAATGGGAGCTTATTCGGTGTGCGGATCTGTTACTTACTACTACATGGAAATATCAAGACATGAGTTTTATGTTATTTGCAATTTTATCCTCTATCACAAACTTTCTGGGATCCTCCAAAAACAGTGTGACAAGATGGCCAAATGCTCTCAGCATGTTAATTAAAACAGCCATTAAAATAAAGAAATATCATACAAAATGTAATTTCATTATGTGGTTATACTAGACTAGTCTGCCGACAACTTCTGTACCCCTCTACACATGGTTTTCATGCAACACATTCCATTCAGCCACATTGAGTCTCTTTAAAACCATGTTTTTCTTTCCTGAATGCCTCTCAGAGCTCAGTATGTCTATCATATATATATCTGTATATATATATATATATATATATATATATATATATATATATATATATATATATATATATATATATATATATATATATATATATATATAATATGTTTTAAATGCTGTATATATTTCAAATAAATAAAAAAACTATTTATTCAGTCACTTGAATATTCTTGTTAAAATAAGGCACAACAATGAGCTTTACTGGAGCTTTGACAATTCAAAAGTATGGTAAGGAGAGTACAAAACAAGACGTTACAGAAGCTGAGGCACATTCGTCAATGTCTTAAAATAACACATAGACAAAGGGCTGTTTGATCATAATGGTTCCAACACAAGCCAATACAAATATATAGCTAAGATACAAGAGAAAACACATGCACTGTGGCAATCATATCATCAAATTACAAAAATCTCTTTATTCTCCAATCAAATCCTTACTGTAACAACTATGTCAATCCTGGAATAAAGCCCAGAAAGCAGTGTTATCTCAGTGCTTTGAAAGAGAGAGATGAATGGGTTTGTTAGCAGGGTTATAAAGTATTGTTTGAGAGGACTTGAAATTCACTGAACCTTGTTCATTAAGATACATCTGTGCTTGTTAATCTGTTAAGATAATCGGTGTTTGTTAAGAACCACCATTTAACATGATTCTTAAGCTTAATTAAGATGAAGTGTTTGTTTTTTACGGCACTAGCAGCTCAAATCAGGATATGCTAGAAGAAAATGTGTGTGTTTTAGGTGGTTGCAAGGGTGCACATTTCTAGGTTGCTAATGGCCCAAGTCAAAAATCACACCCCCAAGTCTCTGCGACACTTTAAATCATGCATTTTAAGGTGATCAGATCATGATTAGATCTCATCTGACTATATTAACTCTTTCCCAACCAACGTATTTTTAAAAAGGATTCCAGAGAGCACCAGCATTTTTGATCATTTTTTACAAAAATTTAATGGACCCCAGAATATTTAGTATGAATATCTGAACATACAAAATATCAAAAGAAAGAACAGAGCCTCTGCTTAAAAATAAAAAATAAAAAACAAATTTTATTTTCATGCATTTGTTTATCACCACTTGAAGTTTCTTAAAAAAAGCAACATTTTGAACAAAAGCTGAGAAAATCACTTTTTTTAAAAAAAGACTAACACCGATTTAGAATAATAATCTAAACATAAATGGAGTAGATTGAGTCCATCAACACCCCCAACGTTTTTACACCTCATCCTGGGTCGACATTTCCTTTGGTAACGTAAGCCAGTTTTGATTTATATGCCGTTTAATGTTTGATGATCGCGTAATGTTACATGTGCATAAGCAATGCTTCTGTAGCATGTTTCTGCTTTTTCTTCTGCTGTTTTGATCCAGAGATTGTGTACACTTTCAGAAGATGCATAATAGTGCCCCCTAACATATAACATAGATTGCCAGAAAATTCCATCAATGGTGGAAAAGCGCTGTGTCATAAATGACGGAAAATTCCATCAATGGTGGGGAAAGAGTTAAAAGCTAAGTGTAAATGCACCCAATATTTATTGTGATCGGATTACTGAAGCCACATTTCCAAGTGGTCCGGGACAGATATGTGATAAAGGTTTAAATGCAATATCTGAAATCAGTTCAATTATTTAACTGGATAACACTTCCTTCCTCAGAGAGAGCACTTAAAAAAAAGTTTCTCGCCTTTTCTTAACTTCTAATGCCCATTAACATCCTTAATGCCAATCCTACTGAAAGGCTCATAAAAAAGCCACGCAAGAAATGGCAGAAAGCGTTTTGAATTATCCGACAAGGTTTTAAAACTTGGTCAATGATGTAAATGTTTTAGTTAACCTATTATGTAATGTGTAAGTGTCTAAAATGAACAGATATAATCCAGATAAAAAAAACAAAATGCATGTTAATGCCAGGTGTAAAGGGGGACGAGAATAGTCTATTCTCTGGATATGACTCAATTCCCGCCTTAAATAAGTCTAAAATCATGAAACAAACCACACAGATTTGATATCTGGGATAGCACAAGTAGTCCTGCGCTGCACTATGAGACTCGAAACATCAAAAGCGACAAGCTTGAGTCTTGTAATGTGCACTTTGGCCTTAGAGGTCAACAAACAAACGGCTTGTTTATAGTCATCTCTGAACATGAACTTGGATGGGAAAAGTACTTTAACATCAGACAATATCGCACACATCACAGTTAGTAAGGAATGAGTAACACAGAATGAACAACAAAGAAAAAGTTTGCCTGAACAAATGCATTTAAAGGTAAGTTCACCTACTTTTAGCCAGCTTTGTATTGTTCCAATGTCAGAAGTATATGTAAATTGTATACTCTTTCTCTGTGTTACCTTTACCAAGAGATCAGTTCAATATGCAGTTTAAAGGGGCACTTTTATGCAAAATTCACTTTTACATGGTGTTTGAACATAAATGTATGTTGGCAGTGTGTACACACAACTACCCTGTAATGATAAAAATCAACCCACTTCTTTTTTTTTGAATCCCCAACATAAATCGTAAGCAATGTTTCAGAACAAGCCGTCCGCAGATTCTTCTTGTGACCCTGCCCACAACTGCTCACGGACTTGGGTAAGTTGTAAGTTATCTGGGTAAGTTGTACACCGTACGCCATTTTCACTGACCGCGACAAGAATGTCTCGTAAGCGATTGAAGAGTTTTGTTGTTGGATGTAACAGTCTTCATGTACTTCATGAAGACGCAGTGGATTAGTTTTTATTTTAAAGGGAATGAGCCCCCATATACCCAAATTTGTTTATTTTGCGCAAATCATTTTACACCAGACTGCTTTGTGAAAGAGTCAATCAATACTAAAGGACAATATAAAACACAGGTTTTGCTAAAAAGTGGTTTCTCAAGGATGGATCAGTACCAACTGTTTGTGACGCAGCTTAAAGTCTCCGGAGCAATACTGGTCACAATACTTGTATTGAAAGGGAGAGCACACACTTCATTACAGTTCATCAGAGTTATTTTACAGATATAAAGTTTACCAGCGCTTACAGTGATTTTCTGGAGTGAAAATGGATGCTTCATCTTTTGTGTGATGTACAATAAACTTCATAAAACTCATCAGTAAAGTTTTGTCCATTATTGAGACAGGGTCCGCTACAACAGGCATGTACTAATAGTGGATAAAAGTAAGTAAGTTATAACCGTAATTAAACTAAACTATACCAACCTGTTCCATCTCCATGCAATATATATATATTCTCTAGACTCGAACTAACACCGGTACTGACATTTTCAGTGCGTGAGATTGTCCTGTTTTGCTGCCATTATGTGCTCTGGAAGCTCCACCCTTTTCTTGAAAGGGAGCCAGAAGCAGCAGGTCATTTGCATTTAAAGGAACACAGAAAAACGGAGTCAAAAGTGCAGTATGGTTGTTGAAGTTTGGGCAAAATTAAACTCGACAACCTTTTTCCTCTAATCATGTAGTGCCGATTTCAAATACGTTTTCACATTTCTAGTGCATAGACAGCCAAGTTTTATCCAGCATAGGCACAACGATTAACTAACATTAAAATATGTAAATATCCATTATGACTATATTTGAATGCACAAGAGTAAAACCTTTTTTTTTCACATGTATGATCATATAAATGGCAGCCTCAGTTCGCCACCTTTATGAGCTGGAACTCACGGTTACTGCATTCCATGAAAGCAGCTTTATATAGATATAGCCTTGTAGAATTATACAAGTTGTATATTATAAAAAAATATAATTTATATTATAAAGAAATATTAGGTCTTCCAGCTGAAAAAAAGTAATTTAAGATTAAATATTCTAATTCTAAATATTCACATTCGAAGACTGGAAACAATTCAGAGCATTAGCTTTAATGGGCTAGCCTTAAAGGTCTCTAAACACACCAAGACTCACAACCACAGGCAACTCACTTCCCACAATACAACACAGCAGGAAACACTACATACACAAGCATGATGTCCATTTCCTAAACCCGAACTACAGCTTTACAGCAGGTCTCCCGCTAGGTTTATCGAACTCTCCCAAGGACAGAAGAAAAACATGCACCATGTAGTTGAGATTCTCACACAAACTGTAACATTGGACATAACGTGAGATGCGGACCTCTGACAGGAAATAGGACCACCCTGCATTCTCACCAGGAACCTCGGGTCAATTTCCTCTTTCTGCAGCTTTCAAAAACAAAAGAATAGCAGATCCCAAAAGCGGAGCTCTGAAATCTGCATACACACATTTTTTTCATAATGAAACACTGAATGAATCAATAATGAATGAACATAAATATACACTCCATTGTACATCATATGAACATTGTTTGATTGGCACCGATATTGAATGCGGATATTTTGTTGTGCACTAGACGCGCCCAACAAAAGCACAGGCCTGAGCAACGATATGCTAAATGTTTCATACACTGGCAGAGAACGTTCATCAAAACGCTTCTGCCCTCAGACTTTACTCAGCACTGAAGTTACTAGCGAGTTTCTCAAGCGAGTGTTTTGTTTCAGTTCCTGAGAGACCCTCTGTGCTCTGAGAGAGCTAATCTTCCCATACCACGCCTTTTCTTCCAGAGAGGAAAGCAGCTCTGCCAGAAGGAGAGGTCTCGGAGTGTTTAGCGGGCTGAATCCCAAAACCAGTCATCGGCAGAAAGAAAGAGTTACGGGGCCACGGGTTATTTTAAGACTTGGGAATTTCTCAAATACACTTTGAGCAAAGCAATGCGTCCCAGCTTTTTAACCAAACAGAGAATAAATGTCAAGGCCATTTATGTAGCACAAATTGGAGTACTATAACAATTTCACCATTTCAAATCTTAAGTCCAGCTAGTTACTTCAGTCTACAGGGCTTAAGAAGTAAACATGTCCTCTTTCATATTCTGAACGCTTTTAAAAATTTAAATAACTTGGGGTATACTTTTTGGGATTGTCTTCTTTTCAGGGAGTAGTTTCACTCCGGAATCCTCCAACAAGGAATGTCAAAGATGCACTCTGGGTGTGCAGGCCAAAATTACAAATCAAAATCAATTTAGCACAAGTCTGACATTTGCGAATTCTATAATCATCTATTCTACGCTTCGCCATCTCCCTGATGTTTCCCAGTAGATATTTCCATCCAGAACGACACGCTTCTCCCTGGTGTGAAAGGCATGTGTAACTGGAGTCTGGGCCGTTGGTCCAGGCCTCGTCTGGACATCCACCCTGTCGCTTCTTCAGCTTGAGCCGTTCACGACAACAAAGAGCCAGTCCAGCATTCCGCCTGCAAATTAAGATGCTCCAAAACAACAGGCTCTGCATTCCTCGTCAAGAATGTGTTTCTCTAAAAATAATATACCCAAATAAACTTAATTATAGTAGCCTGGTGGCAGAGTTTTAATGCCTCTGGAGCTCCAAGGACTTCTTTCTTGGTTCCGCAAAATCCAGTGGCAGAACTTTTGTTTTGGCAACCATATGTTTTAAGAAGCATTTTCATTCGCAAGCTGCTGTTACAGATGTCACCTTTCATGTGGGCTGATCAGCTCTGTATAACTTTATGAGGACCTTTTACGGGCTTAATTAATTCGCAGCCTTCGTTTAGACAACTTGTCGCCATGGCACAGCGCGGCCTCTCCTTTGCGGTTTAACGTTTAATTGTTTAATGGCTTGCTTACCACCATAATATTCTACTGTTAAAAAACATGACACCACTCTACAACCCAAAGGTTTTTAAGAGAAATGGAATTGCTTAGACACTGCTAAATTATGCCTCATGCTACCTCAGCAGGTATTCTACTTGCTTCCAAAGGGTATACTATACACCATCACCAGGGTACTCGCCAAAAAACAAGACAAAAACCATCTGAATTAGATAGAACAATAAAGTAACAACATTAAAAAATCTACAATTTTTTTTTAAATAAATGAATAGAACAACAGACATCGGCAGTTCATAAAAGAAGATACTTATGGCCAAGCTAATCCTGATACCATAACAGCATACGCGTTTGTGCTATGTATATGCTGGGATCCACAAGTGTCAATCTAAAAATTGCATTCTCAGTTTAAAAGACTGTATCAAAACTTTGGGAGGAATTTCAATTATGTTGTTCATTTCCGTCCAGGCAGCTGAGTGCATCAGACAGCACAGGACAGACGTCTCCTCCTATCATTATATACAGCATCTTATAGAAATAGGTTGACTATAAGTAGATCTGCTGAAGAACATCCATTCTGACACATTTAGATACAGCCATCCTTGCTATCACTTTCACAGCGAGACAATGATAGACAGGGAAGATTGTACAAAGAGGAATAGCGGAGGGAAATTTTAAGTTTAAGAGGAAGTCATATTCAACAACAAAATAAAATAAATAAAATTATATTGTGCATAAATAAGTTAAAATTAATTTCCCCCATCCCACCTTCAAATTTTGTTCATAACAATTAGCTGGGAAATGTTCAAAACAATTAAAAATTCAAAACAAAATGTAGAAAGAAAAAAAAAGGATAATCCTAAAATAGGCAAGATTTATTTTTGCTCCTTTGGGTCCATAAAATGTAAAGAAAGCTTTGTCTGCTGGATGAGTTAAGATTTGTTAGGCTCACCCAACTAGACTAGATAATCGTATTAACTAGATTAGAGGTAGGAATGCACAGTCAAGATTTTTCATGGCCGATTCCGATTGATGATTTTTTTTTTACACGCAAATGTGCCGATTCTGATATCGGTAATTCATTTTTTTTTTCAATTAAGCAAATGTATTTGTTATTTATTTGCTCTATTACAAAGCTAAACCATTTGAAATTAGAGGCAACCAAGCATTTTAATCACGAAGTGGATTGCATAATTTTTTAATTGCATAAGATTTAAAGCAAAAACAGAATGGCTTGACTTTAGATTTGTGAAATTATGCTATATAAAACATACCTGCAGGCTGCACGTAACAAAAACAGCAGACGGGTTGAATGAAAACGTAAATTCACTCTCTGCCAGTAGGTGGCACTTATGGAACAGCAGTGATATAGCTTTTCCTTAGTTAACGCTGTAAACAAAACAGTGTTTCAAATATTTTGAACATCGCGAACAGTGAGCTTGCTGTGCCTGGTACAGTATTTTCTCTGCTTGCAAGGTCTGTGCTCTCCTCTCCTCTGTGTTCAGCGTGTCCCGTCTCTGGCCTGAGTTAATGTCATGTTTACAGACTTTGTAATATTTACACACAAATGACATTATGGGAAATTATTGCAATGCAGTTTGTGTTCAAGTCTGAAAATCATTTCTCAAAAGGTCCTTTAGGGTGAATGTGTCTGTCATATTAAAGTGTGGTGAATCAGTTTTTTTTGGCACTTGATGATCTTCAGACAGCCATGTATTAAAATTCCTCGGTAAACGGCCCTGACGAGTTTGGTACATCCTGCAAAGCTAGCATTCCACACATGATCGGCATAACCTTTGAGTGTGACCGAGAGCACCTGGCATGCTTAAAAATCAGAAAGACGCTGAGGTCTGGGTCTAACAGTTTTTGATTTTAAGCTTTTAATAGGACAGTCCTTCCTCGGTAAGAAATGCTTACCTGCTGATTTTATGCTTTCACGCATCTCTGTTAATTTTCTGGACTGTTCTGAAAATAAAATTCAAAACTCTTCAGGGTTGAAATTAAGATGTTTGTGTTAGTACTTTTCTGAAATGGATCTGATACTAGTGACAGAACAAACTGTCCAAAAAAATATGCCATAAACAACAGGACATGCGGCCTTGACCAAAAGCTACACCACTGACACATGAGTGAGCAGTCTGATAACAGGAATCAGATGATGCTCTCACTCACAAGCTCAACCCTTTAAATCAGTAAATGCAATGGAAAAACAGTTATACTTTTACTTACTTTTAACCAACTGTGGTGTTTTTGGTTTACTGGAAACAATTCAACATCAAATTAAATATGGTGTCCACCTTTACTAAAGTGAATTAATAATGATAAACTGTTAATAATGTAAAAAAATAATGATAAATAAGAAAATGCAGATGACTGTACAGGAGAAAATATCAATATCCAAACTTGAAAACGTAAAAAAATCCTGCGACCGCAAACTTTTGAATAGTAGTGAATGTAAAATAAACAGTTTCTCTTGCAGCTAAAATATTACATGAAATGAAAGCAACATTTCTGTTAAAACACAGAAGTGTCACTGACAGAGCTTAAAAACAACTGATACAGACCACTTGCACTCATTACGCACTAGTCTGCATTAAGACTACACAGATTAAAATCGGCGATTAATTGGCACCAATAAGCAATGATACAATCAGTTATTAGGAAAAATCCATACCGGTAGTTTTTCCAGGATGCGTCCGAAAAACAAAAAAAAAGGTCAATTTTACTGACGACTGCTTCTCCAATCTCGGAGTTCAAAACGTTATTCGAAAACACCTGCTCTAGAAAGTTGGGTCAGTTTAGGCCCACTCAGTTTATTTGGACCAGCTTGCTCCTCAGAATCACAACCTGTAAGTGTGAATAATTATTGATGTATATATTTTCTACCAAGTAATTAAAATTACGTAGTTTTGTGTTTTATATTGTGTAAGTTTCCGGCTAACCCACTAACTCATGTTATTACTGTCTTACTGAAATAGTTCGACAAATCAGCTGTGAGCCACTATTACCTAAAACTGTGTCTATTAATGTAGATTGTCTGTTATTCTTTGAGTAAAGATAAAGGATGGAGCAAGATTTGGTTTGCAAACTATGATACATTCACGTTAGTGCTCGGCTAATGTATGCGGCTTGATTAACTAGTTCTTCCATTAACGTTTCATCATCGGACTCGCGCTCGGATTGATATGGTAAAATCGACGGCCTCGTAACTGTCTTTACTGTATACAATCGCTGAGCTTTAGGAAGCCTTCAGACAGAGCTTAAATGTAGTTATTGACTGTATGTATTTAGTTATTAGTAATCGAAACTGTCTGGCCAATCAGAGCAGAGAAGGCTCGCGGATAATAGGGATTTAGAGAGACTGATTTATCCGTTGAGTCGTTTGAGAATCATGGTGATGTGCAATGTATATTATGAGAACATCAAAGTGTTTTTTGACCTTTGCATGTAAACCTGTAGTAAGAGACCTCCAAAACAAAATTAGGAACCTTTAAAATAGCATAATAGGGGCACTTTAAATTTCATAATTACATACTTCTCCCAAATCGTTATTAAAGTGCATAATGACTTCACCCTAGGCTGGAATATTGAGCATTTTTCAGTAAATCGTTTGTCTTTGTGTGGCTTTAATATAGTCTGTATGCTTCAAATAGAGATTAAATTGCTTGTAAGGTCAATTCTAAAAAAAAAAATCTAAACGCATTATAAATGCTAGAAATGTATTGCTAAAACATATTACAAAGACTGTAAAGTACTGAATTGTGGAGTTAGACCGTTAAACAGTTTTTACCATTGCTGTGTTCCGGATTTTTTGGGCGCACTGGAGGCCCTGAGTTCCTGGCCCCGCCCCTACTTGATGAGGCACTGGAGCCACTGACACATGCCCCTCCCCTAACAATAGAGCACATTCACATTAGTTTTCCGCTCAATCGCGAGTTACAACTATTACAATACTATTAGTTACTACAGCCTACAGTTTGCTAGCTAGCTATGCCTTCGTCACGGAAATGCGTATCCTGGATGCGATCACTTACAAAACAGATCGGTGTCCTCATTTAAATTTTCGAAAAACGATCACATCAAGAAGAGGTGGATTAATTTTGTGGAGAACTGAAGATTGCCGCCAAAACCCGCCTCTGTAGTGATCATTTTACACGGGAGACAACTGGGATTCACTGATAATCTGCTGTTACTGGTGAATGGGGCCGAACCGACTATCTCCCGCCTCGGCCTTCATCCTCCCGTCGCGCCTGCGTGCCAACCAATGAGTGTAAGTTGCCTTGTGTGCCTATGTTATTATAATTATAGTAGGTAGTCCACACAGTAACTCCACAGTTGAGTGTGGCGACTGCAGCTTTCCCGCGAGTGGGCGTGGTTTCAGCGCAGCCAGTGGACACGCCCCCAGCAAGATTCTGATAGCTTTTTTTATCATTCAAATTTGGCTGGGTGGCTAATAACACATTTCTCTGTGGTGTGACAAACTCAGAACACATACTTAATTTTGACTTTACAGGGACTTGGTTTAAAAAATGTATTGTAATTTATTGTTTTTAATAAATTACAAATTTATTGTTTATAAATGTATTTATATGGTTTATAAAGTTATTGTTGAAGATAACCCCTTGAGAGGAGACATCTCGTTTTCGAAGGGGGTCCTCGAAAATGAGATGTCTCATCTCAAGGGGTTATCTTCAACAATAAATTTCAAATTAGAGGTCAACCGAGACTAGATTTTACTGAACATAATAAAGTTCAAAACTAAAGTTCTAATAAAGTTCAAAACATCTAGTCAGGGTGCAATGGAATTGTGCAAAACTCAACTCTTGCTTCTTTTTTTAAAACTGAAGTCAGCATCTTAAAAACTCATTGGTACAATTAACTGAAAATGAAATATATGATTAAACATCATAAACAAAATATAATTAATCCACTAAATAGCCAAATTTACTGTGTTCTTAAAGGATTAGTTAATAAAAAAAATAAAAAAAATGTCCTAATAATTTACTCACCCCCATGTCATCCAATATATCCATGTCTTTCTTTCTTCAGTCAAAATGAAATTACCGGTAAGGTTTTTGAGGAAAACATTCCAGGATTTCTCTCCATTTAATGAACTTCAATGGCAACCAAATTCCAATGTTCAAAGAAGGTTCATATCTGTCTCAATGCAGCTTCAAATGCTCAACACAATCCCAGTCGAGAAATAAGGGTCTTATCCAGCGAAACGATCGGTTATTTTCATAAAAAAAAAAATTATATACTTTTTAACCACACATGCCCGTCGTGTACCATCTTTGAGTTGCGCCACGCATTGCGTCATCCCGTTGTAAAGGTCACGCGTCACGTCATCTAAGTTATTTGTCTCTGTACTCTGGTTCAAAAAGGTAGGGAAGGGCGAAAAACTCCATCTCATTTTCTCCTCCAACTTCAAAATCGTCCAACATCTTTTTTTCTATTTCTTTTTTTCGTGACCTTTCCAACGTGATGACGTAATACGTGGCGCATCTCAGAGATGGTACAAGACGGGCATTTGAGGTTAAAAAGTATATACCGGTATTTTATTTTTTTTAGAAAATGACTGATCGTTTCTCTACATAAGACCCTTATTTCTCGACTGGGATCGTGTAGAGACTTTGAAGCTGCATTGAGACGGACATTTGAAACTTCTTTGAACATTGGGATAGATTGTTGCCATTGAAGTCCACTCTGTGTAGAAAAATCCTGGAATGTTTTCCTCAAAAGCCTTAATTTCTTTTCGACTGAAGAAAGAAAGACATGGATATCTTGGATGACATCGGGGTGAGTAAATTATCAGCAAAACATTTTTTGAAAGTGAACTAATCCTTTAAGAACGTAATGTGAGTTCCTAAATGTATTGCTTAATTGAGGTGGTCTGGTGTAGTCACAAGAAATTTGAAACCTAAAAAAGATGCTTGAACCCTATGCCTTTACAAGGATGTGTTTGTAATCTCTCGTCATATATAGAGCCCAAGCCCATGACAATAATTGGAGTACATAGTATCTACACAAACTGTTGTCAAACCTTCTAAACAAACACACTCCGCATGAAACAAAAGCCATGTTCACCAACCCCCTTTTAACAAAAAAAAAAACTTGCCCTCCCTTAACTGACATAATGAAAACACCAAGGGAAGCAAAATAGCACTGAGGGGCTTGCGCTCATGTGAATAACCTTTTGGCGCTGGCAACACGGCTTCCACTTTCCAGAATAATTGAATTTGGTGTGCTTTGTGACCCCGTATAAAAGCTTCCCTTTGCCAAGCGGCAGGCCTGGCTGTGGCCATTGCATAACAGAGCCTGTAAAGAATAAAGGGAGAGCCGCTGGGGCCTGGGCATGGAGGGAGGGAAGACACGTGGGAACTGCTGCCTCCATTGGGCAGCTTTGTCTAGGGCCGATCACGGGCAGAGTCCCTCAGGCATTAGTGTAAGCATGCCTGACATTGCACTCATTCCACAGTCACAAGAGCCTCCCCACAGAAACTACGCTGGAGCAAGTGGACGAAGGAGAACGGACTCTTAGGGAGTCACCTTAGGAAACCATGCAGCGGACAGTCTTTACGGCAAGCGGACGCAGGCGATATTCGCTGTTTACCCGACTATTGTCTTGCCGAGGTGAAGCGCCCTTCCTTCCGCAAAGCCCCTCTTGTAAACTAAAGCACTGAAGACAATACTGAAAATATTGTATAAAAAGACCTCTTTTATGATATTGAGATTAAAGATAATAACGTTCACACTAAATTTTAGAGATGAATTCTAAAATATTATAGACTTCTTTTTTGCACAGACATCACTGCGAGGTTTGCTGCTCAAATTGCAGTCATGTGACAAGTTCAAGCCATGGCAGAAATGCAATACCACAGAATAATTTTTCACCTTTTTTTCGATGGAAGTCACACCCAGCTAAGAATGATTAAAACTTTACAGATACATCCTAAAGGACGCTTACAAGCAAACACAACACAACACAGAGGCAAAAACAGGTTTGGGTTTGGGGTATGCTTTTAGGATATCAATGAAGGTTTTCTATTTGTCCAAAAGAGAACTGGTAGCATGCAGTTAGGGAGTGAGGGGCAGGTGCTGGAAGATGGCCCTGTTTCACAGAGGAGCTCCAGTGGTTTCCCAGGTGACTGTGCAGTGAATTCACACACTGATTCCAACTTTCACTACAAGCCGTCACTGGGCCTGAAAACCCGAAAACTCATGTTCACTGGTGCACAGTTGATGCTCAAACAAGGTGGTGGTGTAAAACATCATGCCCAGGATCAACTTCATTTCCTCTGATTATTCTTTTTTGAATAATAATAACAACATAAATGTAATTAATAATCATTATGTATTAACTACAATTATTTTATTTTTGAGGTAGGGTGTACCAGTGATTAGAGCTCTGAAGCAGTACCTCAAATAATCTCTGAAAATAATGGTAAAGGACTACAGAAAATGTCCATAAACGCAAGCTCAAAGTAAAATCAAGGACAGGAAAGCTGGAATTTCAAAAATGATGGATCAGGCTTTTAGTTTTCATAGTGAATTATATTCCACTCTAATGCTCTATGGCCTTGTTTGTCATTAAAGGTTCCCAGAAATTACTATATTAAAGGGTAACCAAAAAATTTTTTTATAATTGACTTGCCAAACCTGTATGAATCTCTTGTATGAACACAAAAGGGTAACCAAATATAATTTGGGTAACCAAACAGTTGATTGGCCCATTGACTACCATAATATATATATTTTTTCCATTCTATGGAAGTCAATAAGGCCCATCAACCCCATATTCTTCAAAATATCTTCTTTTGTGTTCAGCAGAAGAAATTCAATCAGGTTTGGAACAACTTGAGGGTGAGTAAATGATGAGAGAAATAAAAATTTTGGGTGAACTATCCCTTTAAGAGCCTGAGGAATAGATAAAGATATCTGATAAGAACTACCAACTCGGTTACTCTGTCAGAATATTTTTCTTTCTAATTAAGCCAATATAATGAACTAGGTGTCAATTAACTTTCCACAAATCTCATGCATTTGCATGTCAAATCAAAATCATTGCTTTACTGCCAAATGTGCATGAGACAATACTAAATATGACCAGCACTTGCACTTTTTCTGAGAGAACAACGGTTAGTCTTAACAGATATGCATTCAATAAAGTCCACAATGGACACGACTGTAATCAGATTGTAATGTTGTAAACCTACAAATTTAGTTTAGGTACAGACAGGACAAATAAATGCAGAATTATGGCATAATCAGAGACTATACAGCGCATTAGTAACTCTGCTGCTTGATTTACAAGTTCCATTGTGGATGTTCTTGTATTATTTTCAGCTATTTTGCCATTCATACTGACTCAATGACAGAAAACACTGAGAAGAAGAGAGAGAGGAAAAGGGAGAGAATGTCATGAGACCAGCTTTAACTCATGTCGCCCACATGAGCGCCCCAGTTCAATGTGTTGTCCTCACATGTCCACCTCAACATCTGCAGGATAACTCCTTACCGCTCTCCTGACATGAAAATATGAGATTTCTCAGACTCTAATCAGCTTCACATTACAAAAGCATGTCACATGACTTTGTCGAGGGGAGCCTTCAAGCAGATCAGGTTTTTCTTTCTTATCTTGATTAATTTCAAGCTATCTCCATTCCTTCTCTTGAAAAGGACAGGAAAAGTGGAAGAAGGCGTTAAAGATGCTTCAGAACGAAAACGAAATACACCACATAACAAGAGCAATGAATGCAAAAGTGAAAGACTTTCTATTTGTGTGGGATGTTGCAGAGTCCATGCCTATGACAGCGGTGTGATGTTAATGCCAATAACAAAAGTAGATTCACTTATTTGAGAGGCTAAAATCACGTTTGCTTTTGGAAATTTTTACTCAAAATAGAGCAAAAATAATTTATTGTTATTATTATTACCTTACAGCAAACATTAGTGGTGAAAATGTAATCCAAATTATCTGTTCTCAGCACAATGTGACCATCCAATTACAGTCATACAATGACAGAACTGCCTTTGAGGTGGTGGTATGCTTTGCTCATTGTTTTGACATGAGTGACCCTACAAATTAAAATGAAACCATGTTAACTACCCTCAAGGCAAAATCCCCTCTGTTTAATTTACAGGCTTCAAGTGAACTTGTGTTTAAATGAGTTGGGCTGAAAGGCTGGTTTCTCTGCTGGTGAAAATACAAACCTCACAAAAGCACATCCACACTGCTTTCCCAGCGGCCCAACTAGCATTCCATACATATTTGCACAAGGAACTCTTGGAACTACAGTTCAATTCTCTCTTTCATTTGCACACTGTTTACATTATGTGACCATTTAAAAAATAAAAATAAAGGAGGAAAAATATATGCTTTTAATAGATAAATTAAAATAGCAATAAAATACAGTATGTGATTTGCCTTTCTACTATTTCTTAGGAAAACTGAAGCAATGGTGCAAACTGTTTTCTGTTGATATTCGAAATTCAGAAATGTTCAAACTTACTGCATAGAGACCACCACACATTCTATAATGATTTTTCGAAGACAAAAGTAAAAGAGAGAGCATTCTTTCCTGACCCAGGAAAGATCCATGAATGATACATGCTGTTACATCTAGATTTAGCCAAGATGACAAATGAGGTAAATGATGCAGGTGACAAGGGGCAAATGCCAATGTGTACCTTTTATATTTGACTGACAATTAGGAATAGCTAAATTGTTGACACTGATAATGGGGGATCCAGGTATAATCAAATCAAATCTTTATCACACTTAAGGCACCTCGCGTCAATATCTATTCTATTCTGAATTGAATTTATAGTAAATAGTCTTTGAAATGGTATTCACTGACACTGATTATTTTGTGACAAGGGAAGATTTTAGGATGCTTATTAAAATGTCATCACATTATAATTAGTGTTAATCATTTTATAAACATATATACAGTTAATATACTATATGATTTTTACATTATATTATATATTTCTTATATTTTAACAGCAAATAAATTCATCACGATATAAACACACAATAGAAATAATATAACTCATAAATTATTTATAGCTTCACACATCTTCTTTAATCATAATTTTGCAATAATCTTGGAGTTCTACTGTACGTTTAAGCAACATAACTTGCATGCACTGTCAAGTATTAAACTTGGGACTTGTTTAATAGCCTACCATCAAACATTGTAGGGACAACATCATCGAAAAGGTTGCCTCTTTCTTGATGCTGTTTCATACAAATCCAACCAAATAGTAATAAGACAAGGAAGTTCATACAAACAACACTATACAATATTGAATAGCCATTTTACTGGACTTTTTCAGGTGAACAGTCATTGAAAGACAAGAAACGTGTATTATTTGCACATAATGTACCGGTAAATTGGCATGACAAGCACAAAGAAACAGCCAGCCATGTTACACTGTGTCAGCTCTGGCCTGTGGAATGAAAACACTTCCATTCCTAACTGTGCAACTTCCCTCGCTTCTTAATCATCACTTCAATCTGAGCCCCCGCCCTCTACAACCAAACAATCATCAAACTTCAGCCAATAAAGCATGCAGCACCTCTCACGGTCACTTTTACCTGTCTCTGGGGTCGATCCATGAAGTTTGTCGAGTGTTGTGGTCAATGTAAAAGACTCTGCCATCAAAATCCCTGGCTTCCTCCCAGCCCGGGGGCAGCGGCAGCTCCGAGCTCTCTCTCCGCTTACAGCTGCTCACCCACGGCATAGCGCTGCTGGGACCCCCTTCCTTTACTCCAACAACAAATATATCACAACTTTCTACTGCATTACAAAAGTTTAACTCCCATCAACTCTCGGAAACAGAAAACTTCACGACGAAGAAACAACCGCGGGTCAAATCGACACAGGCAGTCCTGCATCCACCTTTTCCAAAAAGTTTTGCAGCGCTCTCATGACTCTGTGTGTCGGTCCTCCATGTTTGACTCTATCTACCATCTTTCATTCCACACTGTCCATATTCGGGCAGGCGTATTTGCATAAGCACCACCTCCGAATGCATACGTATATGAAAGTAAGCCAATAGTGGCGCTCGTATGATTTTGGGATTGTTGTTGATGGAAGTGGATGCATATTTTTTTCCCTGAACCATGTGATGGGTGTGCTTTTTGTGATTTTTAAAAAAAATAATTTTTAATAAATAGACCTATACATTTTCAAAGCAACGTTTATCTCATTGGGAATTTTTTATTTAAAGTGTATTATGTAGGCTATATAATTATTATTATTTTTTTAAGTAAAATAAAAAACGTTTTAAAAAAAGTGGCTTATCTACAATTCCATACGTTTCCTTTCGTGATTGCGTGGTAAACTTTTGTAATATCATTTTGAACATTTTCTAGAAATCAGAAAATACCGTTTACACCTTATCACAGAAAATCAAACGCTTCATAGTTACTTGATGTAGTTTCCATTTTTAGTATAATAGCGCCATCTAGTGATGGCAGCTATAGCTCTTTTTTTCTACATGAAGCAACAGTTGTAGATGTGTTGTTGTAGTAGCATTTTACACCCTTTTTACTCCAGTGAGTATCTATAATAATTTATGAACAAAGTATTTTATTTGTTCTGGTTTATTGGTTATTGTTTGTTGCATGAACATACAACCTTCCCCATTTCATTTTTTCTCTCTCTTTGAGGCCTATATTCAATCACATGACACACTGTACTGGCTTACCTTATACACATTTTAAACCTCTGCATATTTCTTAATATGAATAATTAAATTTGAGTATTGTAGTCCTCAGTTTGTAATATCTTTTCAATCATCTAACCTCTAGCCTTTAATGCTGCATCATAGATCAAACCTAAAAAGGTAAGTAACAAACGGGTGCACTTGTATGCTGTAGTTTATTCAGCCTATTGTCAAACTAATTTAAATGTCATTAAAAATATAAATACATATTATGTGGAACAATATACAAAATATCAGAGAGAGAGAGAGAGAGAGAGAGAGAGAGAGAGAGAGAGAGAGAGAGAGAGAGAGAGAGAGAGAGAGAGAGACGAGGCCATTAAATATATTTATTTCTAGAAGTGGCTTTAGAGCTCAATTTCTTTATTATAATAATTATATATAATAACCTCAACATCCCTTATCAACTTCTACAGGGATTTAAAGGAATAGATCATATAAAAACAGCAATTTTGTCATAATTAATGTACCCTCGTATCCAGAAAAGAAGTTTAGAAGAATGTTGATGCTACTCTTTTTCATAAGTGAATAGTGACCATGTTCGATTTCAAAAAAACATATTGATTTGGAATGACATTAATGTGAGTAAATGAAAGAGTTTTATTTTTTCATGCTGAACTTCTCCAAAAAAATGTAAGTTTTTTTTTTTTGCTCAACTAACTGTAATCAAAATCTTTTTCAGACAAGGTCTGAAATGTGTGTGTGTTAATTATGTGTTTGTTGAGAGCCAATTATGTGTTTGTGGCGAGCCACTGTTTCACGTCATAGATTTGTTCTTCAGCCACTGCCATACGTGGCATTCTGTTGTCCAATGAACACTTCTATCTCATCACTATTCCACATCCTGCAGAAGCCAGATCAAATGAGACAGCCTCACACTTCAGGTCACATTCTCATTCTCATTTATTTTTATTTTTTATTTTTATGCACAGTAAGAAAATACTTTGATGCACATGCATAAATGACAACGCTTTAATGCACAAAACTTAACTGCACTTGAAACATTTATTTTTGTTAGTAACCATGATGATCAATCTGATCAAAACATGAAGGCTATATGTTTAATAGCTTAATGTTTAACACAAACAGATGTTGCATGTGATGTAGGAAGGCCTTTGAAACTCAAAATGATATTTTCTTGCACCACTTTGCACTCAGAAAGGCCACAAAAGGCTATATTGAAAATCGAAAATAAAATGTTTCGTGTTTCTGTAGCTCAACTGAAGCATGACACTAACAATGCCAAGTGGTTTCGATTTCCAGGGAACACACATACCGGCCAAACATTTAGCTTGAATGCAATGGAAGTGGATTTGGATAAAAGTATCTGCCAAATGCATAAATGTGAATGAATTATATAAAAGGAAAAATTCTGCACTATTTCTATAGGACATCAAATAGGTCAATCAGTGACACTGTTCTGTACGAATGGTCAGACTGAATCACAGGACGCTCTCATTCTCCATCATGGGTCATTTAAACGAATAATCAGGATTTGTACTAACTTGTGGAACATATATTACATACAGTACAAAAATTGTTCTGCATAGAATATGATCTGTCATGAAAAAATATGGTAATACTCCCCTTCAGACATTTTATTGACGTATAACTCTCATTAGAGTATTAGTAGACTATCTGCTTACTATCTCCTTACTCTTTATTGTGCTGGTCCTCCAACAGACAGTCTACTGACTATAAGTAACTTTTCAGTATGTCAACTTATTCTAATCTAACCCTAATTCTACCCGTAACAGTCTACTTATACTCCAATGAGAGTTAGTGGACATGTAAGTGCAACGTTAATTATAGGCTCGTCAAGAGAATGTCTACTGTAACCAAAAATATAATTAAAAAGAATAATAATTCTTTCAGATCCCACTGTATCAATCCACATTTTTTTATTTTTCCAATAAAAATTAAATAAATAAATAACCATCCAGGAGTTAAAGTCGGCTTGTTAGGTACGCAGCATATTTGCTGTGCAATTGCTGTGGGTCGAAGAATGGACTGCCCGGCACTTAGCGGAGCTTATCTCTCACCCACTCGTTTCTTAAAAAACTCAAAACAGTGAAAACTTTCCTCCCTTTATAAACCTTTCTCTTTTCCTCATGGCAACCCCTACGGCAAAGTGCTGTTGCCGATAGCAGGGAAATCAAATGAAAAGATACAAACAAAAACTAATGGGGTAGTGAAATCAAAACAGTTTGTCCCTTGAAAATGACAACAATCCTGATTTTAATGGCATCCTGTCTACAGTTTAATGGCATCCCGTGTGGCCTTTGGTCTCCTACTGCCAGATTGGGGTCTGCATAAAAATATATCTCCCTCCCTCCCTCTCTCTCCCTCCCTCCCTCTCTCTCTCTCTCTCTCTCTCTCTCTCTCTCTCTCTCACAAACTCTCTCTGAAAAGGATCTTGGAGGGCAGGGCCTAAAGTTTGAGTGCCCTCTCTCCCCATGTGTACACCTCCTCTACCTCCTGTGCTCAGATGATGAGTGCCTCTTACTGAAGACTGACGGACTGTGAAGAACCAGCCAGCAGAACTGTACAATATCAGGATCCAAGGTGCTTTTGTTCTTCTCTTCATTCCTCTCTCATTCCTCTCATCGAGAAGAGGTTCTTGAGGTTCCGAAGGCCATCGGACCCCGAGAGGGACACGGTAGTCAGAGGCAACCATGACAAACCCTTGCAATGTGGCTCTGGAAATTCTGGGGATGCTGATCGGGATGGGGGGCTGGTTTTGTTCCCTGGCGGCCACCATTATGCCTCAGTGGCTGTCTCTTTCCACTGAGCTATTTACCTTGGAGAGCCACGAACAAGGGCTTTGGGAGTCGTGCGTGTTCCACGAGGTGATTGGCACGGAGTGCCGCCCCTATGACACTCTCCTAGGCCTCGATCCCATGTGGATGCTGGCCCGTGTTCTGATATGCCTGTCGGATGCCACATGTCTTCTCGGACTTCTCCTCGCCATCCCTGCCATGAGTCAGATCAATTGCTGCAAGAGCGAGGAGGGACGGAGGACCAAGCGAGGTTTGAAGATCACGGCCGCTGTGTTTTTATGCATCGCTGGAATGTTGATGCTCACTCCCGTTTCCTACATCGCTCATCATGTCGTCATAAAGTTCTTCGATGAGAACACACCTCACGTGTTGCCCCGTTCAGAGTTCGGGGACGCGCTGTTCGTCGGCTGGTCCGCAGCACTTCTCGACATTGTGGCAGGGATCCTGTTATTTACGTCTTGCACTGACTCGAGTGAAGCAAATCTGGTGTATCGCCATCAAAGGCAGGAGATCAGAACTGTCGATGATTCGAAAAAACGGACTGAGTATGTTTGAGATGATCCTCACTGTCCTGAAATGACTGTTGATGTTGATGGGGGAGGGAAAAAACTTTTATACAGGAAAAACCTTTTCAAATTGATCTTTAAATAATCATTTTTTCCCCTCTGGAAAATGTTTAAGTTTAATGTATAGATCAATCAAACCAATGAAACAGGTGAATATTATGTTGCATTAATCCTCCATGTATCTGAGTTTAATTATGTCTTATCAGTGAAGTATTAATATTAAAAGGTTGCCAATATGTTTTCAGTTTAATAGAGATAGTGATTGAAAAAAAAGTGGCAATAATAAAAAAAAGTCTTCCCATTTGTTGGAAATTTATTCACAAATATTGTCTTAGATTATTTTAAAAGCATGTCCTCAACCTATCTGTTTAGTTTCAATATTATGCATCTAAAAACGATAAAACTTTTTGGTTCTTATTTCTGCTTGCATTCGTACACTGTACATGTAGTACTTGTGAGGCAAAATGTAAAGCGCTTTGGTGGAACATGAGATTGGGTGTTCTGGTGTGTTCAGTCAGGTGAGCTAATGGCAGTAAATGCCTGCTTGAGTGTAATTGTCTGTGATGGTCTCTCTATCAGAATGGAGACTAAGCTGTGTTTAATGAAGGCTCTAATGAGCAGCATGTCCTCTTGAGGAATGCCAAAGTGCCACCTCCTCCTCTCCATCATTACTCTGATTTCGGCAGGTTAGGAGGAGACAGGGAGCACCTTTCCACCGAATACTGCAACAGGTACGGCTCCACCCCGGAGAGAGCTTCAACCGAATAATCACATCTTTATAAGGAAATGTCCCCATCTACTTTATGCTACAAGGGGTCAGTGATTTGAGAAATCAGAGATTCAATAAAATGTAGATAAATCCAAGCACAAACACAGGAAAAAGTTTCATTAAATATGTGACTTACATTGCTTTAGACATAATCGAAATAATATGGTATATGGACAAAAAGTTCTCAGACTTGAAGGCGCCACATAGATTGTGCCCTCAACTTCCTCCGATGGATATTGATAGTGAAAATTAAAATGGGCGGTATGTTTACACTTAGATGTCTAGCTAGTAACGTTCATTTCCAGCTTGGTTGGGAGGGGACGTACCCTGTGCTCCCAGAAAGGGGAAACGGTGCGTCTTCGACTCATTAGGAACAATGTGCTAATGCAGCTCACTGCAAACAATCGGGAGTGAAAGGAGCTGATAAACGAACACATGAAGCTAAATTGTAAACATTTGTATATTGTGGGATAAACACCATTGACAAACAAAGTATTTGTTTATATACTTGTATATTATGTGATTTCATAATTTTTCTTTTAATATCTCTTTCTTTGGAGAACAATAAGCAAAACAAAAACAAATGCGCTTGCAGGAAATGCCAACTAACCACGTCACGCATTAAATAAATAAACATTTCTAAAAACACATCAGCATCATAAATCACTGTTAGTTATTTTTCCATTTATTTCTACAAGAGTATTTGTGTGTGTGTGTGTGTGAAGTTGTCGACACAGTTGACATCATATTTTTATCTTTTTCAGTTAAAACTATTCAATCCACAATTTAATCCAAAAAAAAATTCTAAACACCTTGTAGTGTCATTCTAGGCTTGGAACTTTCTTTAAAATACTACATAAAAGTGCAAAAAAAAAATCATCCTATCAAACTGGAAAAGGTACCAATTTGAAACAAAGACACTTGTGTCCACACCGTGACTTTATAAACAGACGACTATCACCTGCACTGGTCAGTAAACATATTGCAGTCAATATACTGTACATTCATGAACATCTTAACTTAGCCTGCTTAACCTGCTTTTTGTGCAAGCATACTGTATGAAAAAAAAAGTGAAGCAGGTTTAGTATACAGACTTGTAATGAATGTCCTCAAGTAAAATTATACCATCAAGTCCTTAATTATTGGTGTTACTCATCTGAGTTTATACCCTAGTTGCTTAGCTATGCAAAAGGGCAGATCAGAGCAGCAGAGGGTGAGATGACCTGTGTGTATGAGATACAAGCTGCAGCTCAAGGCCAGTGGAGATACGACAAAGAAATTACAAGATGAAAGTCTGAAAATGCCAATGGTTTCTCACAGGTGGAAAAAAAGAAAAAACACTCTGCACCAGCAGTGCTGATCCCGCAACACACCCAGTGTGATCACATGCGCACCCACAATCACGTAACACCCTGCAGCACACACCCACGATACACCAAAACCACATATTCATTTAGCCTCCCCACCACAGCAACACATAAATCCTACTAATTATGTTTTAATTACTTACTAAAAGTAAAAATATGAAGACTTCAGATGCAAAAGCCTCTAAGTTCCATCTGACATTTTCTTCTAAAATTAGCATTTTTATCAAGCTCATTTAAGTTCAGTAATTTCACTATAATGACAATTCATAGGTAATGTTCACTGTCATGAAAATGAAATTACTGAACATAAACATACAAGCTTGATAAAAAATTATCATTCTAGAAGAAAATTTCAGATGGCACTTAAGAGGCTTTTGCATCTGAAGTCATATATATATATATATATGAGTGAATAATGGATTATAATAATTTATGAATAAATAAATAATCTATTTGGTTGTTTTAGAATTTTTTTCCCCATAAGTGACTGATTTGATTGCTGCTTGCATCCTCAAAGGGATAGCTCACCCAAAAATGAAAATTATGTCATCATTTACTCACCCTCAGGTTGTTCCAAACCTGTATAAATGTCTTTGTTCTGCTGAACACAAAGGAAGATATTTTGAAGAATGTGGAAAGCTGAACAGTTCTGAGCATTGATTTCCATAATATTTTTTTTTTGTCCTAAGTCATGGTGCCCAAAGCAGCCTGGTTACAAACTTTCTTCAAAATATCTTCTTTTGTGTTCAGCAGAACAAATACATTTGTACAGGTTTGGAACAACTTGAGGGTTAGTAAATGATGACAGAATTTTCATTTTTGGGGGAAATTTCCTCTTAAAGGATACCGGTGAAAAGTATGTTTTCTTCAAAACTGCATCATGATAATTTTGTGCATCATAGTCATACAGCACCTGTATGGTGGAAATGCCTCAGTCCAGCTGAGTCGAGAGCATTATACTCATTATATATAGGCCTACATGATCATGAAACAAATTTTCTTCAAACTGGTTAAGAGGCCTGTAGAAATGTTTATGTCTTGAATGATGCCCACAAGCTAAATGGTCTTTCATCCGAAGCAAAGCCAGTGCCTCCTCAAAAACTTGGTTTAGAAAATAATCAATATTACAAAATTACAGGTAAAGTCACTTGAGAGGAGGCAACGCCACCATCGCGTTATGATTGGATATAATCGGTTTAAGTAACAAATCCCGCCTCTTATTTTCGTGCAAAATTATGCTGTTAATGTGAAGACTAATTAAAAAGTAAACGGTTGTAACATTTAGTCCACCGGAGGCAAGCTTGGAGAACCCATGTTCAGGAGTTTATTGATAATCCAACATAAGCAAATACAAAACTAAACCTTGACATGACACCATAAATATGAACTGAAAACTCATCAACAGTGAGTTGCAACATCAATACTAAACATTGACGCATGGCAAACAGGAGGGCTTAAATTCACAGACTATAAAATGACTAGACAAGACACACCTGTGAGCATAATCAAGACAATTACCCAATGACAACATCGGACATGTGACAAGGCGAGCACATGGCAGGATCACATGACAAAGCCAGTAACAGGACAATGAAAACTTCAAGATAAAGGACATGAAACAAAACTCAAAACTATACGTGACAACAACGTACACACTTACATATCACCGCTTTATGTCACGTCAAAATCAAACGTGAAATGGCACGAAAAATATGATGACTGTGTGTTTTTTTGGTGAAGAATCAGTTTGGTGAAATTAAAGGTAGCCTACATCTTCGTGTCTATGACCAGTGTTTACCGAGCTTTGATGAATGATGATCTGAAATACGTTGACTATTTAAAAGAACAGCTGAACATCAGTTCACAAGCAATACATAAATAAATAAATAATAAAAAAAGTAAAATAAAAAATTATAGATATCAAACTTAAATTTATGTCCAAGTTTCACTTAATGTACACTTAAAACAATTATATTTTGTATTTTTACATTGACAGTGTAATATAATATATATATATATATAGGCTATAGCTTATAACATGAAAAAACAGCGAGGACTTTGCCTCCTCATTTCAGAACTCCACTGCTGTGCAGAGATAAAATGTCAAAATGTAATCTTAATCTTTGGGTTTGATCTAATCTCATAATCTGTAAATCAGTTCATATTCCATAAACCAGTCAACTTTAATACAAGAAATTAATTAGCTATCTCCTTCAGGTCCTCATCATCATTTTTTTCATGAAAAAGGGGAGTAATACAACTTCAGAGTAAGTCAATTATCATCTGTTCCTTTAAAAATATCAAAATTAAAAAACAAAACAAATTTTTTTTTTGCTGTACAACAAAGAAAAGCACAGATGAACACACACACACACACTGTGTATATATTTCTAAGATTTTTTAAATCTTCAGTCAGTGATTTATTTATAAAGTGGCTACATTTATACAGCATGTTTCCAAACAAATCAATGCAGTTCAAAGTGCTTTACAGGAAAGAACAAATGACTGACACTAGTTTAAAAAGAATAATAAATACTTCACCAGTACTATACTGTTTCATCTTTCATGATTATGCTGAACTCTGACATGAGAATGTCGTCATGTTTATTGGCCTTCACTTTTGGCTTTACTTTCTTATCACAGTATGTGTGATAATATGCAAAGTGTTAATGTCACACGTCTCATATGTTGCACAATCAGAACCGGGTTTTCAGAAAAGACTCTATTTTTGAACACCTTTCTTCCATCCTTTTGGGGCACAGGCCAAAATACTAACAAACTGTTGTAAAGGAGGTTTTATACTGAGGTCCAAAGTTTGTTTAACCCCTCCAATAGTATGCCCCACTCTTGGTCACATGAGAGCAGAAATGTGTTTGTGTTAGTTATACCCTCTCTAAGACAATGAGTTCGTCTCAGTATGGGGTCTTGGCTCTTCTCTGTCAGGATGTTTCTTTCACCTCTTCCTCAGAACAATGCACGTCAAATTGCCAATGGCCCTGGGAGTCCATCCTGGAAGACAAATTCTCCGCTGTTCCTAAGCCACACTTCTTAACACATAATCTTGTGTTTACATATTTGAGTGTTTTAGAAGGATAAATCATCAAAACTCCTAAAGGGAACCAACCAAGGTTATTAGGTTTGCATTTGTAAATTAGTTTTTATTTCATTTTCAAATTTCCTATAAATTTCAGTTTAGTTTTAGTTAGTTTCATTAATGGTTTTGTTGGTTGCAGTTTAGTTTACAATTTTTAAGCAGAGTTAACAGAACACTTCCAGTTAAAGACATTTAATTTCAGCAAAGTTTAATGTTTGCAGTTTACAGTTAACTCTTGTGCAAATCTCTTAACAATACAAATAAAATGATGAACAAAGAACCGAACAAATGCAACTTAAAAGTAAAAATGAGTCATTCATATTTAAGATGAAATCTTGTTAAATGTGGCGTATTAGAAAGAAAAAAAAAAGCCTATTATTTTGATTATTTAATGGCTATTCATGATTAATCCTTTCAAACATTATTCTTGTATTGATCCATTAATGTTATTGCATCATTTAATATCATATAGGCCTAGTTATACTATATATGTCCATTTGTGGGGTATACATGCTATTTGTTTTTTCCTTTTCTGCTCAGTGTGGTATCTTGTCTATATGTGTGGTATTTCGTTTAGTTTCACATGAGATGGTTATCTTTCTTGGAATTAAGGTAGGCCTACAGCTCTATTTGCATAAGGTCTAGACATGATGGAAATACTTCTTTGGCCATTTCTGCTTAGGAATGGTTCACACAGAAAGCGGTTTTGGTTTGAAAAGGCGCAAGGTCTCGAGACGCATCTTTTATAAGTTGAACCAGGCTGCGTTCCAGTCCACTTTTAGACACACACTTGCGAACTTCCTTAAGCACTTCCCCTCGGGGGAATCCCTGCTGCCATATTGAAGTGCGTTCCACTTCGTGAAGTGGACGAGGGAAGTTTATGGACAGACCCTCGTTCCCTTGATTTTGACAGAGGGAGCGAGTCTACTTCATATGTAGGCACCTGTATGTCCCACAATGCAGTACGGTTGTGATCTCGTCTAATCACTACCACAACAAATAACTTGATATTTAAATTATAATTTTTTAATTTTAAAACAACCCAAGCACACCTTTATAAAATTGGATGCTGCATTAAACAAATTCTTAAAGAGGAAATTTTTTTAAACAATAATCAACTCCATGGCTGATTCCAAGTGATCAAGGGCTTAGGACGTTCCAATTCAGCCCATTGCGGTTTACGCCAGTAGTGGGCACTCGTGCAACGTAAGCGATGACGTACATCCGAGTGAACGAGACGGAGGGAAGTTAGCGAGTGAAGGGCTTGACAATTTTGGACTGGAACGCAGTACAGGGCCGAACTGCAATGGGCTGAACTGGAACGTCCTAAGCCCTTGATCACTTGGAATCAGCTATGGAGTTGATTTTTATTTTATTTTTTAAATCCCTTTAAGAATTTGTTTAATGCAGCATCCAAATGTATATAGATGTGTTTGGGTTGTTTTAAATAAATAAAAAATATAATTAATATATCATAGAATTGTTTGTTCTGGTGGTGATTAGAAAGATCTGTGGTGACGTCACAATCATACTGCATTGTGGGAAATATAGGTGCCTGAAGTGTACATATGAAGTAGACTCGCTCCCTCGGTCTAAATCGAGGTGTTGCAAGTGTGTGTCTAAAAGTGGACTGGAACGCAGCCCCAAAGGTTGAACTTATTTGAACTCGAGTGTCGCGTTTTTAGAACGTCGTTTCATGCACGAGACGCTGGAAAACATGCGAGACTCGAGCGCAAGGGTCATACAATGAAAAATAAATTAGAGCAGTGGAATGAAAAATTGCAAAAACGATTATTTATTTTTGCTAATTATTATTTTATTTCAGTTTGTTTTTCATTTATGTTGAAATTTTTATTTTATTTCAGTTTAAGATTTCTTTTTTTTTTTAAATTTACCAATAGTTCTAGTCTTAGTTTCAGTTTTCGTTTACGAAAATAACCTTGGAACCAACACACACAAAAAACAAAAGCAACTTTAATTGGCAATAATTAAAGAATGAATTTCCCTTTGTCAAGTTATCAGGGGGATTATGTGGTTTTATAACAGAAGAAAATCATGTACTATCCAGTGGGATTTGTCAAAATTAATGTTCAATTTTAACAAGATTAAATGTTGGCAAGTAACAAACTCAAAGCCGATGGGGGGTGTAGAAAAACACAGTAATAAGGGCAAGTATCAAGCTGGGAAATAACAGTAAAGTTCATTCCACTCATGGCAGGGGTTATTTCCTCTGAAATCACCTTGTCCCCGCTCAAAGATCCACTCTAGTCAGCTGAATCATATCTAAAATCAAATTCAAGATATTTTGCGTTAACAGCTTTTATGGCAGCATGTTGATTATATTATATTATCTATAAGCACTGTCTGAAAAACAATAGAAAATATTTTGTGCATGCACTGTTAAAAATTATATGATGATCAATAAGTTATAATGCCGTATACTTATACATTGCTTTATCACATCAAAATAAGTTATGCAATTTTCAACTTTTTTATGTTATACAAGATTCAGCTCATTTTTAAAAGTCAGATTAATGGCATTTAAGTTGAAAGGATTTAAACATCCAAGTTGATTGTACTTAAATGAAAGCAGCACATTTTTTTTTTTTTTTTTACAGTGAATAGTACTCAATTAGTTTTTTTTAATTATTGCATTGGGTCCTGTCATCATTACTTTCACTCTAAAACACTGAGAGGAATAAATGAGCATTTTACATACATTAGCTTTATATACACACACAATATTCAAAAGTTTATACTCAATAATTTCAAATAAATTTCAAATAAACACTGCTCATCAAAGAATCTTGAAAAAATGTGCTTACAAAAAGCAGCACCACTGTTTTTTAACTGAGATAATAATAAGAAATGTTTATTTAACACCAAATCAGCATATTATAATGATTTCTGAAGGATCACTGAAGACTGGAGTAATGATGCTGAAAAATCAGCTTTGTTATCACAGGAATAAATTACATTTTAAAATATATTCAAATGGAAAACATTTTTAAATAACATTTCACAATATTACAGTCTTGTTGTGCATTAGAGACTTCTTTTAAAAACGTTAAGAAATCTTTCTGACCCCAAATTGGTAAATATAGATATATACATACATATACATTTAACATAAAGTATATAGCTTACATTACAGACATTAAGGTGAGAATTTGGTTGCACAGACAGATTTCAGATATTGCAATGTGTGTCCTGCACATTATGTAACAAGAATATACAAACAACTTTAAAATTCCAGTGTTAGCTAATACCAGTTAGATGGGCTCAAAATTGTGTTACCTTTATTTCTGTTCACTTAGTCACTTTAGTAATTAAATAATTTAATTATGATATTTGATATACAAATTTACCTCGATTAGTCAAAATGTTTGAGAAATTGTGTGCAGAGCCTTCAATGTCCTTCCATAGAATGATGCATTTTATTATTAATGATTATCTGATTCATATGCTGCGTTGATCTTCCCCTCATCCATACTCTCTTTAATTACACCAAGAAAGCCTTCATCCCTTAAACTTTCATCAAAATGTTCAGTTTCTCCACTCGTAGGCATCTTGGTTTTGGGATACCTGTAGCACAATAGTAGTAGTCCACTTACAATGAGCAGGCAAGCCGAGCCGATCCCAAACCCAATCCCTGGACCCACTTCCTGTTTTACTGGAGCAGAAGGCAAGTAGAAGTCAGGTGGGAAGTCTATAGTGAGATTCGCCAGCACAGAACTCATATTCCAAATGACAGGGACCAGAGTACACACTGCAGTTAGCCAGTACAAGGAACCCGCCATCACAAAGGCCAATCTGACATGCCCGCCATCAACCCCAAGAATTGCGTTTCTCACCGCATATCCTGCCAGCAGGTTTGCGACTACCCCCACACCTATAGCGGTCATGCAAAGTACCTGAGCGGCTGCAATCTCCGGAGGAGTGAAGGAATCTGTGAGGCTGATGCTTTTGCAGATCTCAGCCGAGTCCAAAATGTGGCTGTTGAAACAGGCCCTCCACACGCCCACCCAGGCCAGTCCTCCATTGATGACCGTCGTATTGTCCACGTACCATATCCTCCAGTCGTTCACCCCAGAGATAGAGGCCATCATTATCCATCCTACAAACCCAAGCACCAGACCCACAAACTGCCGATGGACTGACTTGGCTAGGTAAGCCATTGCCAAAACTGCTGAGACCCGACACCAGGCGGTTATGAATATTTCCTCCTCAGGTTTGCCAACTGTTCTTTAGCGCCATGGCTATATTGCAATCACACAACTTCTGTAAATTTTAACCTACAAAGTCATTGATGGGGAGAAATGAGACATTCTTAACACATTTGTCTAATGATGCCAGGGACCCAAAATATGAGGATTCCATTTTGAATACAGCCTATAGCCTACACTACCATTCCAAATTTTTTTTTAAAGAAATTGTATTATTCAGCAAATAGACTGCATGGTCAAAAGTATCAGTAAAGACATTCATAGTGTTACAAAAAATTCTATCAGAAAAAGAAATATCATGGTGTCCACAAAAACATTAAGCAACACAACCGTTTTCAGCCATTTGATAATACGAAACATATTGGAATGCTTTCTGAAGGATCATGAGATACTGAAGACTGGAGTAATTGAGTGAGTAAGAGGCATCTTTCAAAACATTAAAATACCAACCCCAAACTTCTGAACGGTAGTGCATTCTTTCATGTATAAATATGATACTGCACGTGTGAGAATAATTGTAAGCATGATAGTATGTAGAAAATGTATAAAAAATATTTAATGTGTTTTAAGAAAAGTAATATAATAGTAATACAGGTGAAACTTGAAAAATTAGAATATCGTGCAAAAGTAATTCAACTTAAAAGGTGAAACTAATATATTATAGACTCATTACATGCAAAGTGAGATATTTCAAGCCTTAATGTATAATTACTTGCGTTATAATTTTGATGAGTGGCTTACAGCTATGAAGCATGTAATGAGTATATAATATATTAGTTTCACCTTTTAAGTTTTACTTTTGCACGATATTCTAATTTTTTGAGTTTCACCTGTAAAATAATAAGTCTATAATTATTTTTCCAGGGCTGTCAATGGACAATTTACAATTAATTTAATACTTTATTCCTAGTCATTAGAAAGTAGACATAAATGGTACAAAAAATTAAAATAAATGTCTTATTGTTTACTGAAATTTTCCGTGGACCCCCAACACCCCATTGGGACCTTTTAATGGGCTTTTGTTCTTTTAATGATATGACAGTAGAGAGAAGACAGGAACACACATGGAGATTACAGGGGCAACGGGGTTGGGACATGACGCAGGCTTTAGATTGAAGTGTTTGGAATATACAAAGTGCTTCCTTTGGAAACAAACAACCATTTAGACTGAGGAAAATGTTTTTCACACCTAGTGTTTAAAAAAAAGTTGTGGTGACGAGTGATGTTTCCAGAGGGAGGAAAAAGGACACTGCATTGAGGGTCAAGCAAAAGACTACGCATTTGAGACCAAGCATAGGAGGAAGAGGAGGAAAAGGATGAGAGAGAGAGAGAGAGAGAGAGAGAGAGAGAGAGAGAGAGAGAGAGAGAGAGAGAGAGAGAGAGAGAGAGAGAGAGAGAGAGAGAGAGAGAGAGAGAGACCGACTCATATTTCCTGCCTGGCTCCCTGCACACCTGGGGTTGCGGAATGTTCCAGGATAAGCTGAAAGGTCATTTACAATAATCTGTTTCTTCACGCACAGGAATCAGAGATGGGAACAATTATTAGAGCTTTGGGGAAGTGATTTCCTTAACACTTTGCCAACAACCCCCCAATAACTCCATGTTACTGCTTAAAATATTTCATAGCCAAAAACGTATGTTATCATAAGTTGCTAAGTCTATTGAAGACTATAAGGCTATGTTGCTAAGTCTATTGAACCCATACACTAGGCCTATTTCTATTTATTTGTATTAGTGTTTTTACTTTATGTTAAGGTGTTTAGTTACAATGTTAGTATCAATGAACAACATTAATTTAGGGTTAGAATTAGGATTTAGTTTATGGTTAGCTGCATTGAACACAAAGTACTATGCATAATTTAGCTACTATGGTAATAAGTACATGCAAAATGTAACAAAGACATTGCAAAATAAAGTGTGACTTTTTCACAATTTCCAGGTGAACTCTCTCCAGCTCTTGTTATCCAATTGTAACTTTTCAGTCAAGGTTGTGTAAAATTGACTGAGCATGTTCATTCATCATTCGTGACAATATGTAGCCTACTCGCTATGAGAGCACAACAAACTCATCCTTACCTGTGGAACGTTTTGAGCTCCTTCGAAACTGTCAATCAGTCCATCCAAAATACAGGATTTCTCAAACGAAACTTGCGGAAACGACAACTTTCCAAACTGATGCGTAGGCTACAAGTCAAACACAACTGTGGTTAATGATTAATGTAGCATATCCAATAAATGGATGAGTGGGAGGGGAGGATCAGTGAAAAACAATAAAGTTACTGCGTGATATGGATCGCTGCGGCTGATCGCGTTACTGATAACAACTTTTTCCTTTGGCCTATGCAGAATGGTCAGTTCAACTTGACCTAGGCTAATTGTTTTCGGGAATAATTGTTGAGAACGTCTCTGCAGTGCCAGTGTGTGCGTGCACGTGATAAAGTATTTTATTTGAATGTGTAAACACAAGCAGACTGTTACTTTCTCTTTTATTAACATATCAAACATCTTGGTATTCAAGAAGGGCTTGCATACTTTTAAACAAGCTCAAATTCTTCCATAGAGTTTAGTCAGGATTATGTAGGCTACCATTATTTTGTTCTCTACCCGCTATCGCGTTTTACAGACGTCAAAGTCTCTTTCCTGATTGGCCAAGACACTGAGACTACATCTGAAGTTAAATATTAATGAAAACAAAGGTGACCAGAGCTGTTCAGATAATAAAAAAAGAACGATTGCTCCAGGAAACAAAAAAAATAAATAAAAACATTGAATTACGTAGCCTACTATTAAATTGCATAATTACTAATACACACACACAATATTGTAGGGATATAGGCCTACCTCTAAAATTGAACTAAGATATCCTTCCTTTGATCTCATTATGGACAAAGAAAAAGAATAATATGATACCTTTGACAAATACGTTTTTAAAACTGTGAACATTTACATGAAATGCGGATTCATAGTGGCCAACATGATGACATGACTACATACTACTTTATCTCTAAACCTTCCCATTTATCACACTTTTGTTTGCAAAAAAAAAGAAGAAAAAATAAATAAATATTGGGTGACATATACGGATGGCATTTCTACATTGTATCATATTGCATTCATGCCAACAATTGTCAGTATAAAGCAATAGTGGTCATCCAGAAATGAGGCATGACAGACAACGTTCAATGAATGCCTTAATTTCACTGTTAAAGCATGCTTTTAAACGCTTTTAAAATTGTTTGTGATTTATATGTAGCTAGCAAAAAAAATCTTCAGAATGCTGCTTTTGATGCTTTTTGCAACAGAATGCTGTGGTTTCAACATCTACCAGCAGGTTAAACCTGAATGATCACAGCCAAATCACATATTTGTGGAATGTGAGCCAATTATATTTTGGTTAATACGTTCAACTCAATGATCTTGTAATACATGCTTTGTCCTTTCTACACACTGTCTTTTATGAAAAATTATTTGTGTCGCTTATATGTAATAATTAAGAGGAGCAATGTTAAATGCAATACACTCATGAGACTGCTTTTCATTAGCCATCTGTGAAAATAAGGCCACAATGAAAAGCGTAATTGTGACAAAACTTCTCTGTAAATGTACATAGACTAGAACATGATTCTTTTTTTCATTTTACACAACACAAAAATCTTACAGATGAAGTTATAAATGACTCAGACACATGACTTGGAGCAAAAAGGCAGCTGGTATTTTATAGACAAGCACTGCATCCTTGGTGAAATGATATTATATAGTTTAGGCAAGTCTCTTAGATTCTTTAAACAATAGAATACTTACAGTCAATCCTAAGTCTGGTGTTACAATGCATTTTACGGTGATATACAGCTATAAAAAGCGTGCAGACTAAAGTGGTAGTTTGCTTGGCTAAAATAAAGTGAAAGAGTACAACACTAGCCTATTCTAGTTATATACAAAGATTCAAAAGGCTAAAATAAATTACTACAAATATCACTGAATTATTTTTTTAACATAATCAGGATAGTGACACGTCATTTGAAATAATGCACCCCCAAAAAGTCAGTTTTGGAAGTTAATTACAGCCTCCTGATGAAAATAGCAACACAGCTTACATGTGCAAAGCTTGGGTGAAGAATTTATGCCAGGATTTTAGTGTATGTTTGAATCACAAGTGTTTGTATTGGGCTTCAGGCACATACACTTTAAGGTGTCTTTCATCGCCCTCTAGTGGTTAAAAAGATACAGCACACTGAGTGACCATGGCATGTTTTTACCGGGTGTCAAGTGTTGAGAACACATAGGAGCAAAAAAGGGGCAAGGTCTATTTAAACAGTTGTGGGGGGGGGGGGGGGGGGGGGGGGGGGGGGGGGGAATTAAAGTGTCTTTAAAAAAAAAAAAAGTATTTCACCATATAATTCTATGGGTCGTATAACATTGAAAGGTCATGAAAGCATAAGATCAGCTGACATTAAAAATTGTAACAACCACAGTGTGCTCTGTAAAATCAGGTTGGGTCAAATCATGATCTGAAAGTGCCCAGCACTTTCAGGGTCTTCATGAGTCTTTCCAAAATGCTCTCCGCTGGGTCAGACAGAGCACTCAATATATGACCAGAATGCAATTCTATTGGCAGTAAATGGACATTAAGTACTGGCACCCTGTTATTTAGGGTGATGTCAAGCGAGTTGCTCTGGATTACTGCCTCAAGTCCTCAGTTGGTTGTCCTGTGGTCCATTGGGAGACTGTCCATCAGACCATTGAGCTGCTCCTCCCCCAGTTTAATCTTGTCCTCGAGCTTGCGTTGCTCAATAATAAGGGCAGATTTCATTTTCACAAAGTGCTCATAATCAGCCATACTCTCCTCCGACAGGTAGCTGGCCAAGATGTCGTAGACCACACGCTCTCTCCTGTCAAGGTTCTCCTTCAGCTCCTTGGCATCCTCATGTTGACGGATCAGCAGTTTGCGTTTCTCTGTCAGAGTACGCTGTAGAAGGAAGATGAACATTTCACATTTTACATACGCTTGCTCGTTCACACACACTCGCATTTACTAAGCTAATCTAAATGGGGACATACCATAGACGTAATGTTTTTTATAATGTACGAACTGTATATTCTATGCCCCTACACTAACACTTCCCATAAACCTACCCATCACAGAAAACTTTCTGCATTTAAAAAAAAAAAAAAAAATGGTCAGGTTTTGGTCGCTTCTAGGTACAAATTTGTCCCCAAAATATAGTTAAGCACGCGCACGCACACACACACAGAAAAAAGTGTTTTTTTTAAATTGTAAATAATACTACACTGGCAAAAAGTGTCCCAATCAACCAGGTTGAAGATAATACTTGTAATCATTTGTTTCTCTAAAGGCCTTTATGCAAATAAAACATAACGCTATATGAAATGAAGTGGAATGTAATTATCTGGATTAGTCCAATTAAACCTGTATAAATGGTATAGCACTAGAATGGAACTGTAATGTATACCATGGTACTCATTTACAAAGTATCAATATAAGGATAGAGATAGGAAAGAAAAGGTTAGGGAAAAAAAAAAAAACAGGATCTGGAAGTGACATGAGCTGGACACAAAGCTGTGTCGCCTGTATCAGCCTAACGTGGTACTTTTATGTTAGCATAGTTTTACAGCCATAATTCTTATTTTCTTGTGCTTTTTGAAATTTACAAATCTGGAAGTCATTCCTCCACAACATGAATCCTGCTTTCCCAAATCCCTCATTTTCATTCTCACCGTCTCGTCCTGTGAAGCATCTTCCTCCAGGCTGTTCAGGGCATTCTCTACTCTGGCCAAACGTCCAGACAGAGACAGCAGAAGGTTGACCACTTTATCGAGATCACCGACGAACATGCGGAACTTGTCGAGTTCATTGGGCTTGCAGACACCTTGTACGATGGCCTCCACATCTTCCCCAAGAGCGTTGTTGTCCTGCACGTCCTCCTGTAGACTCTCCTGAGCTTCCCTCAGCACCTGCAACTTCTTGCTGAGGCTGTCAATCAACTCATGCTGCAAACAGAGGAAAGTCGTTTGATAAAATAAATTGGTAAGTAGCACATTTCTGTATTTGGTTGGGTTGTGAGTATTTGCAGCACGTGTTATCAAACTGATGATGTTTTCTTAATTTTCTGGCGTTTTTTTCTATATGCATGTGTTTTCTTCTGTTGCAGTGCATTGAGCTCTCTTGGCCACCGTATAAAAACTAAAAAGTACATTTAACGGTACTAAGACTACATTTAAAAATAGCTGACAAAATGAACACTAATGGTAAGAAAGCATCTGTTTGTACAATACAATTTGTTGGTACCTTCTTGTTGGCAAGATCACTTTCATTGTCTTCCTCCAACTCCTCTTCCGAGTCGTGTTCCTCACTCTGTTCCTGCATGTCCTTCATCTTAATCAGCAGCTCTGCTTTGGGTGCAGATGTACTGTAGTAGGTTGAATTAGTCACTAAAGCAGTAGCCACTACCAGGCTGTCGTCTTCTTTCCTGAGAACCCACAGATGAGTTTTATGAGAAACACAAGCCAACTGATCCAAACACTACAGAAACTTAAGACAGGATAAAACAATTGTGTGGTGGAAGACGCTGAACTATCTGTTTGACCAACCAATTGCAGACAAAAGGAGTGTGTTAAAGAATCATTATTTTTGCAACTTCACATTTACACAAAAGGCTGCCAGATTGCAAGATGAGTCCTAGATTTCCAACAAGAAACAAACCATGCTTATGAATCATAACTTGAATGAGAAAAGAGAACTGGGCCAGCTACAATTTTCACAAAATGCCATTCTTTTTTTATGAGAACCACATGGGTAGGGCTCAAAACAACCCTGACTTCCTGATTTAAAAAAAATAATAAACAGAACATCAGAAACACGTTCAATCTGTCTTCCTTCTTAAGGGTATTAAGGGTAAATTCCTGAAATAAATAATGAAATACAATCTTGGCAAACTGAGTTGGGGCTTAATGAGGTAAGAAATGGGAATATAGTAGGTTCACAAGTAAGAAATACTGACTTCTCCACAGAGTTGCGAGGGGAGAGCTGTTTAGGTGCAGCTTTCCTGCGCTGTTGGGCCTCCTCCAGTAGCAGCTCTCCCTGAGGGAAAATACCCTCCATCAGATCCATAGTGGTCTTCATCTTACTCTGGTCTAAAATGTCCACTAGGGACTTGTCCTTGACCATTATGTCTCTAGCCAGCTCCTTTCTTTTTTCGTCGTCCTCTAACTGCAAGGGATGTGAAGACAATCCGTTGTTGCTTTGATCTAATGAAGGGCTTGTCTGCTCATAGAATACCGGGTTTACATTGGTTTGTGGCCCCTGGTCTTTCAGAGGGCCCATGTCTGCGTCTCTTGTTTCTGACCCCTGGTCCTTTTGCCTGGTGTAGGTACAGAACAGAGAGTATGACTGATCCGGGTTCCCCAAGCTCTGAAGAGGAGTTACTCCAGGTTCTTGCGAGCTGACGGGGGTCTCACTGGGCAGGTCGAGATATTGTCGACTTTCTTTTTCGGTGTTACTTTCTGAGTGGACAATCTTAATGGGCACTTTCTTCACCGATGTGTTCTCATCTTTAACTCGATCCATCCTGGTAAACAACAGTAAAAATAGAATTGTGTTATTCTGGTGAACACAAGAAATGCAACATAAGGTAACTAGGCAAAAGCATAAGTACAACTAGGGCAGTACAAACTATTTTCATGGGTCTAAGCTTTGTGAAAACACATGCAATTATTTTACTTCAGGCTTTGCACACAGGAAAACAAGGAGGAAGCTATCTTTGTCAGTTCATGTGACCAAATCCATATATATCATACTATACACGTCACTGAAACCCTTTTGCCCCGCTCAAAACCTTTGCCTTCTCCAGACTTTTAAAGAGGTGTCTACTGTAAGACCAAAAACAGCAAAAAATAAAGCCCATGAAATGATATTTTTCAACAGTCTTCACTTGAGGCTATGTGGTATTCTTCTTATGACTGATCTGAAGAACTGCAGTACACATGGACAATCTGCAGTACGGGCACATATGAATAAGCCCCTTGTATGTGCATGAATACAATAAAGAGACAGTCAGAGAAGCACTGTCATTAAATTACTGGGCTGTAGGGAGAGTTTCCAGTGATGGTTTTAAGATTGCAGCCGAGAGGAGCCCAGCTGTGGTTTTGCCAGTGGAAATCTCCCCGAATTCCAACACAGACCTGAAAGATTTCCTAAACGGCAGAATTTAACTCTAAATAGAGAAAGTCTTACCTTCCAGGAGCTTCATCCTGTATGGAGACAGGGACGGGGGGCTTGTCAGTCAGCCTCTGGGGAGCAAACTGGGGCGAGGGCGAACGCTGCCCCTCCATGGTGGGCTGGGTAGGGCCAGCGGTTTGTTGGGTGGGCAGGACAGCGGGAGGGGGAGGAGGTGGAAAGGGAGGAGGCACAAGCTCTTGTTGAAGCTCCTCCTCCCCAATTGGTCCTTTGCTATGCTCCAACCCTTTCCAGGGAACGGGGGCTGAAACTGAGGCGGAGCTTTGATTGTTGACAGGAGAGAGTGAGGCCAAGACTCCTCCTTGTGATCCAGGCTGGACCTCCTGAAAATTGCTAAGAGGAGGAGGTGTACCCTCAGGGCATTTGTACTTCTCCAGATGGGGCAAGAGAACAGAGCTCTTGTTTTTGGAGAGGGCTGATGGTTCACTCGGAGTGCTATGGTCAGAGAAATGCAGTGCAGGTTTGTGATGACTGGATGGAGGATCTAAAGTCTTTTTCTCCAGGTCTTTAGTCAAAGCTGAAGGAGGTGCTTCTGGTTTCTCTTTGCATAAGAGATCACCGTATCCTTTTTCATTAAACCTAAGAAAACAAAAGAGAAATACTTTGAAGTAAAATTCTCAATACACCAATACAAAAAAAATACTAAAGATGCTTTATCAAAGGCCAATACTCTAAATGTATTTGTCCTTTTTGGTCCACAAAGCCTCACTGTGTTCAGAGTAAATCGATAGGCAGGCAGACATTTCTCCCACATTTCACCATCTCTCCATGGTAACTCCCAGGCTGGCTGTCATACCCAGCATATTTCTGTTCCCACAAGCCTGTCATGCTGTGGAGAAAGAATGATCTTTCCCCTGCAGCAATTGGCAAAGAGAACGCTTTTCCCTTTTTAATCCTGATTGTTTTCGTTTATGGTTTTACTCTCTTCCTTGTCTACTCAGATTTACAGAGGGCAAGGAGAGATAAAAGGGCTCTTGTTTGAATATCTTAAATACAAAAGCTTGGGAAAGAGAAAACTCACTAATATAACAACATTCTATGAAAGTAACTTAAAGATATTAAATTCTTTACAGGGTTAGCAAGACACCTATTAAAGACATCTATTAGGAATGTCTGGTCTGATGGTATATATTAATACCATGCAACATTAGAAAGGTGTCAAGTGATTTAGATTTCTACGGTATGGTTTTTAACAATTTTGGTGATACCACCCACTTCTACAGTTGATGTTTGCAACTGAATTATACCAATTTAAAAATCTAACTGCACAGAAAGACAACCACAATTTCTACTCGCACATACTTTATAGTATTTTGAATTACCTGATGGGTGTATAGAACCAGTGGCTGTGCTCCAAAGAAAAAGACAGAAAGAGATTTTGACTGAAAAAGTAAGGAAAAGCAAAAAAGTATCGAGTAGTAGTAGAGTGGTTAGAGACATACACTACTGTTCAAAAGTTTGGGGACGTAAGATTTATTTTTTACGTTTTTGAAGGTCTCTTATGCTACCCTAGGCTTAATTTATTTGATAAAAAAATAAGCAAAAACAGTAATATTGTGAAAATATTATTAGAATTTTAAAAATCTTAAAATTAAAATGTTCTAGTTTGATAAATTTAAAATGTAATTTATTCCTCTGATGCCAAAGGTGATTTTTCAGTCACATGATCCTGATTCAGAAATCATTCTAAATTTGGTTCATATTATGCATTTCTTATGATCAATGTTGAAAACAGTTTAACAACTGCTTATGTTTTTTTCCCGTGGATTCTTTGATGAATATAAATATTAAAAACAGCATTTATTTGAAATATATTTGTGTAACAATGTAGTCACTATTAAACAACTAAATGCAACCTTACTGAACAAAAGTATTAACTTTAAAAGTAAACAAACTTACTGACCTCAACCTTTTGAACATACGTATACAAAGTAAAGCAAGAAAAAATGATTAAGAAAATGTCAGATGCAGAAATATAGACTATTTAAGAGTCATTCATTTGATGTAATACATACTTTCTTTGCAGATGTCATTAGTACAGCATGCATGCATTGGTAACATTCAAGTGGGATGCAGTCTCTTTCTGATACTATACAGTGTCTAAGTAACACATGCATTTGATCTCAGCATGAACTGGCATGCAGAAAGTCTCAGCTGTAATACCATGTAAGCTTTTGTCCACAGAACCCCACCTTTAATCAAATACAGTCTCTTGCTAACTTCCCTTGTTTGATAAAGTGTGTACGACAAACATGTTCAACCAGTACCAGAAAGCTTTTCCTTGTTTACTATGCATTTTACTTTAAAAAAAAATTGACCTGCATTTACTTATCGAGTGAAAACAGAATGAAGCGATCATTTAACGGAGGACTCAAAACTGAGAAAACATTAACACCACTTAAAATGAATCTTACAGACCCAGAAGGACCTCACACTTCATCAGAAAATCTTCAAGCAGAAAAAAACAATCCAAGTACTCCTGCTGCTGGCCATATACAACTTTAAAGTTGCTATAAAATGGCTAAATACAAATCCTTGCATTGAATATGAAACTTGACTGTGTGAGAAGCAGCGCTCACCTCTGATGATTGTGAGTTCTCATCAGCGACAGGTGCTTCCTGTAGCCCTGAACAGATGTAATCTCATCTGGGTGGGGCTAAAATGCTTGTAGCTCAATTGAATTGTATCCAAATGGATTTACTCCACACTGGATATACTAATAAATAAACAATAGTACTAACAGTAGCAAAAGGGGTTTCTAACATTAGATGTCTGTGAATAACACTTACTGGAATCCTTCTAGATAGGACTTTTCAGCTAGAACTTTAGCTTTTTATAATGGAGTCATGCGTGTCTGCACATAAATTAAATCATTGGGTGGGAGACAGGAAGTTTGACATTTAAACAATGATTTCTAAGAAAACTCACAGGGCAATGAAGTGGAGATGCAGTTCTATGGTATAATTCATAGTTTGCTCTTCACAGCACCTTAATTAAAAGCAAGAATCGCGACAAAACCTTTCATAGGGGGCAATTTACAAGGCTTTGGATGATGGATGTTTGTCGGTAACTTGCTCATTCAAGTTTGCCACTCCTTATGTCTACACATAGAAGTCTAAGATTTATATATATATATATGGATTTATATATATATATATATATATATATATGGATTTATATATATATATATATATATATATATATATATATATATATATATATAAATAAATAAAGAGGAGAAGGCTACAAATAGTTAGATCATCTGTTGAAGAAATGTATATTTGTTGCTTTGGCAGAAAGAGTCAAACTAAAACTTCAGAATGCATCTAATTTACATCTGAAACATTGATGTAAATAATATTGTGCCAATTTGACCTCACAGTACTGGAGCCCCACGTAAAAAGTTTGCATGCAAACTGAATAACATCCCAGCTAGCTATCCATTATATTTAAGCTGGATCTTCAAAGGACACATTTGCTTTCATATTGTGTTTTATAAACTATAAAGTAAGTGAGAGATTGCAGGATCAACTTAACATGTTTCAGAGGCTAGACAAGAAAATGTATGATTTCAGAACTGGCTAAGGTAACTGGAGGTCATTTTATGCACAGCAATCCATACTATCACAGCTGATGCTACTTCCTTTCTGTGTCAATTTAATACATTATTCAAGGGCAAAATATACATACAAGCCCTCTATTCTTCATCCAGATGGGTTTAAAATTCAGAACTTTCAGCATTATGAATTGGATCAAGTTTCTTCTTAGTAGAGTACAGAGCTACCATTCATGATTATTTCAGGGTAAAATGCAATACCTACTATAATGTACATGCAAAGTAAAAAATCTTATCTTTGCACAGTGTAAAAAAAAAAAGAGACTGAAATAGGGCAAAATATCTGTAAAAAAAAACACTGAAGAAATAGGAAGAGCAAAAATTACATTTAAGATGCTATTTTACTCTTTGGCCTTATTATGAATGGACTGATTGGACACTTCCCATGTCATACTCACATGCCTACACCTCAAAACCATCAACTTGTAACACAAAGCCCAGTCAGAGAGGATAGCAGTGCTGTCACATCTGGGCTAAATCCCAAGACTGTGAGGATCATAAAGAGTCTACTGTTTATCTTTGACCCAGCGAGGGCTGACTGATGGCCCAACTGTGGATTTCTGTTCGCAACAAGGCCAAGATCAGAGCCATTAGCAGTGGAATAGTTTCACTGACACACTGACACAATCTCAGCCAGGACTGTTGGCATCTGTATAATTTCCATTACAAAGAGATAAGTTGTCTGGTTTAGTTTCAAACTTGCCCAGGAGTATCATGAACATCATGCCTAACAAAAGTACTTTGATAATCAGCATACTAAAATAATGTATTATCGTTTTACCCTTTAAAATACTAACAAAGCAATGGAAAAATAACATTACAGCACCCACCTTGTACTATTCTTATCCTGTTCGGAAATAATTTTCTCAGGTTTGGAATAGTCAGCAGACTTTTCTTGAACTGCAAGTTTCTGGGAGGAATAGAACACACATAAAACTCAAACTCCTTGTTCAGGTATTAATATATCTCTACTGTAAACTTTCTAAGACTTGTCTATCCTAATTATTGGATTGGTCGGTTGACATATGCGATCTTACTTGCAACTTTCCTGGTCTGAGGGTGTGACTTTTTGTTCTTAGTTTAATGTTTGACTAAGTTCCAACCTTTATATTGCTATCATTGATTGGAGCTCTATGTGAGACACAAGTAACTTTTGCTTTATGATAGTTTCTAAATAAAAACAAACTCTGACAGTACATGTTATATCTAATTGGTGTAAACTATTTGTAAAGATAACATAATTAAACCACTGAACTAACCTGTCCATAGAAGTCAGCAGAAGGGGATGATCTAGATCTTTCATGGACACAGGTGGGCTTACTTTGTCCCTCATTTCCTGTATCAAGGATGTTATCAGCAGAGTGGTATCGTCCAGAGACCCTTGGTTCCGTCGTCTTCCTCTGGGTGTTCCATTTGGCTTCATACTCTGCAAAGGTACCAAGTCGCTGTTGTTCTAGCATGGCTTGTTGTTTCACTGAGAGAGGGCCATCCTGACCTTCAATAAGGTGGTGTTCAATGGGGGTTGAGCTATCACTGTTACTCCGCCCTGCCGTGTCACTCTTTGCAGAATAGTGCATGCCTCCAGGTTTGGACAGTCTGTTGTCTTCAGATATCTGCAGGTTTTGCTTTGGTATAGGTTTAGAGAAAGCTGTTTTTAATGTTGCTTCAAAGAATCGTTGCCGATTTTCCAAGGGTACAGCATTGTCAGGCATAGGGGAGTGCTCATCAGCACCTACTTCATGAATTTTATCTGGCTCAGAAAAAGACCGAACTTTCTTTTCTGCAGAAAACCGCTTGCGGCTACCAATGCGAAGCACCTGATTACTCCCTGAGGTGGGTTTGCCAGGTGGGATCTCAGAGACACTTGGAAGTGGAGGTGTGTCCTTCCAAGTAGAACCCTCAGTGCCTGGATGCTCAAACAATACTGGCTCTAGGTCTTTTCGCCTAAAAGATGTAGCCTGTAGGACTCTGGCCTGGGCTTCTTTCAGATGGTCTTTATAAGAGCTAGAAAAGCCACCATCTGAGGAAGGAGTAGTAGTCTTCCAGACAGCAGCCTCTTCTACAGCTTCAACCGGACTTTCTAAAGTGGCTGCGCTTTGACTCTTTTGAAGCTGGGCCCTTCTCATCTGGATCTCGTTGCGCAAGGTGGTGGCAAAGCGGTCACTCCGTCTTGCCTGTTTGCCGCTCTGAATGTCAAGGGCTTCCTGTTGTGCACTTCCACTGTTGATCTCATCTTGACAGTCATCCATTTCATTGCGCTCATGGGCCAGAGAATACAGCATAGGTGTTTTCTGGGGACATATCTTTGACTCGCTTTTAGTAGGAAGAGGTTGTTGTGAGTATGGAGTATGGTTGTCTTTAAGATGGAGATGGCCAGCATTTCTCCTGTGCTCAGGTTGCTTACTATGGGGATAACTACCAGAATGCTCATCTGCGCTAGATATATAGTGTTGCTTTTGGCTCCCCCTCAGCTCAGGAGGTTTTGTTGAATCAGGCATATTCCTTGGATTACATGGTGCAGAGAAAATGCGATTGTGGTTGTCACTTTGTTTGAAGGAGGCATTATTGTCCTTATGATCTATATCATGGTGCTGTGACTGAGGAGGGAAATAGCGGTCTTTAGTTCCTCCTTGAGAACCTATGGACATCCTGTCCCGTCCACTGTGTGACATTTCTGAGGCTACAGAAGCTTTAGAGTCTTCAACTCTCACTAAAGAAACCTGTGTCATACCCTGAGTGACATGGTGGGAGGTAACTCCAAAAAGACCGCAAAGTGATGTAGCTGGCTTTCTAGTTTGATTCTGGCTGTTGAGTTGCATGTGGTTGTTTGTGGGCAGCTCCTGCATACTGCTAAAGTAGCCACTGAATGGAGGATTCAGTGCTGGCACTGTCCTAGTTTGAGCGTGGAAAGTGCCCTCGTCGCTGTACTGACGTGGATGGTGTGGAACATGGGCATAAGATGGATGTCTATCTCTGACATCTGTGGTTGATAGGGAGTATGTCTTGTCTGACGACATACGGTTGGGATACTGATGATGGACATTGGATGAAATGCAAGGATTTGAAGAATCATTTTTGGATGGCAAGTTAAAATTGCGTTTACCCTCAAGAACGGTCTCGATGACTTGGTGAGACCTTTGTGCGCTTTCATAGGTTTCTCCAGCCTTTTGTAATGCTTTCACCTGAGGCTTTAACTGGGCATGGACACCAAGGCCCTCAGAGGTGCCTGTGATCAGACCCTTCTCATGAACCTTGGTGGCTGCAAAACTATCACTGCGTGTCGGTGGAGTGGGAGGTGGGGTAGAGGATACCATGTTTTTCTTCATATCTGGGACATGCCAGACAGGTCCAATACTAACTCTTCCAGAGCTTGAATGCCGAGTGCCTGGCTGTTCTTCGGGTCTTGGGATCTCATGGCTACCTGTACTTGAGAGATGCTGCAAGTATCCGAGCCTCTCATCTTGTCGTACTCCTTCGTTTATGTTTTGGCTGTGCCTGCCATTGCTGTGCCTGCCACTTGAGTCCCACTGATTAATTTTGTACAGCATGTTTTCAGTGGATGCAGCGTTACTTTTAGACAGTGTGTAATCTGGGGTCCCTGAGCTTGTAGAAAAGGAGCTGTATGCAGAGTCTCGTTTACCACCACCCAAATGTTCAATGCTGTTGTTGTTGGATTTGCTTGGAGAAAGACAGCCAGGTGGATAAGGATGAGAGCTGTGCTCTAGGCTGTCCATACTCCCCAAAGAGCTGAACTGATCAGATACTCTCTGTAGATTTGTTTGCTCCCAGTCGGTTGAGAGTTCAGAGGAGAATGTGCTAAAAAAACAAACATGTGTAAAGAGTGCTTAGGCTGTATAAACTAGCAAATACAACTGCAGTAAACAATTTGAAGTATTTGTGTAATTCAATGTATATTTAAAAAGGAAAAATAGAGGCCTTCATTACTAATTATTTACATAAAGAAGCAATATGGACAGAAACAAATTATTTTCTGTCTCTTCAATTACCTTGCATCATATCTTGTTTGCCAGCCTGGTGAGGTTGTGGACTGGGTTTTGGCTTCTGAGTGGCTCTCGTTGAACTTGGTGGCATGCCAGGAGTGAGGTCTGCTCAAGGGTTCATTTCTCCTGTGGGCAGCAAACAGGAAATAAAGAAGGACAGAGAAATAGGTAGAGCAGAAAAGGAAAATTAGAAAACAAGGCAATAAAATGTTTCTTGTGAACAGCTGTAAAACAAATGGCAAACACAGATCACCAAGAACCACTACAACTATTCTGAAGGACAGAAGAGTGTCAAAACATGGTAGATGATTATGGGAGTAGTATAATGATCATGGCAAGAGAGAGAAAAGTTGCCTGGCAGGTAGCATGCCGATGTTACAGTCATTCACCATCAACACAAAGTTTTTCGATAGTCAACCACAAATACAAGACTAACAAATAACTGCAAACACCAAATTAAATGGCTGTAAACCAGTCCACTCTCTCAACATTCATACCAGATTAACATACCCTTTAAATCGGTTCTTTCTGAGATGCATGAAGTGAAATAGACAAATATATAATTGTTATTGAACTGTTATTTACCCACCACAACAATTAAACAGAGGCTCTTGTAAGAAGTCAAATACATTGTCCTTATGACACAAACTGTTTAGAGCATACGTTTTTTAACTGATGCAAATGAAACTCGAAAAAATATAGCAAGAACTAATGAACAGGGTTCCCACACCTTTGACCAATGACCAATAATACCAACTGGATAAGGATTTCATTTTTTTACTTTATTGTGATTACATTACACTCATAAAGAACTATTTCTAACAAATAAATATTTTAGAGAAATTTTCATTATTTTCAGTTTATTTAGGAGAGTTCACCAATTCTTATGAATTTCCAGGCCTGGAAATCACAATTTCCAATGAAATCCAATGATATTTCCAAGCATTTCGTGATCGTGGGAACCCTGAATGAAGAATGAAGAGTGTATGCATGGTCGAAAACTAATGGATGGAAATTTGAACTTCTGATGGATGATATCACAAGGCCATGGAAGGAATATGATTGTAGATCATCATTACTAGACTGGGTGGTACAGGAAAGGAAGTGGGTTTTCTTGTGGAGAACATGATACGATACCTCATGGAACTTCGTAAAATCTTCGTGAGAAAGTTCCGGGCCATATGCACGTCGCTCTCTGATGGCATTTTCTGTGCTACAATATCCACCATTTTCATTTTCCTGAAGGGATTTAAAAGGGGGAGGGACACAGAATCTGAATCTCCGAGTTCAGAAAAGTTTGACAGGGACTCTAGTGCTGTATTCCAAATGGAGACATAAAAAACGCCATGGAAAAAATACAGACATACTAGCATGGGCCACAACACTGTCTGTAATTAGTCAATCATTATACGCAAGAACACAAACACAAATATAGCCCTGCGTAAAAAAACATAACCAATTCAGACAAAACAACCACAGAATGTTATAATTAAGATGTTATACTGCATGAAAATACACTGGCAAAACAGACAATCCACATAAATGAAGCCATAAGGTCATTCAGAAAACTGAGAGAGCATTGAGTAAGAGTTTACGGTTTAAGACAAAATCTTAGGACAAAACTAAACAGATTAGTTTCCCTCTCATTATGCCTATACAGTAACATACTGACCAGAGGCCTGTTGCATGAAGCTAGCTCAAAAAAATCTGAGTTTTAGTAGGTTTAGGACAAATCCATATAAATGCAACCTGGTTTAAATCAGGTTCAAAGGGCTCGGTATAAACGTTCTCTGTCAACTCAGGTTTGATCCAGAGTTTGCAATTAATTCTAAAGCATGTGTGCACCTGAAAGTCTGACACTTGCGGCAAACAGCCAATCACACAGAACACGGAGAGCGTCAGTTTGATGAACTTTTTGCGCCGCGCAATTTACTTCTCTTCTAAAGATTAAGAGATCATATTTATGAAAAAAATATCATGAAATTAAATTTACATGGCAGGAATAAACACTGCCGCTGCAGCGAAAGTTTGAGAAGGCAGCTGAAAGAAAATGTCTGACTATAGTATATTAATGCAAGTGAATCAAACAATTAGGCCTTATGATTTATATAGTTTCACAAAGAGCTCAAGAATACACGTAAGCTTAATCAGTTTAAAAGGTCTCAAAAATATGAAAGCTTGCATGTATATATAAATACTTATGTTCATTTAAAAGCAAAGTTTAATATTAATTGTCAATGTATATAATAATTATACGACTATATTATATGAATTATATATAGTTACAACTATATATATATATAGCCTATATAAATAATTAGCAGAAAAAGACGAGCAATTTTGTCTCAAATACTTTCACTTTAAACTGCTTTCATTTGGAGCAGTTAAAGAGATACATGGGGAGGTGCTTTATTGCATCAGGCACGTCACTTTACTCGCAGCTGATTGGTCCAGTTTAGCTCCAGAGCAGGTTAGCCATAGAGTTAGTTACTATACAATGAAACTCGCTAAAAACCAATCCACCTTCTTGAGCCCAAACTAACTTTGCTCAAAAATAATCTCAAACTTACCTGACCAGCTACTAAAACTGGATTCATGCAACAGGCCACAGAGATCTGCTGCTTGCATACAAACAATCACTTGGTGTGAATAGTGGACACAGGGAGACATCTTGTGGTTAATGTTAAATACTACCATTCCAAGTTACAAGGTATGTCATAAAATAAAAGGGTAAAAGTGAGAAAAAGGATAAAATAATAAAATAATCGCAACCCCTTTCCAGGATCTGTGAATGAATTGTTCACAACCTTCTGCCACATGCTTTGCATCAGTGAGTTTAGCATGAAACATTCCTCAGTATCACCCCAAACTAAAGAGTCCACCCACACCTGACCTGTGACCTTTAAGTTTTGAGAGTCAAAACATTCCTGTCGTTTCTGAAATTCAGTTGTTCAGTTTAGTGATAGGATTGTTTAAACAGAAATCCATCTTCGCGATTTTCCAACAGTCTAAAACCCAAGCTTGTGAGACTCCATTAGACCGGAGGGGTTAGAATAACAGTCAATAAAAGACATGCAGTGCTACTCCATTAGACCATGAGGTCAAGTGCCAGTCACTTTCTAGCCAGTAACATTAAACATTATTCTTCCAATATAAAAACTACTATGCTATTGCTAACCCAAATATCCTTGACCCCAAAACATTTGTTTAAACCCCATTTGGCCAACCAAGCTGATATCGTCTAAAACAAAGATGTCAATGTACGTCCCTGACACAGGTTTAAAGGATAACAGAACAGATTAAACAGCAAATTATGAGCAGAGTGGCCAAAAGACACCCTCTGCTCTCTCTCAATGATGCTGTCTGTTCCCGTGTAAAAGTTTCAAGTGTGCATGTGCTCGCCACACATGGTGCTGTCTATTCAGATGCTAATGACGCTCTCTTTATTAGATGTATTGTCAGGGCTACAGCTGGTCTAGCACAGATATGCCAGTGGTCTGAATCAGCGGCGCCCAGGCGGAATGGAGGCCAATGAGGGGGTTCGGAGGGGAAAGTCCCCCACCAATGTTTTCAGAACAAGGCATGTTCAAAAACAAACAAATCACTTCTGAAAAGACAACAACCAATCAAAAGCTCCGATGCAAATTAGCTTGGGTAAAGAGTTAACATTCAAATCTTATTCACAGGCCAAACCAACGTGGAAAAATCTTAAAAAGCCACCTACATGAAAGATTAGCAAGCTTTTGAAAGTGAAAAAAGCTATTGTTTACTATATATATATATTGTTTGAAAACCATCAAAGGTTGATTTTGGTTTGCAAAGATAAATGCAACAGGTTTCACGAGGTCGACTTTTAACATACCATCTATTCGTTTGACGTTTACACATGACCTGAGTCATCTGAGGGACAAGCTGCACCAAAGCTTAGATTTCACAAACAGTAAAATAAGACTAAACAGATACTAAGATAAACAGAAGTAAAGGAACAACAACAGGTGTGAGACACAGACAGCAGACGAAAACAGACAGCAAGACGTAAACTTCTAAACTCACCAAACAATCCCTCAAGCAAGCAAGTTTGCCAAACAGACTTGAGACGCTTTGATGGATGAAATGGTACTGAGAGTCCGGGTTTGCTCCAGTGGACTCCCCAGGCAGTGCATTCCACATTCACATCAAAGACAGGCCAGGACAAAGGGCCCTCCATAGACGGCCGGTCCCAGACAGCAGTGTGAGTCTTTTCAACCATCCACGTCTTCCATATGAAAGAGTACAGAAAAAGGTATCCTTGAGGAACCCCATGTAGAGATCTGATCATACGAGCCTTAGCACATACACTCTCATATCTACTTCCAATGCCTGTGTGACTGTTGCAGTCAGGGCAGATCTCAACAGGGATTATGGTGATTTTATCCCGGGAAGTAAGGGGGGAGGGAATGAGGAGGGGGCTGTTGTCATAGCCAGTCTCCTTGAAGCAATCTAACAGCTTCTGTCTCCTTATTGGCTCAGGGATAGTATGCTAATGAGCAAACCGAGAGGGCCAAATGCTCTCGCTGAACCCCTCTTGTGCAGCGGTCCTCTGTTTCTTCTATTACTATGGCAACAAGTTGATTTTTGTAAAGTCTTAAGTGCACTGGTTTGTCAAACCAAAGAAAGACAAAGACGAACAGAATTACACTTTAACAAGGAAAAGGGTTTTACTGAATTATGAACAGATCAGAAAAGCATTTATTTCTATAAACCGATTGGTCTAGCACTGAATATTAAGTAGTGGCTCTGGACTACACGACACCAGAGTTTTCCGATTCCCACTCACTGAAGGCACTAGACGTCACCATGACCGTTGAACTCAAGCCATAAACCCTCCCAACCCCCGAAACTGATCATGTGACTGGTAGATCTCTCCAGTTCTAACAAAGGACATCTGGTTAAAGCAAGGTTAGAGATCTCGAATAATCAACCTGTTAGTTGTGCAAATTGCACACTCTCAATAGTGAAGCTTGACTGTGATTAGAGCTTGACCTACAAAGTTTTGAGCTTGATTAAAACTTTTCTTGGCATCAAAACAAGTGGTCTGGTGACAGGCAAGAAGATTACAGAAGAATTGTTTTGGCTTATGCCTGATGGGCGGGCTTTTACGAAATCGTTCACAATGATCTATTGTAAGGCGTCTTCTCATCCCTGCATTCCAGACAGGAGTCCATTCCTAGGCATTAACGTTCCCATAAAGGTTGCATTTTTCTCGCTGCCTCAAAAAGGTAAGGCAGGCAAAAAGATTTGTACATTTGAAAAGATCTTATTCCAGAGTGCGAAACCATTCTGAACCCATCTAGCCATTTATTTGTTTTTCAGGGAGACAGGAACAAGCGTTTAAGGAGAGATGTTAAGCGCCAAGTCCAACAAGATCTTATCCATCTGTCTTTGTTCCCTCTAATGGAAACTGCACTTCGTTCGATGTAATATTGAACACAATGAGAACGTTTTGGCTGCATGGGAGTCAGTTATTCGTTTGGCTGTTGAGGGTCTGCACAAAGGCCTTCTTTAGAACGCATCTCAATCAGCCGCTAATATAGGGCTAGGAGAGGCCAACCGTGAGGTGCCTGTAATGACAGGCACATTCCTGGGCTGCATGTCATACCAGCCAAAGAACCAATAGCCGTCTAGCCCCCCGCTGGGTTCATAGCCGTGTCTCTTTTGTTTGGGTGAAGATATATCAGCATAAAGCATTCCTTAAACTTACACATACTATGTGTTACTATTAGGGCTGAACAAGATCTGAACGGCTTGCTTACACCAGGTTTCCTGCATGTTGATGTGATTAAGGATGCCCTTGATCTTACCTCAGCTAACAGTGTAAGTAGTAAGAAAGGTGCACAGTAATCAGACTTAGAAGGTGAGCAAAGGACTCTCAATTCCGTGCTCCATGCCAACATTTCTTGGAAACAATCAGCACAGGAGACTGAATCCTTCTGTGCACAAAGTTTTACATTCCAAGAGACTTAATATGACCTGTAGATCGACATCTGATCACAGACCTAGACTGAATGTCTAATAAACCACTATCATTACATTCATAGAAGAAAAAAACCCAGTATTTACATAATTTTGGAAAAAAATATATATTCATTTTAACAAAAAACATACAAACCTCTCTTAGCTTAATTGCTTGCTTTATTTAGTTTACTTTCTCTTAATTACTCTTTTGCAATTCCTTCCTATTGAACTTTGGTTTGATAGTTGGATGTAGAAGTTCCTATTTCCTGTTCCTATTTCTTCTATGTTGAATTTACAATAAAAAAGTCCTCCTCTTGTCTTGAGTATAAAAAAGCACATCATCTAGTGCCTAAACCAAAGAACTAATCATTCTTACTTGCAATTATTAAGCAACACTGAAGACTTTACATAAACAAAACTGTGAAAAAGTTGTAATTTGTGAATCCAGTCTATTATTTTGGATTAGCCCTGATATTCTTACATTTTATCACCAGACTTGAAAAATTCAGAAAAAGTTGCACTTACATGTCAATTTTGATTTCAATATGCATCAGAAAATGTTTATCATACATTTGCTGAATGGATCAACCAGGAATTGTTTAAGAAAAAAAATCCCAATGCATTAATGAACTACATTTTTCCTCAGCAATTTCACAATGGCACATATTTGTACCGTAGTAGAAAGATGTAGCTACTTTGTGTTGAGGCTGGGACCAAAACTAACTTGTTACACTAAACGTTTAAAACCATACCCAGTTCCCTTACCGACCGAGCCAGGATCAGGCAGATAAATCCCTCAGCACCACCTTTCCCATCCATGTACCTTTCACTTTCACAGGCTGGTGATGCAACAGGTGTCATAGCAACCAAAATAAAGGAACAGAGATTCAGAGGGATCTCATCACCATAGCACTGTAGGAGCTTGTCCAAACAACTGTTTGATGCTGCTTCCTGTAAAGCCAAGCCACCTGCAGGTCAAATATGACTTCATGTCCACAAATAGCCTAAATAAAATCACTGAAAAAAAATCTGTCAGGTTTCTCAAGTATTTGTTTCAATCTGGACTCGTGCATTAAAATAGGAAAATATTGTACTTTGTCATTCACTAAATCATGAAATCTAAACATTTATAAGTAACTACAAAACTGGAAAAGTAAGACAAGATTTCAACACTTTACATACCTCAATAACACCTGTATATCAAAAGGTTCTGAGCCCACTACAGCATCTGGTTCGATTCAGTCATGATATCATATGCTTCGCTTTAAAGACCAGTTCCCATCGCTGTGGTTATCCGTGTTAGATTATATTTCCTTGTGAAAACAGCAGCTCTTCCTCTAATGCAAATGAAACGTGTCTAACCCACGGGTGTCAACTCACCTTGCCAATGGACCGTTCCACAAATCATTTTAGAAAAGGGTGAATCAACAATTAGCACCAGATGAAATTACAAATTAAAAAACACTTTGGTATTTAGGTGACGCTAATCCAAATGTTGCGTTGTGAAATTAAGAAAGCAAGAAAGCAGTTTTACTGGATCACTGAGCACCTCTAGAAATCATATGCAGATGTCTTGGCTGCACCCCTGCTGTGGTGATCAAGTTCAAGTCATCCGCTTTTAGTTAATGCCATAGGAGAGATTTACTAGTTATAATTGGATTCTGAAGCCAGAGTGACACAGCTCTGGTCACTATAGCCACACAGCTACTTTACTCTATTGGGCAGAGGCATAGACACATCATTTTGGCATGGCAATACACTAGAATACACATCCCAGATGGGCCTATTATAATGCCTCACTTTAACATTTACACTACATTCTGTAGCTAAAGTCCTTTAGATGCAATTTAATAGCTGTATACCTAAAAGAGGGACAGGTTAATGTAACCCTGTAACCCATTACAGCTGCATCCTGGAAAACTAATACTGACAGTTGGCCTATTGCAAAAGGGATAAGGATTCTTAAAGAAACATATCTTCCTGTAACAGAAGGCTTAAAGGAAGTGTACCATATACATATACACTACTGTTCAAACATTTGGGGTCGGTAAGATTTTTAAAACGTTTTTGAAAGTCCCATCACGGCTGCATTATTTTTAAAATAAAAATTAAAGTACAACATTAATATTGTGAAATATTATTACAATGTAAAACAACAGATTGAATATAAAGATTCATATATTTTAAAATGCAATTTATTTCTGTGGTGGCAAAGCTGAATTTTCAGCAGTTATTACTCCAGTCCTCTGTTACATGATGTTCTTTCAGAAATTATTCTAACATGCTGATTTGGTGACCAAGAAACACAATTCAATCCATTTAGAAGTTTATGCATTTAAAGGGATATGTTCACTAAAAACAAAACTTTGATTTATCTTTGCATTGTCCTTTTTTACTCTCCCAAGTGGCACTGAAGGTTTTTCCCTCGTAGAACACAAAAGGAATTATCTAGCAAAATGTCCAGACTTTTCTATACAATGAAAGTGGACTGGGAGAAGAGGTTGTCAAAAAGCTCCAAAAAGAGTAAAGTCAACCCATATGTACTATCATAAACAATCCATTATTGTGTTATGGCTCTCGCCACTAGGTGGCTGTAGTCGTACTGTGTGAGGAGTTGTCTGTAGAAGGACTGGCCTCTGGATTTGAACTGTTTATTATAAAAGGTCCCTTGGGTCAATAATGTCAATGGGGCATTCAAACTCATGACAGTCAAAAAACAACAACATCATTTTTGTCAATAAACTATAATGAATTAAACTTGCTCTCCTGAGGTCTTTTTCCAGTAAAATTTCTGAGAATAGTAAATGTACAATCAAAACTTTACAGATTAAACGTGTAGAGATCATTCATAAGAATGACTGAATCTGATTCACAGCAATACACATTCTCTTTGATAGTATCACGAGAATTCAAGGTCGTGATGACAAGCCAGTTGGCAGAAGTTCCTAAAAAAATTAAAAAATTCTCTGAATCAGTCACAAGTGAGTAACTCTAAACATCACTCCAGACACACCTGTCACATGACTGCCTGTACGTCACTGTTAAAATAGAAAAGGATTCTGTTGGAATTCCAAATCATAACCACACTATTCATGCGTACCATGGGGAAATAATCCCCGCAGCAGCAGATTGCAACATACACTATTGTTCAAAAGTTTGGAATCACTATGAGATTGTGCTTTTATTAAAGGTTGTATTAAATTGATCAATTACTACAGTAAATCCATTTAATATTAAGTGCTATATTATTTCAGATATTATACATTCAAGCAGCCAGATTATTAAAATATCATAAGGTTCATCTCATGCTTTCTGCAGCACTTCTGTGTGTTATTGGATTGTAGGGCTCTTCTAACAGACAACCCATGCTCTTTTTTGGATAATTTATAATTAAAAAGGTTATCTTGCCCATTTGTATCTCCTCTTCCATTTCACCGGTTCCAGATGTGTCTACTTCTTTGAAACTCAGCACAAATGCTTGGCATCCCAGAATTTTTTCTTCACTGTTGCAGATGAAACTGCTGCTTGGCATGTTCTTTTCAATAAAGCTGCCATCTGAGAACTTTTAAAGCATCAGTTTTATCAAAAAACACTTAAATGTATTTGTTCTCTTGCTGTGCACCTGGACCATCCGCATCTATCTCTGTCAGGGTTAAATCCAGTTTGCTTCTTTTGTTCAAAACATCAGTACACGCTCACTCATAGAATAGCCTTCAAATAACAGATTGTTTATAAAGAAATGTTTATTTCTGAAACTAAAATCAAACTTCAGTCAACAAGCAGTTTCTAAATTAATTAGTTTTTTTCTAAAGACAGATCTAGCATTATAATTTTCACACATTTACAAGTAACGGTATACTAGAATCATTTAGCTCCTATTGTCGCACCAGACAAGACAGTCTGTAAAAGTGTGGATGAATTATCTAATCCAGAAGCAGCAGACTCCAAATCCCATTTTAATCACACTGACCATAATCCCAATATCACTGCAGTTAGATTACCTACTCAGTGGGGAATCTGGACACACTGGCATCCACAGAAACACTCAATACTGCGTGATGCATGGGTGATAATATTTAGTGTCGTGATGAATTTCGTTTGGTAATCATGTTAGAGCAGTTCATCGAATTAATCACTGTGACATTTATCATATTTATTATAACAAGTTGTAAAAACAACTTGTTCATGTAGTTCATGTGTATTACTCAGTATTTTTGTGCAAATAAACAGTTACATTAATACAAAAGTATGATTAATTAAAGGTGAACTCAGTAAATTGGTGAATACTGCATCACGCAAAAGCAATTAAAAAGGTTTTCAGTTACCAATGGCTCTGTAGAAATTCAGTCAATCATGATTACTATATTACACAAGCAAAAGTGTCCATTAACAGGTGGCAACAAAGATAAAGTCAGTAGGACGGTGATGTGATCTCAAATGGAGGCCCCATGAGGACATCTGCTTATTCTAAAAAATATGAATGATTATGTTTCAATGTCACTACTGGGAAATAAACAGATTTATCAATAAAGTCTTGCAAACGTGGTTTACTTGCATTGCTAGGTAATTGGTTTGCACGTAAACTGGGACAACGGGCTATTTCAATAAGCTGATTTTTGTGAGTTTTCAGCGTATTGGTGTGCATGGAAACGCGTCCACTGAATGACAAGAGTCTTCATCTCATGTGAGTGTACATCATTTTAAAGGGTTAGTTCATCAAAAAATGTAAATTTTGTCATTAACTACTCACCTTCAAGTTGTTCCAAACCCTTAAGACCTTCATTCATCTTCAGAACACAAATTAAGATATTTTTGATGAAATCCGAGAGCTTTCTGACCCCGCCCCCATAGACAGCTAACGCCATTACCACTTTCAAGAGCCATAAAGAAAGTAAAGACATCTTTAAAAAAGTCCATGTGACTACAGTGCTTCAACCTTCATTTTATGAAGCGACGAGAATACTTTTTGTGTGCAAAAAAATTCACAAAATAACGACTTTATTCAACTATTTCTTTTTAGAAAGCTCTCGGATTTCATCAAAAATATCTTAATTTGTGTGTCTTAATCTTTCATTTGTGTTCTGAAGGTGAACGAAGGCCCTACAGGTTTGGAACGACATGAGAGAGTAATTAATGACAGAATTTATATATTTGGGTGAACTATACCTTTAAGCATTTTTCAAAAGTACTGTTCATTTCTTTGGGAAAAGTATTAATAAAAACTACTGTGGGCAACTTTAATTTTAAATTACAACAAAGTTCTTAATATGCATGAACTGAGTATTAAAGCATACAGATGGCTTTGTTCCACGGTAAATCCTACTTTCTCTGTTTGTCCAGTGCCTTGGTCATGCCAAACTAAACATTCTATTCCAGCTCATACCATGATCTCATAGTTTCAAATGAAGTCAGCATATGCAAAACAGGCACCACCCACAAACTCAACAACTTCCTATTTCCTCATTTCACAGTCAAACTCTTATTTTGCTTTGGTCATACACAGGCATGCAATCCCTGTTAAAAGCCACATGTCACCCTCAGGGTCAGGGTCATTTTGTTCACACAACCCAGTCACCTGCCTTAGGCTGACAAAACATGACGAATTTGAAGAATTATGACAATTACACCCACCTCAACAGGTTTTTAAAACAACACGAGGGTGAGGGTGGAGTGATGTAACGGCATGGTATCTGTTGGCTATAAATATGTATGTTATTTACAGTGGGGTTTAGTAGCCTGAGCCCACTATTTAAATCTGGGATCAAATTTGTATTTATTTTTTTAAGTTCTAGATTTAATGCAAACATTTTCAGACACACACACACACACACTAAAATGTAAAATACATTAGCGTTGGGGTTGGCAGGGTTTTAGGTAATACTTTATTTTACAGTCCTGTTCCCCATTTACATAGGCTATACTACTTCTAGTTATTACAATAACTATGTAACAACTACTAACCCTGGCCTGAACCTACCCCTAAACCTAACCCATGAAGTTACCTTATATTAACCAGTACTTTCTTAGGTGCGTACAGTGTAAGTACATGTAAGTGTATGTAGTGTACTGTAAAATAAAGAGCAACCAGATTTTTTTAACATGTTTTTGAAATAACTCTTATACTCACCAAAACTGCATTGTGAAATATAACAATTTATAAGAACTGTTTTCTATTTTACTATATTTCAACATGAAATTTAATTTTCAGCAGCCATTAGTTTAGACAGTGTCACATTAAATCATTCTAATTTGGTGCTTAAGAAACATTGTTTCTTAACATTTAAGAAATACGGTCTCCAATGTGGTCCTTTTTTCAGGATTCTTTGACAAATAGACAGCATTTATTTGAAATAGTCTTTTAAGGTCTTTCTTTACTGTCAATTTTGATAAATTTAATGTCTTTGCCGAATACAAGTATTCATTTCAAATCAATAAAAATAAACTTACTGACCCCAGATTTTTGAATGGTGTATAAGCTTAAACAATCAGGCTATCCTTAATGAAAGCCATTCTGGATGAGATTCTCACACCTCTTGTGAAACATCAGTCGGCAGATTGCCCAAACATGCCGCACCTTCCACTGTGGTCCAGTAATGTCTTGTTATCTGCTTTGTGTTTGCTAATTCTGACTCAGTCATGTCTTGTTGCCCACTGAAATAATCTGCTACAGGCACAGGAAAATACTGGGAAATGTATGCACAACAAAAATCACAGCTACAAATGATACAACTTTTTGGAATGCATCAATCTAACTGAATAAGCTGTGAGTTGTTACGTGTCTGTTTAACAATGTCAACCACTTATCCCTGATTGCCTAATCGTTCCGCATTCATTTCACTGTTGGAGATATGAAACCGAGACAATCCTTTTGATGTCACCAAACACAACCCCCATCTACAAAACATTACTCCAAAAAAAAAAAACGGAGAAAAAAAAAACACTCCGGCCATCATTGACCTTGTTTAATCTAAGCTTTGATCCGAATTTAACTTTAAATTGATAACTTTGCCTAGTTTCCATGTATTAAAAGTCAACTACAGTGAATCTTCAACAGATGTTCAAGTCACCTTAACGTAGAGATCGAGTCACCTTCTGTGCCGCTGCAAACCCGCAGTAATGGCTGTGTGCAACAGATAAACAGAGGCAGTTTTTCTCCCTGGATGACATTGTTTGTTTAGCAGTTATCCTGTAATGCGACCAAACATACTTAGTGTTGCCCAGATATGCCAAACTGAGACAAAGGGGACAGTGTTTGGCACACAAAGAAGTGGACTGACCAGCTTGCTCCTCTTCAGCTGCAATGGGCCAGTTGAAAATGGGCCAGTGAAAAATATTATGTCTTTCATAATGCACATGTTTCTATAAGGACAATAATAAAAATAATGTAAAAAATTTAATTAGGCCTTTATAGCTTAATGACGTCTTAAAATTAAAGCATTCTGTTTACAGCCCGAAACTGTTAAGCATTCATTTATTTAATTTCTAGCAGAGACCACATTGTTGTAAGTGTTGCTGTAAACATATGCATAGACTGCTTTCAAGGTGAGAAAATCTCACCCTTGTGTTTGGAGTTGGAAAAGAGCAGATGTCGTGAAAAAACCTGATAACAATCAGACCACGTGAATCAGGACCAAATCACTTCATTTGCATCACATATTCGACACACGCTCTCTACCCGCAGTATCCACTGGCTAAGAATACATCTAGCCTTCATGCAAATCTACAGCATCAGATAGAAAGTTCAGAGAGGGTTGTTAGTGAAAACATAGTGGCTGCTTACTCTAATGTCAGCAGAAATAGGAAGGGTGGCTAAGTACAGAAAATACACAATTTGATGTTTCAATTAGAAAAATAAACATGTGACTGGAGCTATAATAACTAAAATCACTGACATACAGACATGGACTGAATCCCCTTAGCACTTTCACTCTTCACACACAGTACCATGTTCTTAATACTGTATCTTAACAAACAGAATGGATTAGCAATTACATTGTTAACAAGAATGTAAAAATGTCAAATAGGTAAATGTCCACCAACAGAACAGAAAAAATTGAATAATGTTTTTTTTTTATTAGTTGGGAATTCAAATCTGAGACTACATTGAAAATAAAGAGAATAAAAAAAATGACAAATATATGTATGCATCTAAAAGATACAAAAAAGTTATGCTGTAAAATTAAGAAGAAATGTCTAAGATTTCAATCAATTTATCACTGAGCACTAATTTGTGACAATAATGAAACACGTTGTAAATTTCTCATTTAAACTTGTAAGTGCAAGAAAGCAATCTGGCAGAACTGGACAGTCAGGAATTCAACGGCTCCCTCAGCATCAGCTGAACTAGTGATGCAAACAACACCAATCCCCAACAGCTACACTCACTCACTCACTACCCACCTGTAACGTACATTGATTCACTGGTGTTTCTACCTAATGGAGCAATAGCCCTACAATATTAATGGGAACGCAAATAATCCTGCTCAAAATATGTAGTGCATATTTTATATGAAGCAAGAGTACTTTACCACAAATCGGCCTATCTTTTCACTAAGAGGAGAAAATGTCAATGACCTTGTTTACACCTGATATTAACATCTGTTTCTGACAATCTGACAATCAATATTCTACTTTCTAAACCTTACCAACTATGACTTTAAGAAGTTGATGATAGGCGCTTTACTAAAATAACTGAGCATTCTGTCCAAAAAGTCTCCAATGAGATTTACATTTGAAAGTATAATTGTTGAACAACCGCCTGTTGACTTTCCGTGCTTGTTTATCAACATGCAATAAAACACTGACGCAGTGAGTTATGCATGTATGATGATGTTCATACCCTCGGAATTTGTATTTGTGAGGCATGTTAGGTGAAAACAGCTTGACCGCTTGTGATCAGATCCCCTGAGATCTTTTAATCAGGTGTAAACAGGGACCAAAGATAGTGAGGTTGCGGATAAATTACCTTTTCACCACCAAGCTGAGAGTCTTGTGGGAGCCCTTGACTAGACAGATGGCCTCTTGTCTGAAGCCGGTGAGAGAAAAGTTGTTGATATTGATGAGTTCATCTCCAGCCTGCAGTCTTGCGGTTGCGGCCTTACTGCCCTCTTCCACCTGTGACAGACACAATACACTCAGGCTCAATCAAAACTGTCGTGACCATGCATCACCTACAAATGAATAGATCTTTACTAAGAGCACTCTCTTTGTTGTGTGGCTGAAATCGAACAATGACAATATATGGACGCCTTGCATGTCAGGTAGTGCAGGCTTTCTTCAGATAGGGAGCAAAAATCTGATTGTTTGGCATATCCAACTTAAATCATTTTAGTGAAATTGTTTTTTTACACATCCAATCCAAACGTTTCAGTGTGAACGGCCACATTCAATTGTTTTAGTCATCTGGGACAATGCATAGGTCATGTCATACACAATGTGCAGTAGTCGGTCACATTTTGACAGAATTTTTACCCAAAAAACTATATTGTACGTGCTCTGTTGTGAATAATGAAACAGTATGCAAGAATATGTAAAACACACTAATGACAACAACACATGTTATTCGGTATCATGGTGTGATGTCACGATAGATATGAGCAGAGGAAAATGTTTTCTATTTTTTGGTCCTTTCTTTTTGCTAGACATTAGGAGTGTGCGATAGACAAAAATCATAATTTGTTTGGAATTGGGATCATTAGACAATATCTTGCGTGTTTTTGTGCTGGCCTGGTACATTGGCAGGTTTGTGCCTATAACGGACAGCTCCTGAAGCTTTTCATATCATCTACATTTTGATTGGTTCAAAACACCAAATTCATTCAGAAACAAAGTAAGTGACTGGCTTTATGAATAGGTTATTGAATCTATATTCATTAATATTTTTTTTTTTTTTTATCATTAATTCCGTAATGAAACACTGTGTGTTGCTCTGTGTAAGCAACGGTTCTCCTCCGGCTTTGTTTGAAACTATTTCTGTTGCTGTATTCTAAAAGGCTACATGATGCAGATGAGTGTTTTTTACTATAGTAACCAGTGTAGATAGGGCTGGGCGATATGACGGTATGTACTACCCGGATATATATACATACCGCGAAATAAACAATACAGTAAAATCCCGATAGACACTTATACCGTGGTCATGATACCTGTATATATATATCCGGGTAGTACATTACTAAAAGACATATATATGTAAGAGTGATATAGAAACATGACAGACAGACAGCTGAAGCACGCGCGCGCAGAAAGCCGCCTCTCATAGACCGCATGCAACCACGAATTCGGAATGTGTATGATGTTTAACAAAGTTATTAAGCATAATATGCTGTGAAAAAGAAGTCCATGTGTTCGCGCTGACTGACACACAGCTGAAGCAAGTTCACAGAAAGCCGCCTCTCTCAGACAGCATGCGGAAGCGAATTCATCTTTCATATCTTATAGTGTTTGAATGGTCAGATAGATGCACAATAATGTCAAAATACACGTCGTGATGAGCATTCATTTAAACAGTTGGTTATGTCTGAAATTAACGTAAATAGTTGGGTGAAAATCTGATGCGTGTCAGTAAATTGGATCAGTGCATTTAGTTTTAAAGGGACAGCAGCGTAATAAACTGCTGTCCGTCTCAATGTTAATCAAACAACAAAAGAAAAAGAGAAAATCCCTTACTGCTCTTGAATGAATCACTTTTCTATCTTTAATAAGTATCAGTTCATATTGGATCCATAAAGTGAAGACCATGCAGTGTTTTAGTTATACACTTGTTTATTCAATTTCTGTAGTATTTCATTTTACTTGCGATAAACCTACTGTAGCTGAAAAAAGTTAATTTAATTCGTATATTTTCTCTATTGCATTTGTCCTACTGTTTGCAAGTTGCTGCTTTGTTCTTATTTGAAATAAAACTTCATACCATGAAATAAGATTTTGGTCATATCGCCCACCCTTAAGAGTACGTAAACTGGATATTGACTGTGTGAACAAACAAATCTTATTTTATCACATGCAAAATGACAGTGTGGACAATCAGTCTTAAAGATCCAATTTTAAAAACTGATCAGATATGTGCAGTGTGAACCAAGTCTTAGATCATTTCCTAAACAACTGCATGCACTCTAGTGCCAAATATATTATTATTGCTGTATGTGTTTTAGCCTTAAATGACCAAATGAGAAAGGCATGTTCACCTTTCTAAATCAGCACAGGGGGGCAAGTCATAAGCTTTCCACATTAGCACTTTACCTCCACAGCCAAACTAGAACCAAGTTAATCATACATATTCTGTCATAAAGAGAGGATTTCAGGGAACATGTAGCCAAATAGGGGGTTTGGTCTAAATTCCTGACATGATATGTAATGCTGCTCAATCTTCCAGTAAGCCAGTTATCTGCTATTTGAGCCTTTACCCCAAAGTTGATCATGACTGTTCATTATTTACTTTGCAGGTATGTCTATTACTCATCAAACTTGATCCTTTCTGGGGAGATAATATTCATACACACAGGCGTGCACTTTTTTACGCCATTACATGGTGCTATTAGCAACAGGTCAACATATTTTTAGAAGGTCAACTTTAAGCTCAAATGGACAACAAACCTTGAGTAATAATTCATACAAGTTTTATCACCAGCTGTGGTTAGATTCAAGTGCCAATCGGCCCTATAATAAACCATCTTAGTGAGTATACGTGCTTGGTCAAGAATGCACAAATGTGGCGTTTCCTTTGGTCTTCTCTGCGTTTATTATTTTAACAGCAGCAGGACTCTGCGACATCCGGACTCAAGAGCCCCCCTCAGAGTTTATAAAACAAGGAAAACTTTAAGGAGGCCGAAATAAGAAGTACTTAGAATAACCTCAAACGTTAATGTTAAACAGGCTCGCTATTGGGTGCCCCCCCCTCTGGCATTCCGCACCATACTGAGAGAATAAATTACTTAGAACAATGGAAATGTTCACAAGAGAGGTATCAGACCAACATAAACATAGCAAACACTGTTGGATCATCGGGAATGAGGGTGGGGTGTTATATGGGAATATGAGGTAAAAGCAGAGGTGAGAGTGGAAAAAAGAAAGAAAATTTTTCTTCTCAGTATCATGCATTTGCATGACAAAACATATCTACAGATTTCGTGACAAGAGCAAGACCATGAAAATATTCCAAGAGTCCACTCTCAAGTACTAGGGCCTACAACACTCACTGCCAAATTCACATGTGTCATTTACATGCTACTTCAAGGTTTTTCAAAGAATACTGTGTATTACCACGCAAAGAAGCCACTTCACTCCAAGAAAAACATCAAGGGCACACTCAAATTCTGCAGGAAGTACAAGAATTGGACAGCAGAAGATTGGTTGCTTTTCCAAGGGAGTGGGCTCTCACAATCCTGCCCCAAAACACACTGCCATGAAGAAAGAATGGAATCAAGACTTCCAGCAAGAGCAACTTCTCCCAACAATAAAGGAGCAATTTGGTGATGATCCGGGCATTTTTACAGCATGATGGAGGCACCATGTCACAAGGCAAGAGTGGTAATGAAGTGGCTCGGAGGACATTACATTTAAATTTTGGATCTGTGGCTAGGCAACTCCCTGGGTCTTAATCCCATAGAGAACCTAGGGTCAATTCCTAAAAGGCAACTTCGAGCACTAAAGCTGGCCCGGAAGCTGATATCCAGCATGCCAGAGCAAATTGCAGAGAAGACGGGTCAACACTGTAAATATGGACTCTTTGCATATATTAAAAGTGTATGCCAATAAAAGTCTTTACATCTTATGATACCATTGTTTTCCAGTCTACCATATAAACATGTGAAAAAATTACTTACAAATTCTGAAGCAGCAAACTTTGTAAAACAAAATTTATGTCGCTAATAATATTTTGGCCACGGCTATATACTGTATAAATTAAAACAGGGATGAAAAATATATTAGGATTTTACTTAATAATAATTATAATAGTATTTACAATAGTAATAGACAATTTCCTCAAGTTACTTTTATTTTGGTGCATTGTAGTGAAGAAGGCTGGTGGCCTATCCAGGCATCTCGGGCAGCAGGTGGGGAAACCGGCTGGACTGTGGGCTAGTCCATTGCAGGGCTCACACACAACACATTCACACTCTCACTCATACCTACAGGCAGTTTTGTCTCTCCAATTCACCTATCATGCATGTATTTGGACTATGGGGGAAACCAGAGTACCTGGAGGAAACCCAAGCTGACACAGGTTGAACCTACAAACTCCCTTTTCCGACAAGTATCATATATTCTATGCAATATCTAAGCACTATCCAAATACCATGATAATGGCACCACTGTGCCATATGCTAACCACACCTCTACAGCTCCAGCAACCAGGTGGTATTTCTAAGGAATTTTTCAAGGGCTTGAAACAAGCTCCATGACCTAGCAGTCTCTGCAAGGGGTCTGGAGCGCGGGATGGGGTGAGGGAAGGATGTGGCACAGAAGAATGTGGGAGTTCTGCTGACTAGTGTCCTGTGTATGCTGACAGAGCACTGAGTTTTATAGCTACTGACTATCCTGCTGCGCCCAACACACGCGCGCACACACACACATATATATATAGACAATGATTTTTACACTGTACAAACTGTATAGTTAATCCCCTGACCCTAACCATTCCCCTACATCTACCCATCACAGAACACTTTCTTTCACAGAACACAAAAATAATTATTTTTAAGCTGTTTTCCTTATGGGGATAAAACACACACACAAACACACACACTTCTCAAAGAACAAATGTTCATTTGAGAGACATCACCTCCCCACAATGGTGCCATTGTCAATCTTGACAATAAGAGTATGTAGAATACACACTGAGAGCTATGACAGGACTCTGCCTGTATACAGAACAATAATCTGACTAATGTCTTTCGTTGTTGTTGTTGTTTATGCTGAACTTGATCGTAAAGCATTTGAGTCAACTTCAGCTACAACATTAAAGGGTTAGTTCACCCAAAAATGAAAATAATGTCATTAATGACTCACCCTCATGTCGTTCTAAGCCCGTAAGACCTCCGTTCATCTTCGGAACACAGTTTAAGATATTTTAGATTTAGTCCGAGAGCTTTCTGTCCCTCCATTGAAAATGTATACGGTATACTGTCCATGTCCAGAAAGGTAATAAAAACATCATCAAAGTAGTCCATGTGACATCAGTGGGTTAGTTAGAAGTTTTTGAAGCATCGAAAATACTTTTTGGTCCAAAAATAACACAAAATAAGACTTTATTTAGCATTGTATTCTCTCCCGGGTCTGTTGTCAATCCTTCACAGTTACGCTGATGGCGTAAGACGCTGATGACGTGTTATCTGGTGCGCCCGAGCTTCATTTATAGACTGAGGGAAACGCACGCTGTAAAAGTGTCTCATCCGCGACATGCACATTTACGCACCATTAAAAAAATGATATCCACGCAAACAATGTAGAATAGCTTGAATATAGCGTGCGTCTCCCTCAGACTGTAAACGAAGCTCGGGCGCACCAGATAACACGTCATCAGCGTCTTCCGTCAGCAGCGTCACTGCGGAGTCCTGAACGCAGATTGACAACAGACCCGGGAGAGAATACAATGCTGAATAAATTCTTATTTTGTGTTATTTTTAGACCAAAAAGTATTTTCGATGCTTCAAAAACTTCTAACTAACCCACTGATGTCACATGGACTACTTTGATGATGTTTTTATTACCTTTCTGGACATGAATCTGACTAAATCTAAAATATCTTAAACTGTGTTCCGAAGATGAACGGAGGTCTTACGGGTTTACAACGACATGAGGGTGAGTCATTAATGACATTATTTTCATTTTTGGGTGAACTAACCCTTTAAGCTCTTTTGAATGAACATTGTATCCTAGGAAAACCAAAAGAGCATGAGCTCTTTGTGGCTTAGCATTAGGAATGCTAAATTCTTTCCCCTCCAGGGAATAAAATAAAAGACTGTAATATCAAAAAAATAAAAATTATAATATCAAAAGATAAAAAAAAAAAAAGGTTTATTGCAATCACATTCCATATATCGAGAGGCCTACGATAGCCAACATCCACACTCCTAAAGTGTTAATGAGTGCGTTTCAAGACTATGGACAACCCCTTGTGTGTTTAAAGTATCAAAAGATTCATGCAAGATATAGCGATGTTATTTATGTTATTTAATATATAAAGTAAATATACACTTCAAAAAATATACACTTTTTTTTTTTTTTTTTAGTTTTAATGCTTCATTTATTTAAACAAAATAGTATTGAATTGATATCAGCAAAACAAAATTTTAAAACCACAAAATACAACACAAACAATCAGAATTTAACAACAAAAAAACAAAATAAAAATAAAAAATATAAAAGTATCAGTTCGAGAAGGAGCAGGCGGAAGCAGATACAGTAGCTTATTTAATCCTGCCCCTTATTTCACAAAATAATATTATTACAATTTAAATAGATATGCAATTACCGCATATAATCTTTCAGGTCTTACAACATGAAAATAATTATCGGCTTATCAGTACTAGACAGAATTTTTGTACTCCACTAAAGCAATGTAAAACGGATGTAAAAAATAAATGAACATACACTTATCAAGGAAGATACTATGAGCTCTGAGGTTGTTGTTAATAAATGGCTTATACTTCTGTAGAACATAAGTGTTTTTTTTTCTCTGTGAAGTACTAACCTACCCATAATACTGTAGAGAGATCCACCAATCAGAGACACTTCAATTATTGTAAAAACAGGAAATCACAGCAAAAGCGTTCTGCAGTGAACGCACACTCCCATTAACAGCAATTTCGAGACTCCTTACGAGCTTAAACAACTTATATATCTATCTACATGTGTTAGAATAAATTGCAATAAACTTAAAAAATATTTATATATTTTATACTTACAACTAGGGTTGTCACAATACTAAAATTTAAGTCAGAACCAATACCAGTGTCTCGCAGTTCTCAGTAGGGCGGGGTGATAAAACGATAACGATTATCGCAATAGTTTTTCTCAATATAAAATAAAAGTTTTATAAGTGTTCAATATAATGTTTATGCACTATACTAATAATGCTGCGCACTCATGTAGCAGACCGTTACACTGGTGCCACTGTTGCGTATGAACATAACATAAGACGACGAACATGCTAAAAGCTGCTTGTTTGAACACACGGAACATTTATCAGCTGATCTCGAAACACACCACAGTGTAAGCTTGGAGCAAATGCATTTACTCGCTGATCCGCAACAACTAAAGTGAGAAGCGTTCCAGTTCAATGCAGAGTTATACCATTACAAACCAAATGCCTCGTGATTTAAACTAACTATCTTTTTGAACCACAAAGATACAGTTAGAAGGCTTTTCGATCCACAAGTCGGCAATATTTAGCTACCATGATTTACTGTAATAACACTAATTGAAACCATGGGATTGTGGCAGATATGTGGGATATTCATATAGAATGATTATATTATGATTGTAGACATTAAATGTACAGTAGGGTTGTAAACGATTAATCACATCCAAAATAAAAGTTTGTGTTTACATAATATATGTGTGTTTATTGTGTATAATTATTTTGTATATGGGTCAGTGACGTGCCGCACTGATTTGCACTTCCAGGAGCAATAAATATTATATATTTATATAAAATAGGTTTAAAATTATATATATGTTTTAATCTCACATCATTTGTCCTCCTCACTGTTCATAATTGTGTGAAAATTTCAAAAATAGGTAACTTTTAGACTATTAATGTGGTCAAATGTCATACGGTCAAACGGAATTCACTTAAAGTTATTTAAGACAATTGCATTTAAAATTATTAAAAATGTTTCAAAATGATACAATTTTTCATTTGGCATATTTTTTCAAGTATTAAGAAAAGCATATTAAAGTATCAGTAAGATAGACCTTTAAGAAATGTCATTAGTATCTAAAACAAATTGTTCCGCAAAGACACATTTTCTCTATGTCATACGGTAAAACAAAGTTTAGAAGCCATTTTGGAACTGAATATTAATGACTTAAGTCATGTGACATTGGATGACATCACTCAGAGGACCCCCTGAAGACCAGCCAAGTTGAACGTAAGTTTAAGATTTTGCTCCTACATTTGAGGTAATTTCATCTTTTCCAAGTGTTACCATGTGTCACAGATTTGGGTGTCATATGGTCAAACGTCAAAAAAGGGTTTAATACATTTAAAATGTGAAAAAATATTGATTTACAGGTGAAATATAAAGTTTAAAAGTCAAGGTTAATGGTAAAGGTGGAAGGAGGTGGCCGAGCAACTGCCTGTTATAAAGGACAAAGCATGAAACTGTCATAAGGGCAAACAAAAAATGTCATACAGACAAACGATTTTACCGTATGACATGTTGTTATACCATATGACACAGAGCATTTAACTGAATTATTTAGTTATTTCTTAATTGTTATATCACATATATAGTTTGTACAACTAATATGAATTAATATTAACATATATAATATATTTCTGCCTATTTTAAGCATTTTTTCACATTATTACAGATGTCTCTTTCTAGTAAGGAGAGGGGTGCACATTTCCGTGCAAAGCTAAGGGCAGATCCTGCATCTAGAGAGGAGAACCTAGCCAAGAGGAGGGAAAGGTATAACTGTGAGAGTATATGATGACATAGTCTCTCCAGCGTGTCCTAGGTCTTCCCCGGGGTCTCCTCCCGGTGGGAACAGATCCTCGAGCCACCTCAGCTGACCCCTCTCGATGTGGAGGAGCAGCGGCTCTACTCTGAGCTCCTCCCGAGTGACTGAGCTCCTCACCCGATCTCTGAGGGATCGCCCAGCCACCCTGCGGAGAAAGCTCATTTCGGCCGCCTGTATCCGGGATCTTGTTCTTTCGGTCATGACCCACAGCTCATGACCATAGGTGAGAGTAGGAACGTAGATTGACCGGTAAATCGAGAGCTTCGCCTTGCGGCTCAGCTCTTTCTTCACCACGACAGACCGGTACATCGACCGCATTACTGCAGAAGCTGCCCCGATCCGTCTGTCAATCTCCCGTTCCATCCTTCCCTCACTCGTGAACAAGAACCCAAGATACTTGAACTCCTCCACTTGAGGCAGGAACTCTCCACCAACCTGAAGAAGGCAAGCCACCTTTTTCCGACTGAGGACCATGGCCTCGGATTTGGAGGTGCTGATTCTCATCCCAGCCGCTTCACACTCGGCTGCAAACCGTCCCAGTGCATGCTGAAGGTCCTGGTCTGAAGGGGCCAACACGACAACATCATCCGCAAAGAGCAGAGACAAAATCGTATGGTCCCCGAACCAACACCCTCCGGCCCCTGGCTGCGCCTAGAAACTCTGTCCATAAAAATTATGAACAGAACCGGTGACAAAGGGCAGCCCTGCCGGAGTCCAACATGCACCGGGAAGAAGTCTGACTTACTGTCGGCAATGCGAACCAAGCTCCTGCTTCGGTCGTACAGGGACCGGACAGCCCTTAGCAAAGGACCCCGGACCCCATACTCCCGGAGCTCCTCCACAGGCCGCCTCAAGGGACACAGTCGAATCCCTTCTCCAAATCCACAAAGCACATGTGGATTGGCTGGGCAAACTCCCATGAACCCTTACTGTTCTTTTTAAACTAAATGTTAAAAACTGATTTTTTCACATGTTATCTCACTGTTGTAAATCTGAATGATATTGTCATGTATTACATATAGCACGTCCTATGTGTTCCTTGTACTGAAAGAGAGTTGAGTTGACTAAAAGAAATATTCATGTGTTGGTAAATATATTCTACTGTTAATAAAAGGTTCACTTGAGATGCCTTGTGTTTCTTTGAAATCATTTTGAATTGGCCTACATGTATTTATTACATTAAAAATGCAATGAAACATTGAAATTGTACTATGTCATACGGTAAAACAAAATATGTCATATGGTAAAACATTGCATTTTAAAAGAAATAAAAATAAATACTTTGTTTGTTTACATGGTTCATGAAAATAATGGAGAAGAGCTAGTATGATATACATATATATATAACATCAAGTCATTTTTGACTAATTTCTTTTAAAAAAATAGAACAAATGTCCATAGATGACATGCTGAAGTTGTTAAAAAACAAAATATTTAGTATTTGTGGTGTAGGTGTTTACATTTTGCAACTTGTTATAGAATACTTACAGATCAACTATTACATTCATGGTTGTATTTAACTGTGTCATGAATATCAAATTTAATTTATTTCTAAAAATCACTTCGTTTTACCTTATGACATTTTCAAGGACTGTATACAAAGAAACACATTAAAATGTAATATATTGTTATTTTTTATAAAGGGCACTAATAAAAACAAAAAATATACACATAGATTTACACAAAAAATGCTATATTTAATTTGTCCTTTCATTTTTATTTTTTTACTGTTTTGAAATTCTAAAACGTCACTGACCCACATATAAATACACACACATGCATGTATATATTGTGTTATTTATAAAATGTGTGGATGAGCGGTTTGCTGATGTCAACGTTGTGGATCGAGTGGCCCATGGTGGCGGTGGGGTTATGGTATGGGCAGGCGTATGTTATGGAAAACGAACACAGGTGTATTTTATTGATGGCATTTTCAATATAAAATGTGTTATTTATATATAATATAAAAATATAAATGCAGTATATAAATGCAAATATTTCTCAAATATATACATGCAATGCAAGTGTGTGTATTTACATATACAAAATAATTATACACAATACACACACTTATACTACAGGGCCGTTGAATGCTTGAATCTGATTGGTTGACGAACGTTCTGAGGTGTGTAATTATTTTCAGGGAACCGCATGGCTAAAGTAGTTCCAGGCAGGTCTTGACCTCATTACAGCTCCATATCACTTCGCGTAGTCAACTGTAATAACGGAAAATAGAATACAATTCATAACAAGAAAAACCATGCAGCCTCATGCGCTTGATCTGCAATTTTCAATGTCTAACTTCACAATCAATGGAAACATGCAGTTTAATTTTAATAAATAAAGTATAGTCCTATATATAATCAATAGAAAATTAAACTGAATATTTAAATAAATTGATAGTCCTGCTGCACGGGTTTTCGTAATTATTGCAAATAATATAACAAATAAATTATTATTGATAGGCCTATACTTGTTAAAAGGGCTTTGAGTTTCATTTATTAGGCTAGTCTACTGTCACTAATATAGAAAAAAAGAATGAACGAATTAATTAAAACGAATTAAATAAATAAATAAATAAATAATATTGACGCACATGCTTCTCTCTTTCACCCTCTCTCTCTCTCATAACTGCATTATTAACTGCATAAAGCCGGGGACACACTTACTGTAAGGCCGGTTATGAATGTAATTTGATATGACTGATCATGCACGCGTTTTCAGCGCGTTCCGTCTGTGTTCACTTCGGTGTTTAAAATCTGCTAGTGCATTCACAGTCAGAGAATGTTTCTAGTCGTTAAGAGTGTCCCCAGCATTACTCTGCTACTCCGCTTCGCGTCGTGACCGCATTACCACCTCGGGTGTGCATTATTTTTCTAATAATTTTCTGTTTCAGTTTCTGATTCAATTGTGCATATAAATGTGGCTGTCAATCAACTTCAGAGTAATTAGCAGAATGAAAAACTAAACTTGTATTCTGACTGTGAATGGGTAATAAACAAAGCAAGAGAAGAGCACTCCCTTTATAATCACTAAGGCTGTCAATCTCTAAAGTGCAAGCTCACTGAATTCTGCACTCCTGTTATATTAATAAGCGGTCTTAATTGTACAATGAATATCTTACTTAAATCGTGCTTGCATGGGAATAGGAAAATGCTTCCAGATTCAAGACTGCTTATAAATTGTGACAACTGTTGTGCTCTTTCCTTCAGACCACAAATGGCTGTCGTCTCCATATCCAAGGACAGCCTACACGAAGTGGTGTGTTTCTTTAAACAAACACCATTATTTCCACAGCAGCCTTTGGCAGTTTGGAGCTCTCTAAACAATGGATGCGTGCGCATGTGTGTTTGTATTGAGCAAGTGCTCAGAAAAGATAAGAGCAAAAGTCATGAAATACTTCAAAACATGTAAAGTGAGGCTAAATACTCTTTCCTGATACTTCCTACTCTTAACTCGGCAATACATGTCTGTTCATGTTCAAAGTCAAGCTCTTTAGAAATAAATACTGATGAAAGCTTGTCTAAATTCGAATCGTTCCTGCCACTCCTCAAGTGAAGTAATTACTGTAAAAAAAGACTATCATTAACAGACTTTTTTCCTGATGGCTTTCAGTATGCAAGGTGAAGAGCTGTCCGCATCGAATTAGCTCACAACGGGTCGGGGCATGACAAACAACTGATGAATCCTATTTTCCGCAAATAGTTTTACCAGCGTTCATTAAATGGCAGCCCTTTAGGGTCTGTGTGCATTGAAAGAATGCATAAATGAAAAACAAACACGGGCGGTGTGTGAAAGGCTCACAGAGTATGCATGCAGTGTAAAACAGGATTATTAGAGTTTATTGAAAGTGAGGATTTAAAATAAATGCGATGAAGACCTTTGGCAAATAAACAGTATGAGAGGAATGAGGGGAATTTTAATTCGTCCCATTTTTCTGTATAAATACTTAGTTTAAATAAAGCTGCTTCCTGCAGCCCTCTTTCACCTTATGTATCAAAAATGGTTAAAACAAGAGTTTGCAATAAATAAAACTGACAAAAAGAGGGATTTTTGGCACTTTCTTGACCCTAACAACTGCATGACAAATGCACTAAAAACTACTTACCACCTTAGCAACTTCAGAGCAACAGTCTGGCAATTATCCACAATACTAGCCTTCAGAAAAAAAATATGTCTAGTATATATAAATATATGTTAATATCAAAAGTAGCAGTCAGTATCTGGTGTGGCACCAGCTGCATTAAAGGCAGGGTAGGCGATTTGTTTTGTTTTTTTATGCTGGTTGAAAGTCTCTTCACATCCTATAATCCTATCTGTGAAAGACGTAGGCGTAAGGCGTAAAATCTTTGTCTAATGTGCTGCGTTCATGCTACTACTAGGGCTAAACGATTAATTGCATTTGCGATAATATGATCAAATTAGTTTTTTTTTAACCGCAAAGGTCACGATTAAAGTCTGGTCACGTGACACGTGAGGGTAAAGCAGTGTGCAGAGGAAGCATCAACTTTGCACATTACGTGTAGTAGATCAAGAATAGTTTGGGAATTTGAATTGGATCTTGAGGTGCCTAAAGATTCTCACCACTAATATACAATGATATTATAGCCTATTGCTTGTCTTTGTTAAATAATACAGAAGATAAAGATCTTGGTTAAAAAAAAATGTGTTCAGCCCTAGTTTATACATATACACACACATACAGACAGACAGACTCACAAATATACAAATAGCCTGTCGCCAAACAGGTTACAATGACCTCACTTTGTGCGGAGGAATTATTTTAGGAATTTAGTAAGACCATAATGCTCTCATCCTTCACAAAGAAGCCCAGGTTCCTATAATCCTATCTAAATTCATCCCAGATGCTGTATCATGCAAGTCCAACAGGCTTCAGGCTGTCAAAGATAATTCAGTACATTTGGATAATCAAGCAAAGCTTCAACATTCCAGTGCTGTTCCTGGCACTGCCAGTTTGCCTTAGGAATCTCAGAGAAAAGTAGTGAGACAATCTACTGAAAAACAGAGTGAGCAAAAGAAAATCAAGTGAATTAAACACACTAAATACTGCTACTTAACCTGCAACCAGTCTGATATCGCTGCTTATTTTATCTTCTGTAGCAATCCCTTCCTTGTTTACATTCTTTAGGTTTAGCTTTTTCCCTTTCGAGGCGTAATACATTTCTCATAAAATATGTCTTCTTAACACTGGTCAACAAATAATTCTCTCATTATTTACTCAGTCACTTAATGTATGCCTAAATTAAATCCAGACCATGACAACTAAATGTCTAATTTCAAAAGACCAGTACAATCTCAAAATTCACAAATCTCTGAAATGTACAGTAGATGGCAATCATATAAATCTCAATTTGCATATCATCCATCCTAAATAGTATATGAAAGCTGAACGTTCAAAATAGTAAGCCAACAGTTTTTATTTTTTATTATTCAATAGCTAGTAGTAACCACAACCTCTAGCACCATAAAATATGAGATTCCCTTTTTCTTTTTCAGATGCTTAAGAAAGCAAGCTATGACCTTATCACATGGCCATAAATTTGTCTTGGTTAGCATTGAAACATTCTTTGCTGTGTCTCAATACAGGTGTTGTCTTCATTCTCAAAGTATGTACTTTTCCATCACAAGTGGAAGAACATACTTCTACCGCATTGTACAATTGAGATGTAGCACGTTTACAACTCACTTTTGTTCGTGTAGTTTTCAGAGATTATCTAATATTTAGGAAAAACTGAAGATAAGTACTCCACACCCAATTGGAATGTACTTGGAAAAGATTTAGGACATACTTGGCAAAGGTCTTTCATTTGTTTTGTCTATGGAACTAGTACTAGAACAGCAAGGTCAAAAACACCAATATGCCAAGAATAAAAATGAACTCACTACAAATGTTGCAATATGATGACAGTCAAGCTTTGGAAACCAACAGAATAAATGGATATAGATGAGTGGTTAGCCAACTAATGGTTCTTGGTTCAGCCTTCATCTTTAGATATGACGTTTCCTGCATCAGCAGAATAATGGATCTATCTGTAAGAAACACACCTTGGACTATAATGTCATGAATCAACGAAAAGAAACCTAGATGAAAACAGACAACCAAGCCTTAATCTCGAAAAACAGGTGCAAAGGTTAATTTATGGCAAGATTTGCCATCATATGATCCAGTAAAAACAACAAGACTTTAAGAGCATCAATGAGGGGGGTAAAACGCTTCAGTACATTATTAACCGCTCTTACCAATTTCTGAAGTGTGACGGGGTCTGCGGGGCTCACAGAAATGTTTCATGATGAATAAATGTCCAGAGATGCGAAAAACCACAGATCCACTCAATCTTTAACCCATCTTCTGAAAGACTGTGCTATCAAATCAAAGGCTTCCACGAACTGACCTAACTTAAAGTTTTAGCTCCTTTAAGACCCCAGCAATGGCAGGAATTTACTTCTGAAAGTCACATGCACATCAAAACTATTGCAGGGTGGCCACCAGAGTTTTAGAAACTGTCACATTCTCCATTATTTAACATTCTTAATAGCTAATCTGTGAGCTAAAATTGGCTAAAAATAAAATTCATGCACTTAATGGAGAACATGGGCATGCTGAAAGTAAGAGAAACCAGTATTCTTTCCAATTTTATCTGCAAGGTCCTTCGGAGTTGATAAGTAACCAGAAAAGCACACAAAAAAAGTTTCGGTCACTGTTTAAAATGAGTTTAAAAAAAAAAAAACACTGCAAAAGAGACCAAAGTGCCATTTCCACAGCCATAGCTTAGAATGTATTGGAACGTTTAAACTATAAAATGCACACATTAATAGAAACTACATTCTAAAATGCAATGTTGTTGGACATCAAGGAATCACAATATGGAACATTGTGTTTTGGCAAATGCTGCTTCAGTATTAGTAAATTATTTGTATGTTTCTATGGTATACTGGAAAACCAGGATATGCATTTTATGTTTGCATAGCTTTTATTGGCAAAAACATTGAATATGTGCAAAAAGTCCATATTTACAGTGTTGACTCTTCTTCATAACCTCTGCAAATTTCTCTATTATTTATCCACGGCAGTGTTTCCGGGCATAATTGTGAGAGCTCACTCCCTTGGATAAAAAGCAACCTTTTTGACCACATGAATGGTCTCAGGGTGATTCACTGCATGACTCATGGTAGCATTGACCTTTTATTCTCCGGACAATTGATTTTCTAGGGCCTGGTTTCACAGTCAGGGCTCAAATTAAGCCAAGATTATGCCTTAGTTCAATTAGGAGTTTAAGTAAAAAGTAAAAAAAACATGGTATGAATCTTTAGACAAAACAATGGCAGAGACATTTTAAGATATGTCAGTGCAAGTTGCGTTCAGTTAAACCAGTTCAAACATGCATTTTAGTCTGGACTATAGTCTTAAACCTTGTTTGTGAAACCGGGGGTAGATGTACCAGTCGGAAGGGGGCTTCATCAAATATACTAGCTATTGCACTAGTCTTCTGCAGTCCAATTGTACTTCCTGAAGAATTTCAGTCTGTCTTTAATGTTTTTCTTGGAGTGAAGTGGCGTCTTTGCTGCCCTTCTTGACACCAGGCCATTGTCCAAAAGTGTGCCTCACTGTGCGTAAAGATGCAAGCTCTGTACTGGTGGTGACACGACTCAGGAGGAGACGGTCCTTCCGCTTGCTGGACACTCTGGGCCGTCCTGGAGCAGCTGAACCTCTCTCCTTGAAGTTCTTGATGATCTAGTAAATGGTTCTTTTCAAGTGCAATATTCTTTGCAGCAATTTCCTTGCATACGAGGCCATTTTGACGAGAAGCGATGATGGCTGCCCGCCTTTCTTTGGATGTAACCATTGCTAACACAAGAAGACACGTCTTCCCTCCATTTATGGCAATCAGTGTATTCTTATAATCCAATCAGAATGATAATGTGATTTCACTTGAATAGTACTTGTTCACACTTTCCCATGTGCTGATATGATTAGTGAAATTATGTTAGCTAGTCATTTTGTGCCAGTGCCAAAAAACAGTGAAATTTGGGTTTTTGCCATTATTTAAAATACATCTAATCAGTCTTGCAATAACCGAGAAACAACTCGAATCAACACCACAACAACTGAAGCATCAAACTTCATAAAATGTATGTCACTGCCAAAACTTTTGGCCATGTAGATATAGCATTTACGCTCTCAAATGTGACAGTAAATCAAATAAATGCTGTTTCTTGAACAACTGAGAAAAATGTATCACTGTTTCCACAAAAAATATTAAACCGAATAACTGTTTTCAACATTAATATAATAAGAAATGCTTCTTGAGAACCTAATCAGCATATTAGAATAGGCTTGTTCGACTTGAACCGGCGCTACACAGACCGATCTGTGAATGACATCAAAGTACCGGGAGAGCGAATAGAAAGTAGACGGCTCTTTATGCTTTTGAATTGCTCACGCGGTACTTGATGTCATTCACAGATCGGTCTGTGCAGCGCTGGTTCAAGTCGAACAAGCCTAATGATTTCTGAAGGATCACGTGACACTGAAGACATCACATTACATCATCAATACATTTTAAAATATAAAAAATATATAAATTAACTAAAAGAATTCATTTAAATTGTAATATTTCACAATATTGTGGTTATAACAGTATTTTTGATCAAATAAATGCTGCCTTGCTGAGCATGATAGACTTCCTCCAAAAACATACAAATAAATTAGGCCTACCCACTATTAATACAGACTTAGTAAACGCAGGTGATACACCACATGACTCAGGAAATGTACTAAATTAATAAAAATATATAATATAAAATATATTTTAATAAAATTAAATAAATAAAAATAATGGATTAAAATGGCTTAAAATTTCTGGTACTCATTATTATAATGTGCAGCTTTGTGCATGTAATACAACTCTGATGCAATGCATAGCTCATTCTTATGTCATTAGTACAGGTGGGAAAACTTTCTAGTGTGCTTAATCCATCCTGTTCTATCCTTCAAAATTTAAGGGCAATATTGATCATAAATAGTTTATATGACTTTGAAAGATGGAGACTATGTGGTACTTGGATGATCTCATTTGACCAAACGTGATCAGTTTGAAAACCTCTGCAACTTAATTTGCATATGGGTTCAGTTTTGGTTTTCCTTTAAATTCTCACAACATAAAGCTCAAAATAGTGAACTCTCTTTCATTTAAATACCACTTTCTATGAGGTCTCATGACAAAAACTCTGGTACTGTCAAATAACAAAGAACAGATTTATAGACTAATTAGGTGTACAAACCCAAAGGGTCCACGGTTGAAGACCAGATTAAGATACACTGTTCTGACCGTGCCCTATGATAAATCAATTTAAAAACTGTCTGCTTCTCTACAAAGTGACTGCATTTTGATGGTTCCGATTTGAGACTGAAAGGTTAGACATTATGCACGTGTACATCCGATGACTTGCTGTCTGTTCCAGCCTGTATTGCCTGGACAAAGAAAGAAATTGCTTAGCTTGAAATGCCAATATTAAAACCTGAACTTTCTTGTGTATTGACTCCAAGAGAGTAAAACTTCCAGAAGAAAAGGATTCTTGCGTTGGCCGGGAATCGAACCCGGGTCAACTGCTTGGAAGGCAGCTATGCTCACCACTATACCACCAACGCGCTGTAAAAATTGCACAACTCTTCAAGCTCACCAGACTAAACATGACCTACGAGATTCATCTTCTGATATGCTGTAAAATGTATGTAAAAAAACATTTTAGAGGAATATGAATATTAGAAGTACAGTTTAACCCTTAATAATCGTTAATAAAAAAAGAATGATGCTACCTACTTTCCTTAAACCAAATATAAGTAGTTAAAATATTAGCCTATATTTAATAGGCTAACTATTATTATATATAATTTATTGCTTCACAAAAAAATTCTCAGGTAACGTTAACTGCTTTTTGAACATTACTTGAAAGTTACTCAGAGGGCTCCCTCTCTCTCGCTCTCAAACCACAACAATGTCCAATTTAGATCAACAGTCCCGAGGTCAGTGTCCAACATGTAGCCTATACGACGGATGACTTACCTTGGTTATAAGAAGAGGTTCTCTGTGCTCCAATCCACCTCTAAGGGTAAAACCCCATGGTGCTCCCCCAGAGAGTGTAACATCCACCACTTTCCATCCCTCACCATTACCGTGATGTTCATCAAAACTCCCAGATCTTTCTGAACTGTAAAAGATCCTGTGGTCTCCTTCAGGAAAGCCGGAGTATTTGATCGTGTCCATTTCATACGCAACCTGTCTCTCAACCAACAGAATATGGCAGTCTTTTGTAGGCTACTTAAATGCAAATGTGGATGTATCAATTCCCAAAGTCAAAATCCCACAGTCTTCCACATCAACAGCAGCTGTTAATGTTAATCCACAAGAACATCACATGGACGTCTCTGGATACTTTGTTGCGTTGTTTCCTCCTCTAGTCAAGACATCATATTTAATTAAGTGGAGTGTAAATTCACAAAACAAACTTCCAAACTAAAACAAATTAGTTTTGTTTTAATTCCTGAAACGAAGCGCGATGTTAACAGAAATGTTCAGTCTTGTTTGTTTATGGTTTATCTGACCTCTCTCTTTATGTTAGCATTAGCCAAATCATTCAGTTTAAGTTTGTCTAGCCATCAAAATCAAGTATTTCTTAAAATAAAAAAATAAAAACGCTCACTGACTGTCGATAACGCAACCGTCCGGACTCAAGTCGTTATCCAGAAGTACTGATTAGTAATACGGGTTTCCCTGTTCATAGTGAAGGTTGTGTTCTTCCAGTCCTGTGGTGAGTGTGTGTGCCGGTGGAGCTAGTCAGCTAACCGCGAGTCATATTCAATCAACAAGTGGATGAACACCGTACTTTACATCTCTTCCCTGAGCCACATTATAAGTTTTCCAACTGTTGTACGAACCGAAACAAATAGATTTCTCTCTTAGTTTTTATCCTAACGCAGAACGTAGTCGGAGATGAGACACAAAGGCTGCAATGCCTAATGGCAGAAGGCTGATCTCTGTTGGGTTAGTGTGGATTACGCTAACGAGACTCAATCTACCTGTGCGCTCGTCACCAACTCTGATAAGAGCAGCAGCGACCTCTACTGTTCACTGTGTGTGGCCGCACTCATTTGCACGCGCTTTCGAATAAAATCATTGAAAACCTTGTGCTTAAAAGTAATTTATGTAAACTTTTTATTTTTGAACTGATGAATGTCCTGTTTTTGATTTAGGACTCAGGGTCAAAGGAGATGGATGATAGGTTAAAACTGCTAACTCTCCGTGGCCAGTTTCATCATGTAGCCAACTCTCTTTGTTCATCAGTTAACAAGAAAGCTGCAAAAACTGCTCTGTTGATTTAAAAAAAATGATGATTTCATTATAAGAGTTACCAACTGATTTCCTGAAGATGACCATTTTTAAGTTTCATGTTATTTATTTCTATTTATTTTTATTCATGTATTGTATGTTTAATTTCTATCGCTTTAGATGTTTTGTGAATTACCTTTTTAGTAAACTATCTTCTGTATCTTGTTTAAAAATGTAGTCTACTTTATTGCCTTGCTCTACCTTGAGTTTCTTATGTTATTGACCAAAATAGGCAAAAATGTATCAAGAAAGAAAATAAAGTGTGAATGTGGTAAATAAAGCATTCTCACAAATTGTATTTCTTATCATAAAAACCTCATAAAATATAAATCAATAATGCATGCAACATGACACCTCTTCCCAGAGAGGGCAGTCACTGGTAGCTTTCCATTGATTCCACTGTCAAGTTCATGATTTAAAGTTCTATGAAAACAAGTTCCCAGTGGACAAAACAAATCAGTGCATTAGATTCACTCTGTTTCACTAGCCTAATTCTGAAAGCATGATAAGTCTCAGAAGTATATTATGATAGGCATGCGGACTGAGCTGCCCACGTTCTTGGTTATAGAAAAAAATCATCTTTGTGCTTGCTAAGGCACATACCTAATTTGGATTAATGCAGGAAAAAATAATCAGCTTTGTTGCTTGCAAAGCAATCCTAGAGTAAGACAATCCTCTGTGCTTGTCAGAGAGAACCATATTGCAGAACACACACATACACTCTCTGTGTATTCTATTGTGCCTACATTTTAAACCTAATATAGTCTCTCAATAAAAGTCTATTGGCAGCTCGACCTGTTAAATGTACACTCTGATGTCAAATGCACAGTTCACAGTCATCCGTGATTAATTTATTAATAAAAATAACAAGGTCGTTATCATAAAGCATTTACATTTTTAGTTAATTTCATAGCATCTTTATTTTAGGTTACACTACATTTAAACTCAATTAAATATCAGAATGATTGTTGATTTTAAAACTAATAATAAAAAGTATGAAAATATACAGTTGCCACATGAGTAAAGCGAGCGATGAAGATTATAAAACACCACCAATTATGAATCACCCGTTTATTTATTTTTGAAGATTATTAGGGATGATTCCTTAATAATACTATATTTTCATGGGGTGACACCTGTGGTTAGATTAGCACAAATATTGCACTGCAAAGTAAGGCCAGAGATTATTACTGAACACCATAAGAAACTTTCAAGGAAACTTGATTTATGTCACATCTCAGAAGATCTTATTGGACCATCAACAGAGAGTCCATCATAGCAAGGTACAGCAGAACCTCCATCTTTTGTAGCACTGAGTGAGAAAAGCAAACAAGCAAGCAAGACTATCTATCCACTGTAGTTTCATTGTCACTGACAGCCAAAAAGCAAAAGAGCATTTACACATTCAGCAACAGGTCATTAAAGACCTCTAAACCAGTAGTTCTTCTCATCAGCTCTCCCCATGCTAGCATAAAAAGAAATAGTTCTGCAAATTACCCAATTGCCACACGAATGAATAATGAGGTATTATTATACATTAGGATTAGAAACTAGTATTTCTATGTCAAAGTAAATAAAGCCATGTTCCACAAGCACATTGGTAGTTACATTGGCAGAACATATCTTGAATGTAATGCAAATTTATTCAGATAAGTGTCTGCCAAATGTGTAAATTTACTAATCTTAGTGATATACCAATAAATGAGACATAACTGGTGTAAGACTTGATAAATATTATATGTATGTGATTCTATGTGCAGTCACCATGAAATCAAAAGTGACCTTTCTTATTTGTTTACTGAATATTGCAGTATTTAGCTATTATAAATGATTGCATATTGTTATTTTTTATATATTAATGTGCCCTCAAAATCTTAAATCAAAATAACTTCCCCTCCCACTTGCAGAAACATCTCGTCTCTTCTCTGATGACATGTTTACTGGCACGAGGGCGGGATCAACCAGTTGTTCAAAAAGCCGTTTCATACAGATATTCATCCCAATATAGGAAAGAAAACACTATTGCAACTTCCGTTTCATACCGACTTTAAAGACTTTTCACACTTTTATTATGCTTATATAATGGTGTCGATGTAAATGTTTGGGACACTACTTTTTACATCAGCTTTGGTATATGGATCACATGCAGTTCACACTAATTGATTTTCATATCAGTGTCAAAAGTGTAAAGATGTTCTCCTGATCTCATCTTGGTATACAAAAAGAAGAACACACACATACATTTTCTGTAATGTCTATAGCAGAAGCTCTAGAAATGAAGTGTTGAGACAATGGCAGAGCTAAGAGGTGTGAGCATGAGTGCTGCATGCTGTCCTTGGTGTACTGCCATGGAAACACCACAATCAGACTTACTTTTGAACATTTTTATTATTTTATTTATTTATTTATTGGTTGTTTCTTCAACCTTAGAAACAATGTTTTCAATCAGTCTTAAAGGGATAGTTCACCCAAAACTAAAAATTCTGTCATTAATTACTCCCCCTCACGACGTTCCAAACCCTTAAGACTTTCGTTCATCTTCGGAACACAAATTAAGATATTTTTAATGAAGTCAGAGAGCTTTCTGTCCCTCCGTTGAGAGTTACCCAACTTTGACGCTTCAAAAAGTTCATAAAGAGATCGTAAAACGAATCCATATGAATTGAGCAGTTCAGTCCAAATTGAGCTATTTCTGAAGAGACTTGATCGCTTTACATGATGAACAGATTAAGACCTACAGTCACATAAACATTCATCAAATCACACATCAGTTGTGGTAAACGGACGCTCAAGCATGTTCGCTTGACGTGCGAGAACCAATGAGGTTCATTTTTCGTGTTACGCATGTTTGAGCTTCTGCTATGAGGTTTGTTCTCGCGCGTCAAGCAGGTTCAGTTGAGCTTCTGTTTATGTTCCCTGATCAATGTTTATATGTGAATAAAAAACTAAATTAAATTGGTTCATCATGTAAAGCGATCGAGTCTCTTCAGAAAATGTGGACTAAACCATTAAATTCATATGGATTAGTTTTACAATCTCTTTATTAACTTTTTGAAGCATCCAAGTGGTAGTTGCGTATCTGTCAACGGAGGGACAGAAAACTCTCAGATTTCATCAGATTTGAACAAAAGTCTTATGTGTTTGGAACGACATGAGGGTGAGTAATTAGTTATGAGCAATTTTAAAATCATTCTGAATGCAATAAATGGATATTTTTTTTATAAATGTTTACCTCTAACACCCATTACTAAATGTATAATGGGGAAGAGGGAACATAAAGGTCTTGCATTCGTTATTTTTCGAAATGAATTACAGCAAGCATTGTCTATGAAATATAAAATTCAAGCTGGTGTAGTCAAGGACAAAATACAGAATGAGCATGAGCATTTTTTAAGAGTTTTTAGATTCATTCCTTCTGCACTGCACTTTTCAGAGATCAGGCTGTTGCTAAGCAACTGTAAAATAAAGCAGAATCCTCTTAAGTCAGATAACCTCCTAACAATTGCTGTACAGTATACATCAGTGTTCAATGTGTATTTCTCTTAGCTGATGGCCTGTTGTTACTGTAATATGGAAAAAGTGAATGTAACTGAAGTCTAGATATTCAAGGAACAGCACGCCATTCAAACTCTCAAATATAGGCTAAGACAACAGTTTTTGCCCTGTGGATAAAATCCAACAATGGCTTGAAATATTGTGAGAAAACAGGAAGCTTCAAAATCAGGTCTGTTGTTCACTCTTTTTGCTCATTCTTTATTGCGGTGTGCAAGTTTAACTCTATCATTTAAGTGTAAGTTGGCTTGAATGAATGCTTGTGTGTGGCATCAGTTTATTCAAGCTGTTTATGACATTTACAGTTGACAAGTCTATTAAAAACTACTAAGGCCTATTTATGACACATTGTAGACCACTGAGCAAATTAATCAGTTTAGATAATATTGAATATGAAAATGGCCAGCCACGTTTATTTCCTTAAAAAAAACGTGTAATTACCACTTTCGTTTTATGTATTGCAAAGCACCTTCAAATAGCTCATTATACGTAATGATGAAACATGTATTGATGCAAAAGAGATACCAAATTATTGTTGCTCAGTGAAAGGGAAAGTGGCTCACTGGTGTATTTTGTGCATGATCTATAGTTGCCATGGTAATGATGGCTGAGTACAGTAATGAATATCACAGAGCTGTATAGTCTAGTGTTCTCACAGCACAACATTTCTTATTTTCACACACAAATAAGACAAGCAACTGTCTAACTAACCATATATGACCTGTCAAAAGTTTGGAAATGTTTAATGGTTTTGAAAGAATTATCTTATTTAATCAAAAATACAGTAAAACAGTAATAGTGTGAAATTAAAATAAGTTTTCTATTTGAATACATTTTAAAATGTAATGTAAACTTTTGACAGGTACTGCTTATGTGTGTGTGTTTATGAACACAAAGTTCTGACATGAAACTCTAGATGGCGCAGGTCCTTAACTCAATCTGCTTGCACTCACATTATTCTCTATAGAGCACAGTTGATTGGTTCCTGCTGTATCAGTAGCCAATGAGCTCACTGCTCAACCTTTTAACATTGGTCAGCATTTTCTGTAGCAGTGCAGCACGCTTTCGGAAACCCTCCAGCTTCCCCAGCTCCACCTGTATAGATCTGCTATGGGTAGTTAATGTATGCTATTTTGTACAGCAGTAGCATGTCTTACTTGCTTGCAGCAGCGTGCACCAGGTTTGCTTGAACACATACAAATATCTATATGTAGTGTAGCCTATGCTGAAAAGAACTCTCTTGTCTACAGTTAAGCATGGTGCTGCTTGGTGATGCTCTGGGGCTGCTTTGCATCCTCTGGCACTGGAAACCTGCAGCGTGTGGAAGGCAAGATTGATTCATTGAAGTATCAGAAAATCCTAGGAGAAAATGTCATGCCGTCAAAGAGGAAGCTGAAGCTTGGGCATTTTTGGACCTTCCAACAGGACAATTATCCTAAGCAAATACCTCAGATTCCACCAAGAATGGTTGTAGAAGAAGTCCTGGAAGATTCTACAGTGGCCATCACAGTCACCTGACTTGAACGCCATAGAACAATTCTGGTGGGATTTGAAGGCAGTTGCAGTACGCAAACCAAAGAATATTAGCCTACTGAACTGAAGATTACTTAGAAACGCTGCCAGAAGCTTGTGTTTGGTTATACATCTCGTTTGCAGCAGGTCATAACAGCAAGAGGGTGTTCTACTAAGTACTAAAGATGCTTGCCATTAAGGGTTAAATAATTTTGAGACTGCCGAAATCATTAAAAGTTGCATTTTCCATTGAATTTGGGGAAACACTTGAAACATTTGTTGTGTTGAGGTATTTCAATTTTGTTTGATTTGTTCATTGCAAACAGATGAAAGTCTGTAAATTAACCTGGTTTGCAATGGGGGTTGAGTAAATTACATTTGAGCTACCCTGACTTTTGTGATTAATTGAGACATTGCTGAAAATTATGAGGGCTGGAAATATATTAGGCTACTTGAAATATCAAACGTTTTGTTTTGATTTCCTTTTGGGCTCCAGCATTCTTTGGAAATCATACATTTTGTGTTTTCTCTCAACGCTTGCAGCGGGTTTCTCTCACTAATGCTGAAATAAAAACCCGGAATAGAGAAAGAGCTGGAGCCAGTGATCACAGAACCCTGAGCGGGGGAAATAAATATCTGTGACTCCGCTCTATATGCCAGACCTGCTTTTAATCTGTGAGTTGATTGCAGATAGGCTATGCTTAATTAACTATTTTTTAATAGAAGAAATGTACGAGCTAATTGGCCGATTTTCGTAGGCTAATGTGTGTTTTTTATTTAGCCTAACTGTTAAAGAAAATGCCGCAATCGTAGGCTACTTTAGTAGCACCTTTATTTTCTAGTAGCTATAACAAACAGCTGTGAACATAATGGGCTATTTGTTTATGTGTTAGTTTAAGCATTATCATTGAAGCACAATCGTGATGTGATTCGGATTTAAGCAATATTATTAAGTGAGACGCTCAAATAGCTATAAACTCACGTGGCCTGTAACACATGCGCGAGCAGGAGGTGCTAAATTAATAATATGGCGGAGAGAATAATTTAAGACATAATGCAACTTCATAACCAATCCTCGCACTCAGGAGTGAAGCGTAGGTGAACTTGTTTGATTGACGTCGTGGGAGTCCGTCCGCAGACCACTGTATGCACGCGCGCAGCCATTGCACTGAACCGCACCGACGATGCAGAGGGGATGGACACGGTCTAAAGGAGGCACGATGGTTAATAACACAGAGAATTGTGTCGTGTTTGATTAAAAACGTGACCCGCTGTTATTTCCACTGGATTTTTTGGAAGGGAAGGGATCCGAATTCCGTTTTTGGAAAACGTCTTTTTCGAACCTTACGCTCATTCAGTCCCAAAATGAACAAACTGCTCCATACGGTACGTAGGAATTGAGTGCATGTTTTACATGTTTCTTTTGCTCTTTAAAGAACGCGTTTTACAGTGGCAGTGCTTGAATGTTCACGCATCTGCTGCACTGAGTCGCATCTGGCTGAAATGAAAGAACGCCTACTCAAAGTCAGCAGAGCTTTGCGCATGTTGCGGGTGTCATGTCTCCAATGTTCAGATCCACCTCTGATTTAGTGTTGACCCCTCTGTCTGACCCTAAGGAGTTCAGGCGTAAAGGGTTTTTTGCTAGGTAGGCTATAAGTTCACATTGTTGGTCGCGATCTCCCTTGTAATTTCTAGCATCAAAGTCATGATGCGTTTACTCAAAAACGCAGTGTGTAGGCATGTTAATCCAAGTTCAGTTTGGCACTGTTGCTTATAAGGATTACCTAAATTAATTTGCCCCTTTAAATGTGTATGCTTATGTCTTATTACAACCAAAAAGAGGAAGTTGATCAACTTTTCAGCAAAAAACAACAACAACAAAAACACTGTAATATTCAGTCACTTCAGAAATGGGTATCATTATTGAAGTGGGACACTTTAAGATAATTTGTCATTTGTCTTTTTTTAAAATATCATCCAAAATGGCTGCATTAATGGCAACCCATTTTAGTTTTTGATTTATTTATTTTAAATATTCACCCTAGTTAACATAATTGTATGAATTTGCATTATCGTGAATGTGTGGGGGACCTCTGAAATGTTTAGTGTTGGGACAGAATATGAATCGCCTTCAGAAATAGGTGACATGTTATACGTTTCTTGCAGGTTTAGAGGTTTGAAACGTAGTCTTGTCAGAAGCCTCCTTATTTTATTGAGAAATCTTTTAGGAAACTCAGTGGGAGCAATTTGATAGTTTTGTCATGTTAAATGTTGAAGCGGACACATTTAGCCCACCTAATAATCAGCTAAATAAGTGTTTAAGCTGGCAGATTATTAAATGCGTTCCCAAATTTCTCTGAAAGGCCAGACTCTGAGAGTGGGCGAATTATATTAAGTTAACAGTAATCACGACTTATAATTTTAGTGCAAAAGTTTACCGCAAATCAATTACCTATATAGATTACTGTCAAAGCTGCATGATTGTTTTTAATTTTTGTTGCATGTAGGTCAGACAAATAAGCATTTAGATTGATACACAATAATTTTAGACTATTTGGTCACAGAACAGAACAAATTTCACTTGATAGGGCTCAATGAACATTTAGTATACACTTGCCTTTTTTATTTACCCAGAATCTCTTCAAATGTCCAATTATATGATAACATCCTAATTGCCCATATAGTTTGTAATGATAAAAAAGGTGGTTTGAAAGACTTGAAGTCAGTGCCTTAGAGAGGCTCATCACTCCCTCACAAGGTCACCAAATCCTTGGAATGTTTTCCTCTAGAAATCCATCTGAAACCATCTTGACTGGGCAGCAGGCCAACAAGAGTCAGCTAAATTATCTGGGTCTCATGTTAGAAAGAGCCGAAAGTATCAGTAAAAACTTCCCTGTTGTTTCCGAAACATTAAAAAGAAGTTTTCTTGATTAATAGTCGGGTGAGTCACAAATATTTAACTGCCATGCATCATCAAAATGTATTCATTTTAATGCGCATACGGGTCCATATGAGGCTTCTGCATGTTTTCGAGTTCATGATGATGATTTCAGAACTAATGATACATAAACAGACCTGGTTTGAAGGAAGCAACAGTGCAGGGACTGGATCGCCTTGATAAAGCCAATCAGATTAAAGTAGGTCTTCTGTCAACTAGGTCACCCCGACCTACATACGCTTGTCCCATGGAAAATACTCAGCTTTTTTAATCATTTAATGTATATTATGATAGAGCAAGGAGCGGCGTTTATTAAATTCACAACATACTAAATAATTGAAGAGGTGTGGATTACCAGTACAGATCTATCCGTTCAGCTCACACTGGTTCGGTAAAAGACAGATGCTTTAGGGAATGCAAATATCTTTATTTAGTAGTGAGATATATCACTAATTTCTGTATACAGTATGCGTATACTATACATGTATATATATATACATAGTACGGTACATTGAGTGCTGAGACATTATGATATGTCCGAACTGTTTGATGGTAACAAACAAATGCCATTTTATAATTGATCTTAAATTAAGTTATTTGCACGGAATTAAGTTATTACTGGACTTTTGGACCGTTTGTTCCAGTTGGTTTTATTCAGTTTAATTCTACTACTCTTCAAGCATTTTTTGAGCATTTGGAATCACATTTACTTTCAGGATTTCTACTGAAGTTGCTTGATTACATCATGCCATGCTCTTTTAAGTCTTTACTCCCTCTCTCTCTCTCTCTCTCTTATACGCACACACATTTTCTCACTAGTGGTGTGGAGAATGGAGGCAGCCAGAGCTGGCACTTTAATTCCATGGTGCTTTTTCCTCTTCATATCTGTCAGCGGGTCGCTGCATAATTAGCTGCAGATATCTGCACAGGTTTCCATGGTGCAGCATCATCTCTGTGTGAAAGGCCTGCCTACACATAAACACTTTCTCTCTCACACACACACATACACAGCAGAATGCTGGAGGTTTAGCACTTTATTATAATTATCGCCTATTATTGCAGATCTGGAACACCCTTACTCACTATGTGACTTCACAACTAGGAGCAAAGCAATGCATCTGCTGTCTTCTCAGTGGACATAACGGTTCTTTGTTGAAGTGTTTGTTGAAGTGTTACTTTCCCATCTGTTGTGTGTTGTGATGTGGTTTGCCAGTCATGAAAACACCCACAAGTTTTCACCTTTTGAATCATCACTGTAGGTAAGAATGTCTGCGTGATGCATAATTTTCAATGTTCCTCGATGACTTGCGATCTCCATCCTACTTAGGTTTACCGCATGAGCGCTATGTTGAGGTTATGAAGAAGCGATATTTGCGCTTTTCTGATTTTCTGTCTGTCAGTCTGTCATGATTCGCTGTACACTGGCAGAAAAGACGTTTTTTCAGCCTAAGACAAGGTTTGATTTCAGTGTTGTGTGGGCGTCTGCAGTGTAAGAGCTTCCTCTGCGGAGAGAGGCAGAGAGTGGGGGCTTCCAGTTGTGCTCCTCTGCAATGGCAGGCTGAGAGCGGCCCCTGCTGTGTGTGAGAAGGGTGACTGATAGCTGAGGGAGATTTCTGAGGAGCTGAGTAAAAGTTATTCAGCATGCTTATCCACTCAATCTGTCATTCACTTTCCACCTGCAGCAAAGGCATTAGTATGGTACGGGACCAGTGTGGAGGCAAAGTCCCTTCTCTGGGGAAAGTCCCTATATGAAATCCTATTCCTGTTCCGTTTTACGTTTAGTATATGGAACTTTATTTTATCTTTAATGACAACCAACCAATACTATTTATATTTTTATACATATAAATGATATTTATTTATAGAAATATACACTACTTTACAAATGTTTGTTTTTAGCCTCTAATGCTCAACAAATCTGCACGGTAAAAACAGTAATATTGTGAAGTATTTTTACATTATATGATTTAACATAACTGTTTTCTATTTAATATAATTTAAAATGAAATTTTTTCCTGTGATGGTGGCAAAGTTGAATTTCACTCCAGTCTTCAGTGCCATTATCATGTGATCATTCAGAAATCATTCTAATATGCTAATTTGGTGCTCAAGGAACATTACATCTTATTATCAAATGCGCCTGTACGTAGCTCATAGCCAATCATTTCCATTATACCAGATGACGTATGTAGAGCGACAGAAATTAGACAAGGAAGAAGACGATGGGTAAGATATTTTTGTGTAAACAATGACGTTCAGCGACTATTGCCGTTTGTGCAAGATAAACATGAGGGTCGAAGGTATATATGGATATAAACAAACTGATTAGTTGTGTTGCATAGATGTCGTCATCGTCTTGCTGCTCCCTCCCCGTTCTGTGATTGGTTCCCTAGATGAGGCGAAAATCTGGTCCATGGTATCCAGACTGCCTTTCAGCGTGAATAAAATCGCGCTGCGCAAAGGCAGTATGGGGAAACCCAGGCTATCACCAAACTGTATTTCTTCCACATTATAGTGTTTTGGTGTTTCCGTTAATCCGAGTAACTAACAACACTATACAAAAATGTGACAAAGAAATAATTCAGTCATTTAAAGTAGCAGCACACATACAACATACATATTTGTAAGCATATCTTTACATGGTCATCTGAAAGCATATGCACTTTTTCTTATATTTATAGAAACCATATTCCAAGCTGCAGAACCTCGATAAAGCACAGTCTTTTTCATCAAATTTGTTTGTGGACATGCTAAAAAGAGAGCCTTACTCACTTGACACGTTTTACAGTCATGTCTAAACCCCACATATACAAGCTTTTCAAAGAAGAAACTTTGTTGAATATACAATTCAAAAGCAGACATTTATTTGAAGTAGACATTTTCAAATAAATAAATGTCTTTACTGTGACTTTTGATCAATTTAATGGGGCCTTGCTGAATAAAAATAATGAATCAATAAAAAAAAAATCTCACTGACCCCAAGTACTATTTATTAAAACCAGGTCACATAAAATTCTCATCAAGTTTATGCATTTTTCATTATAATAATTCAAATTCATTGTAATGTGTAAAATTAGTTTTACAGCTCGAGGACCTTTCCACATCCCATTGTCTACTTCGCTTCCGTTCGTTTCTGTACTGTCCTATCTCAAAGAAAATAATAATAATAATTTTTCTAAATTGTAATTTTATAATTTAAAACTTTTTTGTGAGTAACTTTTTTAATTAGCCTGTCTGTTTCCACCTCTTTGACCAATTTGTAAGGATTTGTGGACCAGTTGCAGTCAGACATGATGAATGGCATTGACAGGGTAATCAGCCAATCTCAGTGCTGCCAACTTTCACATGACTTTTTCCTGTATTTGCTCTTGATATGTACGTGTTCTTTATTGTGTCTGTGAAGTTCAAGAGACCAGGGTCTGTTTGTCATTTTATGTTTCAGAAGTGTGCTCATGAGTTCCACCGATGTGCCCTCGCCCGCACTGGTTTGAATTGAATGATTTTTTCCCAACAGCCCATACAGCGAGCAAAGTTTGACTCCGAATATGAGAATGGAATATGAGATTTTATCCGCTGGAGCAAAACTGTTTTAGGAACATTTGTGGTTTACCAAAACTGTCTCTCATTTTGTTATATTAATTTGACTTTATTTCTGCACAGTCATCTGAATGGCCATTGCATCCCTCGAAGCTTTACAAAGGCCTCTAAACAATGTTTTGCACTATGCTTTCCTCTTGAGTAATTGAGTTACCTTGGCCATTTCGAGTATTCATATAACGTATTCATATAAATGGCATAGAGAACAGTGTCATTGAAGCGTATGTTATTCATAGTAGTTGTGATCTCACCGAAGATTAATATATTGGACAAACGGAGTGATTGTGGATTTGCGTCAAGCTTAGACCGCATCATGGCAAAGGAACCCACCATCTTCTAATTCACTGCTCTTTATTAAAACAGTCTGGAGGCAGGATGACTATGGGAGGGGAGGAGAGAAGAGAGAGAGAGAGAGGGGGGGGGGGGTGATGTGATTGGAATACACAGTGATTCCTGATCACAACCCCCCCCCCCCTTTATTTCTCTGTCCCTTTATCTTTATTCGTCAATTGTATTCCAACTGAAAACCACATGTTCTCACACACAATTGCTGACACATGACAGCAGGACAGATCACATGTTACTCAAATATTCATAGATCTTCACAAGCTATTTGCTTATTCCCAGAATCTTTGACTTTGAGGGGGCTTAGCTTTTTAGACACACAAGTGAAGGTCACAAGACTGTAAATCTAAAGTGCCAACTAGTCTCTCACCTGTGAAGGATCCCTTTACAACTCTACAGATAAAGCGTTGTCGGGATAATTTTGGTTTTGCGTATCTACCCCAAAGTGATAAACATTTTTAGACAGAATTTTAAGACCAGACAAGTTGTTTGTTAAGGCTTTGTTTGTAGGGACTTACAAACCTGCGCACATATATTCAAATTATTAATGCGCACGTTTATCACAGGCTCGCGTTTAAAGTCTGTAGAGAGAACGATGTCGTCTTAGCAGTCTCTAATTTAAGAACTAATGATCGTTGCGACGGAAGTGAATCAATAAAAACTAACTTTAGCTGGAAAATATCTTTATTCAAGAACCACTATAAAGCCAAAACAATCTCTGTTGCCTTAAATTATCCGTTTATCACTGTAAAGCAGCTTTGAAACAATCTACATTGTTAAAAGCGCTATATAAATGAAGATGACTTGACTTGACTTGACATCGAGTGTGGCATCTAGGATTGCATCACTGTCCTCAAATACTGTTCCCACACTTACTAACAATGAGATGTTAAGATATAAACTGCATACATTTCCAGGATATTTTCACTAACTGATAAACTCCTCAAACTCTTCCCCTTCAAAAGGATTATGCAGCAGCTTGCACAGAGGAACTTGCTACTAAATTGCAACTCTGTATGCAAACTTGTACAGTAAAGCTGATGGTGCATATTGCACAATAAGACATGTTAGCCGGTCACTCAGATCATACTCGGGGATTTCTGTTCTTAGTTTCATTCATCTTACAGATATTTGAACTTGAAACCAATTAGCCTTTGGACAACAAGCCAAATCCCTTTACTTATGCTACCATTTAAAAGTGTGGGGTTAATAAGATTTTATTTTTTGAAAGATAAGACTTCTACTGTAAGCAGGTCTGTTCTATATGATTTGTCTCTGCTCACATGCAAGGGATATAATACAAACAGGTGCAATCCCATGGAAAACCATGTTCATTGAACGTCGTTTATAATTTTAAATGCAATGCATTGCTGCAGTTTAAATGCAAACATTTTTTTTAGTGTGCAGGCAATCAGGTTCCTTGTCAAAATACAATGACATATTATTTTTCCATGCAATGCATATCATTTGTGAACATATTTTCAAAAGCTATGGCTTTTGAAATGCTGTGAAAATGCATGTATTTAATTGTAATTTAATGTTAAATTGTATGTTTTTTTGCAAGTAAAACATATGAATGACCATATCATTTACTCTAAAAACAGTATAAGAACTTCCCAGAAGTCTCTATCTTGTTATGTAAATTACAGTTTTATGGTACATTGTTTATTCCATTATTTTAGTTTGATGTGAGTTACCCTGATAGAATGACCCTGTGCTCTGTCCATATACGAGTAATTGGCCATGTTTTATGGAGAGGCCATTTACGATGAACCCTCATTGTGGCGTATCAGTAGCCTACATTTGAAGGTACAAAGCATATTTTGGTATTGTTCAAGTAAATTGGTATATTGACATTACATCATTGAATAACATATACAGTTAAAGTTGTAAAATATACTAATTTACAGTGTAGAAAGAAAGTCAAACGGAAAAGGACATAAAAGGACATAAGAGTTAGTAAATGATGAGATGATTTTAAATGTTGGGTAAAACTATCACTTTAAATAATGAGAGATGGGAATGTGTGAGAACTGTGAATGAATTTGGCAGTATCCTGCCCTTGGTTGAGCATGTACTTTGTGTCCTTGAGTTGTTTTGCTTTTTCCTGCTGTTTTTCCCACTGATTGTCTGGTCACTGGTGAAGGTTGATATGAGTTGGTTACAATGCAGATAGAGTGAGAGAATGCTTGCAGTAGACTATCTTTTTATACTGATACACAAGCGGTTTGACAGATGTGTTACTGTGGAAAATGGTTTGGAGAAGATGACGGATGCTGTCTTTTGTGTTTGGTTTAGAATCTGAACGTTCCTTTAAATGCTAGTTTATAATATGCCCTAAAACATATAATAGATGATAGATAATAGATAAGACGTATAATAGATGCTACTATATTTTCCCCCTTTTTTGTTCTAAGAGCTTTAAGATCTTGAGGATCTTCTAAACAAGCTAGCATTTTTTCTGATTGGTCCTTATTCTGTTACAATTATTGCTGAAGGTAAAATGTTCAAATGAGCTGAACATCAGGCGAATGAGAAACTAGGGCAAAACATAATGTACTGGACCCATATACTAAGTGATCTCTATTTTGAGCAGATAGACAATGAGCAGATTTGCTTCATTTTAATCACAAATTACATGGCAGAAGCATTTCTTGAAATTATTTAGCATTAAGAGGATATTCACTTTAAAAAAATATATAGGAACATGGAGGAATGTAGGAGTCATGAAGTGTATTGATCGGTCTCTGTGCACCAGATGGAGCCATGGCTGCATTTTGATGCGTTTCAATCAGTTATGTGAAATTGCTATTTAAAAACCAAAAGCATTTTTTTTATATAATCTGAATCTGTCATTACAATCGTGTATGACTTTCTTTCATCTGTGGAAAACAAAAAAAAGATATGCCTCAATTAACATTTTTGTTTTGGACCCAATTCCCTCCCATTGTATGAACAAGGTTCTTCAAAATATATTATTTTGTGGTTCGCAGAAGAAAGAAAGTCTTACATGTTTGGGTGAGTAAATAATGGCAGCATTTTCATTTTTGAATGAACTTTCCATTAATGGAATGTTTTGTTGGGATTTAAAAGAAAAAAAAAAGATATATATTATATTCCATATACATGCTAGCTCACATGTAGGGCAGTGCTTATCTCGTCATCTTTGAGTATGGAAATAGAAAATGGTTGATGGATTGAAGTCTAAAGTAATCCACACTAAAGAAATGCTTGTACAGTACATTGACATTACTGACGGTGGCTTATGAAGTACGGCATATAACTAATCTTAACTAGAAGATTAGTGAGCACTAAGTATGTTTGCTCTGGTGTCTCGTTACCATTTCCACGACGCACACGCTGTAGTCAACAGTAGATGATAAAATGACAGAACTTAATTCATATCCTCTGTCTTGCACTTTCTCCTCCGTAGCCTGCAGTTTCCATGGCAACTCTGTGTAGCATGAGCGCTTGTCAGCCCACTCAGGCAGGCTTCGCTGTGTGAAGTCACAAATAAAACATTCTCTCTCTTCATCTCACCATCCCTACTGCAGTACAAACCCAAGCACTTCCTCCTGACTATACCAGTTCGATACACGAGAATCATACCAGTCCACTCAGTTTGTCCTCCTTTGTGGAATAGTAAAAAGTAGCAAATCGCTCTGATATTGCCAATCCTGGTAGAGCTTTTTAGTTATTGGCAGGGTAATGTTTCATTTTAAGCATTGATTGTACTGTACAATACCCTTTATGTTAGAAGATATATTTTTGAAAGCCGAAAGGTCAAGCTTGGATTATGGCTAAGGACATCAGTTGACACTGTCAAGCTCAGTTTTGACCTTGAACTGTAACAAAGTGTTTTAGAGAATAAGACATTTTTTTTTTCTGTTGTCAGAAGGTTCTGTCTTATGTTTCATAATGCAGGAACTATATCATTTCTGTTCCAGAAATCGTTCCATTATCTGGAAAAATTTTTACATTCTGCACCTTCGTAGCCATTTACGGATTAATTCACACGCGGTACAATTTAAGGCCTTATTTTAGGGGAAAAAATATTTTCTGTGTTCTTTGAAGGATGTAGTTCATCGAAAATTCTGTAATTTACTCACCATCATTCCAAACCTGTATGACTTTCTTTCTTCTGTGGAAGATAAAATATATTTTGAAGAATCTTCACGCTGATCTTTTGCAATAACGCAGTTCATAGTGACCAAATTATTAAAAAAAGGAAACATAAGGGGGATCTTTGACTACATTTGGCACTATTCTAAGTCTTCTAAAGACATGCTAGATTTATCTGAAGAACAACCCAAAATAAAGTCATTATTTATTGATAATATTGCCCATCAGATAGCTGATAACTTTAAAACGGTTGAAAATGGATCACTGAGTCAGTAAGTTAAATGGATCACTGAGTCAGTAAGTTAAAAATGATTCATGAATGAATCTGTCCAATTCCATTTAATGAATGATTCTGAATAGGGAATTAATCATTTGGTATGATTTGTAAAATTCTAATTAAAAAAAGCTTTATTGTCTATCTCCACAGGGGTAGAAAATTGTCTTTAGATAAGAGGCTCAACAAACAATATACAACAATATACAGCTAACAATACAACAATACACAGCTAACAACAATACAATACAACAGACAACCTAATCCACAAGTTCATCGAAAAGAACCAGCTCAAAATTCTGATTTACTGTTCAGTTTATATACAGCAAATATAAATGAACTTTAATTTTTGGGTGAACTGTACCTTTAACAAGTAGAAGCTTACGACATTTAAGGACAAATATTATATTGTCTGGCTCAGTGGGTTTGCTGCATTTTGGGTGAATCACTACATGGTGACTGATGGTACCTGCTAGGTCATTTCCCAACAGGGAGGATGTGATTTGTAGTTATAGTGGTTCATTCCGGCTGACGTACATTTTGTCCTCTGCACCTGAACCTAAAAAACACGAGAAACATGAACAACGATCAGTTAAAGAAATTGCTTTGTTTTTTCATTACTTTTATTTCAAGTTCAGCTTGAATGTTTAAACAGGTCTTTCCTTAATTCAGAGTACAATTCTTCACCATGCTGACAAAATGCAGAGGCACCAGAAATAACAAAGTAGGCCAGTGCAAGGTATTCTGGGATGCCTAGACACCCTTTGGGTGCCATCAAGAGACTTTTGTCTAATATTATTACTCTATTGCATGGGTGCCTGTTTAGCTTCTCAAGGAGGAGTGACATTAGATGGTTTACAGCATCTAATTTAATCTTATCTTGAACTAATGGGCTGTTTATTTTATGTTTAGTTAATACTTATTCAATCTTCATGTGGAATATTCAGCTGTATATCATAGCTGAAAATAAAACCCGAACTTGACAATGAAAACATGAAAGAATTCTAGGATAATTAAAGTTGAGGATGCATTGAAAATCACAGAGCCACTTATTTTTGTGCACTATGAAACCATAGGTTATAAAATGCACAACATATCAGTTCCATTTAAAGCAGACCTCTTCTTAAAACACAAAAATGCTACAGGCAGGTGTAGGGGATGAAACTTGCTCTGTGAGAGGCCATATGGGCTGTGTTAGTGCCTGGAGGTGCTCCCGTTCAAGTGACTCAGTGATCTCGTCTCCTCACGTGGCAACTCCGCTTATCCTCAACCCTCCGCCGCGGGCTGTCAACATTAGAGGCAGGAATGATTGTGTGTGGCCTGCTGTGCTTCATAATAAACATTCATGATATGTTTTAGCATTTGTACTACCTCGCTAATGTGTAGCAATGTTGATGGTACGTCCCAGAAACAGAGGACCTTGGGGACGATTGCTCCATTTTCCCCTTCCTTCTGTTTATTAATTTATCTGTTTTATTTGTGCCATGCCTGACCTGAGGACAGCTTAGCCGCCTTTAAATGAGTGCAAGGTGCTCATGAACATTTGCTTTTGAAGGACGAATTTGCATTTGAAAGATTTCAAGACCTTTTCACTCTGTTTAAATCATGTCAGGCGGTGTTTCTTCAAGGCACTTTTGTCCCTGTGGACTGTGAATTTCCTTAAAAATCAGTTTATTTAATTTACTAACAGTAAACTATAAAACATTGAATGTGCATGCATTATTGGAGAATTCTGTCATTTTTTTTCTCCCAAAGTTTCATGAACATATGTCATTTCCACCCAGGCTTATTACAGTTAACAAAAAATAAAATAAAAATGTATATAAATAAACAGATATATTTTTGTTGCTTAAACTTAATTTATTTTATCCTGTTGGCCAAGGAAAGTTTTACATGATATACTGATACAACTAAAACTAACATATAGAATATATATAGACTATTTGGTAACACTTTATTTTGATAGTCCCTTTTGAACATTCTGTTGACTATTTATAAGTAACATTGCACCATGTCTACTAGCTCTCATTAGAGTATTAGTAGAATGCTGCTTAATATCTGCTAACTCTTTATTGTGATGCTCCCCCAAAAGACATTCTACTGACTAGAAGTAACTTTGCAATTATACAGTATGTCAACTTATTCTAACCCTACTAGTCTACTAATACTCTACTAACACTCTAGTGAGAGTTAGACATGTAGGTGCAACGTTACTTGGTCAACAGAATGTGTTAAAGGGACCATCAAAATCAAGTGAAACCGACTATATACATGTATAGACATTTAAAAATTAAAAACATTAAATAACAAAAACACATCCAAATTGAATAGTATCTCAATGATACTAAAAATCAAAATGTTGGTGGAGGAAATTATATTTTAAGCTTTTTTAGAATAAAATGGGTGACCACTTTGTCTTGCTAAGGATAATTTTGTATTTTAAATACACATAATTAAGTCACATTATGTAAAAAGCATGAAAATAGGATTTAAGTAAGTGTTTTATTTACATATCACAGTTCAAGCATTTTACACATTTCATCTCAAACATGCTTATTGTCTTTGAGGTAAAAAACTACAATAACTTTTGGTAAAATATTAGTTTTGGTAAAATAGTCGGTTGCGGTAAAAAGAATGGCACAACAATGTACTTGTGTAAAACATTGATGTAAATAATTTTCATACAATGGTAAAGTAGTTTATTACAATATTTGTTACAATTACAATATTACATTACAATATTTAGTATTTCCAAATTTAAGATTAATTTTCATTAATACATTTTTTTAATGTAATCAGTCCGAGACACGCATATTTTACTTACAAAAACTGTATTTACAATGCAACTGTAACAAATGAATTGACTGTTTACAGTCCACGCATATTTTCTATGTGGAGATGAGAATCACCTTCTGATTGAATGGAGGTTGGATACCACTTGGTATTCTGCCTCAGTTAGAGGGTCCCGTTAAGCTATACATCATCATTTGTAGGATGGAGACTGGGCCCCATCTCCCCATGCCTCACTGGGACTATGACCTTAAACGTTTCGCTTCCATTAAATAGAGCGATTGAACCTGAGCTTGGCATGTTTTAATGCTGCTGTTTGCCATACTGTGCAAATTACAATTCTTTTCCCCAGCATTGATCTCTGGCTGTGGGCTCCCCTCTGGAGATGTGATTTAATTACACCCCATCCTCTCTCCTGGTTAAGCCTGTTTCATCAGAATACTCCCACGTGCCATGGGAATCCGTAAGCATGAGGTCACTGGCTTTACTTCCTGCTGAGCAGATCTGGACCTCAGGTGTCGGAAGCTAGTTGGCATTTGGCAAACGGCACCAAGTGTACACCTGGAACACTGATTTTGCTGTTACGATGACCATGTGATCGGCATTCTCGTTCATTCTGTATTCTCAACCGTCATTTAATTATTTATTTTGCCTTGGGGTTCTTAAAGGAATAGTTCACTTAAAAATTTAAAGTTCCATGTTTAATATTAATTACCCACCCGTATGATTCTTCAACTGTATGCTGTTGTTTTATTTAACACAAAGGAGATTTTCTGAAGAATCTTCACATTGCTCTTTCCATTCAACATCAATTCATACTGATGGTTAAGTTCCAAAAAGGACAAATAAGATAACAAAAAAACACACCAATAAAGCAGCATAAAAGTCATCTTATATGACTCATGCACTAAATTCCAAGTCTTCTGAAGCCTTAAGTCATAATAATACACTGATATTTTTCCTCTCCAGGCAGTGAGCTGTTAACTTGAGAACTGATACGACTGGATCATAGAGTCTCGAGAACCAGATTGGCAAATTAATAACACTTTTGTGCTGGATCAGGTTCACAAATCATACTGAGTGGTTTGTTGATGATTTACTACTCATTCGTTCAATCGAATCCAGATTCATTTTTTCACGAATCAAGTTCGCCTCACTGACAGATTTCAAGTTGTCAGGTAACTGGATAAGATTGTCAGTAAATAATGACTTGAATTTGGTTTGTTCCTCATATAAATCTAGCATATGGCTTTAAAAGACTTAGGGCATTTTCACACCTGGTTCGTTTGGAGCAGTTGTTTTGGAAGCTGGTGCTGTTAATTTAGGCATATATATATATAAACATGTCAATTGCACTTGGATCCACACCAAAACAATCGAACCAAGTGGTATCAGGAAATTCTGATTCTGAAATGCATTATAAAAGCAGCAGTGCCTGATTCTGAGTTTTTGTAGTTGAAATCCAAATCCAATTCTTTCTTTTTTTTGTCTTGCATAAAAAAAGAAGAAGAAAAAATAGGAAACACATGAGGGTGAGTCATAAAATTGTCATATTTGGGTGAACTACCTCTTTTAAATAGTACTACTACAGTCATTCTATGATAGTACTACAGTACATGCTTCTAAATTTAACATCTACTCAGTTTTACACCAAAAATAAATAGAACACACTTTTGTGTTTTGTTTATCTTTTTTTGAGGGCATCTTTATAAATAGTTGCACCACCATGGCAGGGTGTTGTTGGCATCACTCACATAATCCCCCTTTATCTTTGTGCTGAGGTTGGCAACGTTTTTCCGCAACTCCATCTCTAATGCCTATGAGTCATGCATCCTCATTTTGAATGTATGCTTAGATCCATTGACTAGTTTGTATTGAGAAACGCTCAAGCCTACTTTCCTTGTTGTATCCATAGTTGTTGTTGTTTTTTAGCTGTGCCCCAAGGACCCAAGGCACTTGACTTGAGGAATTATGTTCTAGAGTTCCAGAGGGAATCTGTAATGTCCTGGAGTTATGTGAAATTTGACTGGTGTTAACAATTACATGTACTTCAAAAAGAACATGAAGCACTGAGGAAAATTCAGATCGGTTTGTTCTCTGGCACCCAGTGAGTCATTTCTGTTTAACACAACACCCCCTCTGCTTTCTGCTTCCTGATTATATAGACGGCGCTTTGATTGGCTGCAGTAGAAATCATGTGTACTGAAGAGACATAAGTGTATTGTGAAATTCAAAGCAAACATATTGTGATATACAGTTATTTTACAGCAATTCTAAACTAAAGGTATGTGTACTTAAGCAAGTTCCAGGGACAGATTTTGATTGTGCTTTTGATTAAATACGTAAAACCGAAATTATGACGTAAAAACATTAAGGCCCGGTTTCACAGGCAGTGCTTAGATTAAAGGGTAGTTGATTATGATTTCACTTTTCTAACTATAGTTAGTGTGTAATGTTGCTGTTTGAGCATAAACAACATCTGCAAAGTTAGAAGGCTCAAAGTTCAAAGCAAATGGAGATATAAAGATTTAAAGAAATCGTTTTTTAAGGACCACAACAAACGGCTGTTAGGGACTACACAACATTCCTCCTGGGTTAGTGACATCACCAACCCTAAAATTTACATAAACCCTGCCGAATAGCAGAATATAGCCCCTTTCACACAGCGCGTTGATCCCGGAAAATTGCCGCGAGTGCCTTCTGTGTGAACGCAAACACGTCCCGGGATTGATGCCGGGATCGATCCGGGGTTGGGGAGCTAGTAACATTGCCGGGATCAGTCCCGGAACCCGCCCTGTGTGAACTAAAGCCAGCATCAATGCCGTAAGGGGTGTGTCGTAGTGATGGTACGTGTGACTCTGTTGCTCTAGAAGAAAGTTTTTGTTCGTCATCATCAACAAAGAAAGAACGAAAAAATGTCTGCAAACTGGAACGAAGTAGAGACCAGACTCCTCACTATCCGCGCTGATGCTTAGATCGTTCGCCAGCTTTGTGGAACAGTACGCAATGCGTTAGTGTACATGTTTTCGACGCGTACGTTACACGTCTCATCCTGACGCCAAGTGTCTTTACGGGATCTTACCGGGATGTGTGTGAATGCACTCACAGATCCCGGAAAATCACTGGCAGTGTGAATGAACCAAAATCAAATCTCTGTGTGAAAGGGGCTTATGTTAATCAATGACTTGAAGATAGTTAACTCCACATCAGCTACATCAATTCGTCAACTAACCGTTTAGAAACGTCCTGTTGCATTCTACAACGTTGATCAAAAACTTTCATTTTACACACAAACTGACCACCAATCGAAAGTTTCAGATGCGGCCTTTATTTTTTAGCTCAACTGTCACAGAATGGAAAGCAAAGGATATATCTATGCTGCCTTCACAATCCTTGTTTCCTTTCCTCTCGTCTTAGCTCCACCCCCTTAGCATGCGAGGGAAGGATACACTTGTGTACCCTCACTCATGACTCCTCATGAAGCTCCTCATTCCTCGCGGTGCAGTTATAGAATTGAGATGTCCTCCAAGATGGTGGAGTTCGATTGGTTTCTGGGTCATGGGCTTGATGACGTTAGGGGTGAGGAAATGAGGAAGGGTCAATTTGAGTATTGAGAAGCACCCAAGGTATTTTAGGAGACAGGAAGTAAATCTAACATTTAGATTTGGACGTGGCTTGATGCCTTCGTACCTTTGAATGCAGCCTCCAAAGGCAGCATTTTTAAGCTTTCGTATGCAGCCACGGTATCACTAGGCTCCTCCGTCATGCCCACACAATGCTCTCACTCACTCGAATACTAGCACCTGCACCTGTTCCCCATCAGCACGCCAATCAGCCCTGCGTAAAAGCACACACCTCACACTCAGTCATTGCCTGGTTTCTTTTATGGACAACAGACTACTTACTCTAAAGATTACTTTGATAATGATACTTTAACATACTCCTTGTGATTCTTCCATCGATCTCCTCGTGAATCCTCTCCTGCACTCTCCCCCTGTGAGTCAAGCTTGTCATCTGCTTACCTGTACAGTATAGTCATGCTCTGTCCACCCATGTTCATGGTCTCCTCTTCAACCTGGTAAAACAACAAAGATCAACCATCCAGAACCTGCAATGCTGCCATACTCACCTGCATCTCTGTTATTAAATACACTGCTCTGGTTTGAAACTAATATCTGTCTCTGAGTCTGGTGTCCCCTGACACACAGGAATAAATTACATTTTTAAATATAGGCTATATTAAAATAGACAACAATAACAAATTATTTCACAATATTATGGTTTTACTGTACTGCATAAAATCAAAAGCCTTTTAAATGTTTTTCACTCTCACAGATTTTTAGTGACTTTAATAATATTAGTGTTAAACCTTAATTATACTCATTATATTTTTTCCTGTAAAGGAAACCATTTCTGGTTGTAAAACACTTATTTTATTACAGTAAGATGTTAAAATGTTTTACGTTTTTCATCGGAAACGTTAATTTTATTAACTAAATATGTGCAATTTGTTTGTATCAAAAGTAAAAGTCAGGTATATTTTTATATTTGAGCATATTGCAGCATATGAAATAAAATACATGCACTGTAAAAAAAAATTTAACCTCTCCAAGTCAAAATATTTTAGTGACTGGTCACATCTAAATTTTTTAATTGGCCCAAGTGAAATTCTGTAAAATAAATTGAATTAATTGTTGCATTGTCTGTTAACATTGGCTCAATGAGAAATAATATGTCAGACTAATTGAAAAATTTAGATGAGACCAGTCACTAGAAAATTTTGACTTTTATTTTTTTACAGTGTGAGAATGTATTGTATATATATTAAAAAAAACATGGTTCCTTCAGGAAACGCTGCAAACGTAACACAGTTTTAGCAAGTGATACGGTAAATTACAGACTATAAAAATGACAGTGTTAGAAGAAAAAAAATGCATTATTCCATATGTAGCCACTCTCTGTTTTTAGTGTTAGTGTTTAGATGTATCATTTTTATAAGCTCAAGATATTAAATGTTTTCGGTGCATTCACATGCAGTTCCTTAGATGTGAGTTACTGCTCATCATCTTGTGTCTCTGAAAGCAGTCTTGCCCTGCAGCCATAAATCTGTTTACTTTAATAGTGAGCTGTTCCCACATGCTGATCTTAAAAGCTGTGCTGTTTGCCAACTAAAAGTATATTTGCACTAGTGCTAAATCACATGAAAATGATACTGTGAATTTTCTTTTTCTTTTTTTTTTACTTTATAAATAAATAGGCAGGGATAAATCTTGTATCTTCACCCATATTTTCTCAGACCCAATACCTTTCAATCTCAGTTTAGTATCTTAATACATAATTTAGGTCGTATTTTGCACAATTCATCAGCCTGCATAATCTTTCATCAAAAAGTAATAACTTGCTCCACTCTAAAATGACTTCATAGACATCTGTAAATTAATGTTTACTAATATTCAATGAACTTACTGTTACAGTCTTTCTGAAATAGTACTTTTCAACGCAGACATTGAATGCCAGTCGACTTTAATGTAGTAAATATTACAACAATACTAGCAAATTGTTGTTGTAAAAAAAAAAAAGCTTTAAACTTGTTGTTCAGGTCAACCAATTCCCGATGGATAACATGTTTCACTTGAAAAAACATTGCATTAAGGAAGTGAACTGGGTTACTGTGGATACAAAACCTAAACATTAAAAATGTTCTGCCTACATTGAGTTCCAGAGTTCTGCAGTCAGGCCATAATAATATACAAACTATACTATATCTATTAAATTAATGTTTTAATTAATGCTTCCTCCATGCTGTGTAAATGACCAAAAAAAAAAGGAAGTGTAGGAAGTTTTTTTTAGTGTAAAGTTTGAAATGATGGGCTAAAAAGAATAACAACGTCTCCTTTTCTCTGTTTCGCAGGTGCATTTGGAAACAAGAGGCAGCCTCTTTCGGTCAGTGCTTCAGGACTGAGAGTGTAGCATGGGCGATATAACAGGATATGCCATCAGAGTCTAGTGGCTGGCAGGATTTGGACAGGAGGCTGAAGATGAGGAAAACAAGTGTTTGCACACAAATGAACTGGGTGGCTGTCTATACCCACCAGTGATTATCTACACAAGTCCTGCCTGCTCTGGGAGTCTCTACAGAGAGCGGCCAATAAAATCTACAAAAGGTCATCCCATTTCTACTTCGGTAAGTGTGGAAAAATGGCAGAATACAAAAAAGCAATATACTGATAATGACCCCGCTGGTGCTGTCTGTCTGAGTTTTTTTATATATATTTTTTAAATGTAATGTAATCTCTTTTCTGTTTCAAATAAGTGCTTGGGTTTGTATGCTTAAAAAAAGAATATGAACGAGGTTCAAGGAAAATAGTAATATTAAAAGGGATGTGGTAGAGCTGGCCTTTGTTCTGTGCCTGATACTGTTGCCCTTCCTTTACAAGTTACTGCTACTGTCATGACAATCCAAATGGCTCCATAATTTCCTGTGGTCATAGAGGTCTATTGAATGGTTGAGTGAACTTTTCTTTTGTAATGGGCTCACTGAGCTTTATTGCAGTCTGGACAGATAATGGCATCATTTGACTTCTGGCCCTGCCCTGTGATCGAGATTTGTAACAGCTGGACACAATTGTCCGGCAGTTTTGATATGGGGGCTATAGACTATTGAGTTATGTAACTGAACTTCAAAATTCAGATTTTTCTTTTTTTACAGCTGCTCTTATTTTGACGTTTTTTATTATTATAAAAAGGAGTATTTTGTAGTAGAGTTTAGTGTGTTTCAAATTAAATATGTGATGTTGTATTATATATTGTTACTAATGTACTTCTGAGGTGAAACGGGGTGTTTTCTATGAAGTCAGCTTATTTATCTTAAAATTTTGCCCATAATTCTTTTCAAGCTGATACAGTATCTTACAAGTGGTGTATAAAATTCTATTAAAAAATATATTTTGGTAACAGTTTACTTAAAGCCCTTATGTATAATGCATTATAAATGCATTTATAATGTACATTATAATACATTGTATCTTTTCATAATTACAGTAATTTAAAATGCATTATACTATTTATTTATAGTATAATAAATAGATTTGCTAAAGATTACATTTAACAGTGTAGTTTTTTTTGTAATGGTTAACTTTAAGTAAGTTTTAGATTGCAGCAAAGTAATCAAAATGTAAAAAATCGGCCAATATATCCAATAGACCAAATGCCCGTAAATTACTGATATGTTACCATTAAATTGTGAATCCCTAATCCTTTAGCATTCCCATTCATTTGGGCCATGCTAACCAGCCGAACTCTGACTCCTTGGTGAAAATTCCTACTCGTATACCGGTACTCAAATTGGGGCTGAGTGATCTACACGAGTGAGTGTCGCTGCGAGAGACATAATGAATGGCTTCAGGAACACTTCTCGCTCTCAGCTATTCAGCCAGGTGTTCTGATTAGCACCTTCTTGCTTTAGTGAGAAGAAAAGAGATGTGAGGTAGAAATGAAGTCATGCTGAATTCACCATGCTTTAATTTTGACACACATTCTCCTAAATCCTTGTGAGACTATACTCTTAATGTTTTTGTTGAGTCATGTATGCTCTGACAGACTATTCGTTTTGCAGTTCATTTATTCAGTTCATCTTAATTATGCATTAAGGTTTCTTTCTTTTTTCCCCAAGTTTTAATGTCAGACTGGAGAACAATTGCATGGCTTTTAATCATCATGTTGTGCGTGTAACATACAAGTTTTGTTGAAAGTTTGATTAAAGGATGTGTAAAAGCATTCACCTTATTAGTTTGGACATGATCCTTCGATCACATTTAGGCTTTGTTTGATTTTTAAGGGTTGAGATTATGTTGCAAGTGTGATATTTGGGACACTTGCCGGACATATCAATTTGTTTCTCAGAATGCTGGAATTGGTTGTACAACAGCTGTCAGTCTAGCCGAGAATAGGCTGCTCAAACCTTTAATTCACTGACTGAACGCTTTTGTTTCACTTATTGTCCAGGGTTGCGTTCCCCAAAAGCATTGTAAGCCTAAGTAGATAGTTAAAATGATCGCACAAATCGTCTTTGATTTACGGGCCGTTTCCCAAAACCATAGTAAAGGCCTTGTCCACACTAATAGGTTTTCGTTTGAAAACGCATATTTTTCTCTCCGTTTTTGTCCTTCCGTCCACACTGAGATGGCGTTTTTAAACTGAAGCTTTTTGAAAACGCTCTCCAAAGTGGATACATTTGAAAATGCCATTTTAGTGTGGACTGCCAAAACAGAGGTAACTTTAGTCATTTGACGCATATTGAACCCATAGATATTCATGTTTATACCGGTATTGTGCCTGTTATGTGCTATTCACTTTCACACGGGTTGCTAAAATATGTTACTTTGCACACTCTTCATATCACAGTCCTGCAAATGATCCTGCCATAAGAATTGCTTGATAGCTTGATTGTCTTGTTCTGTCTGTATCATCTCAGTGAGCTTTTATGAGGGTTTAAGCATGCGCTGTGAGGTGAATTTAGCGTTTTCCGACGTTTCAGTGTGGATGAGAAACTTTTGTAAAACGCTTAAAAACGCTAATGTGGACGGAGTGCGTTTTGAAACGAAAAACTCAGTTTTCAAATCTATCCAGATGAATGTAAACATAGCCTTAAGTAATACTTGAAAACTTAGTAGAACTACGAGTGCGCTGAAGTAATCGTAAATCCCTAAGTGCATCGTAAGGAGACAGAGTAATGAGGTCACCTGGGACAACCGGCAAATTGCACCTAAACTTTACTCCTGTCCAATTATTAGTTTAATATTGTTGTATTAAAAAGTACACTGTTGTATATGGATATTTATAGGGCTTATATGCTTATTTTTGAAAAGTAGCCTACTACAAATAGCCATTTTAATTTGAAACGCTTATAAGAATACTTCTACTGTAGTATTTCATGCTTGAGGTTTGCAATAACAGAGGGCTTTGCAAACCTCATCTCCTGCTGTGCCAGTCTCTTCTCTTCTAAAGCCAGCTTGGCCTTCTTGAGGTCAGTGAGCTGCTGCTGAATTTGTTGTCCCTCTCACTGGCCTCTTTATGTCATTTTGGACATTTAGTTGATCCTTCTCCTGACTACAACCACATACATTTTCAAACCGCTGAGGTGTTGTAGCTGTAGTCTGAATATTGAAGATGGGGCATGGGTGGGCTGTTGGGAGGACTGGGAGATGGTAGGTGTCTGCCAATGGGAGGTGAACCTGATTGCTCTTATGAGCATGATGGACCTGGTTAAGTCATCCATACTCCTCCATGGAGGTCAATATCACCACAAATCCTATCTTAGGCACTTGTGCAAAGTATTGACAGTGCCTTTTCTTCTTCCCTTGAGGCTTGCAAAGTCCTCCCACTTCTTCCTGTCCTCCTTCCCTGATCTTTTAATGCCACTAGTTGCAGTTAGTTTTGTAGCAATATAATACAATATTATTATGATATTATGTTTTTGTTTATTTTTATGACTGCCATTTACCCTGCTGAAAATTGTTTATTTAGCTCCACCTCCTCTAAAATAAAATTTTATTTCCCCTTTTTAAAAAATTAATTTTCTTTGTTTTTTGGTTCAGCCATTTTTGCTGGTGTCTTCACCTAATGTGCTTGTATAGATTTTTGGCATCATAGCAAATGATAATTAGGCTAAACATTTCAAAATACAAGCATGTGCTGCAATTACGAGCCATTATAAGGTGACATTTCAGCACTTGTCAAACGGACAGCGACTCTTAAGTAGCACTTAAAGCACAGCTGCGTGCGATCGTGTTAAGTCCATTTTTGTGTTAAGTGCTAAGTTCCATCGTTATCTGAAAACGCAGCCCAGGACAAAGTTAAATTTCGATTTTTTGACTGTTTATAAAACGGAATGGTTGTAGGTTTATCTCCACATGATTGGGATTTCCTGGCATTTGTCCTCGTATCTATTGTACTGATGGGAAACTATATTGTGGAAGATTCAGAGTCTAGACTAACGGCGGGGTAACTGGATGAAAGCAGTGAGTTAGAGGGAACAGCTCTCTGGAGATCGAAATTTGAAGAAAAATGTAATGCAAGCGGTCAAACTCCCGCCCACTCTGAATCTTCATTCTAATCCTGTGGAATTTTAGACAGTAAGGTTCGGAACTGTGCCACTATTGGCTGGCCAATAAGTCACGTCTTGTGTTAATAGTGATGCTGAAATAAAAGCACTCCACATAGTATTTTGGCACGAATTCATCTGTCATTTGGTAGAAGCTGGCCAAATTAGGTTGATGCCAACATAAACACTTTCTTAGTCTCATCGTTACATTTTTTGTTTGTTTTTGTTTTTATAATTGATTCACTTGCAACAAGTATAAATATGGTTTGTGAAGACGGCAAAGGGTTCTAAGTAGTTAACTAAACCTATTCATGTTAATCATTCTTCATAGTGTTGTGCTTTATCAATAGATTTTCTGTGTTTAACAAGTCAACTAGAAATAATCACGCTGTAATTATTCTACAACAGAAATACAAAGTATAGACTGCAACTATTACAAGTGTTTTCTGCAGCCTTCAGTTGTCTAGTTAAACCATTTGAGGTCAGTATATGTACTGGTCTTGTAGGGAAGATCAGGGAGTGTTGTAACACATTTTAGTTTCAATGTCTATTGCACATAGTTTTATTTTAGTGCTCTCAAACTTATTCATTTTAGCAATACTAATGTTAAGCCATGATATTTCTGCTTTTTTGCTTAAAGGTGTAAATGAAAAGCTTGTTGATTATATTCATCAAACAATGGAACCTGCTGATTCAGTTCTGCCATTCAACATTTATTAACATGATCACAAATCAGTTACTGTACTTTCTTACTTTTTCTAACTTGTACTGTCAGCTTTGGTAGTCACGATCATGTAATTTCTCCCATGTAGCTCTTTTCTAATTTGTTACCCTGATTTTACACAAACATATGTTCCAACACTCCTCTATAGATCACCATTTACTTCTAAATAATACATTAAGATCCCAGGTTTTCTGGTGATACATTTTCAGAAATAATATTGTTACTAAAACAACATGTTCTCTGCATGAAATGCACAGACAGAGCTGTGGCTAAATGTGCTTTAGCTTTTATTTTTAGACTCCCTGTGTGTGGGCCTAATTCTATTGCTTGAAGTATTGCAGTGTGCTTTGTATCAAATTATGCAATTATAATGATCCTATACTTATTTTATACACAACGTATGAGAATGACAGCACCCTACTAGCACAGTCTACAGCTTATTTGTATAGACATGTTTTTACAATGGTATTCATCTAGAATTTGTCAGAAGAACTTCAAGAAGAGTTACAAATACATTTCCCCATAAATAAATGCCAGTTATGTATTAATTTATCAATATGAGCAAATAAAGTTCGAATTTGACCCTAGACAATTTTAAAATACAATTTTCACTCTGAAATTGCTAGCGCATTTCACAAACAATTACAAAGAAATGGCAAATAACACTGAATTAAATGTGATATTTTTAAATAGAAGAACTGAAATAGTATTTTCTTGTAAAATGTGCTCAGTCATTTTTTTTTATTGCAATTAAAACCAGTTATGTATTTGTTTCGCAGCCTTGAGGTTTTTACATTAGCACCTAGATTATAGTCTTAATTGCAGTTAGAAAGTGTTATGTCTCATTTAAAACAAAAACCATGTCTGCCGAACACTTTGATTGAAATATTTGCTTGAGGTGCTGGACTTGTGTTAAATTATAGTGACTTATTTCAAATGAGGAGAGTAAAAACTTGATTGCACATTGAAGAGAAAATGTTGTTCCGCTTTCACTCGGAGGTCAACCTAATTACGTTCAGTCATATTTCCAAAATGACTGGCTTCAGGGCTGGCAAAGATGAAGATGCCGTTGAGTCATGCTAATAGATCAGACGAACAGAACTCCCTCCATGGTCTTATGTAGATCAGTGGGCCTTGTTGCCATGGTAACAGCAGCAGATGGAGCATAGCTACACCTCAGCAGCGTGGATAGGAGAGATAGCCTGGAGTCCCTGAAGAGGCAGTGTGGTAGGTGGTGTAACACTAGTTCCTGCAGTCAGCCCCCCTTCTTCCTCTCAGACACCCACTCTCAAGACTCACCAGTCTCTGTGTCCATTTCTTCTCGTGAGTAAGGCCTCACGATCACTTTTCATCGCTGATATTGTCTGTTGAATGACACGTTTTTCTGATGTTTGCATTTAAAATAAAGTCAGTGGACATTTTTAAATAAAACATTTAACCCCCATGTAAAGTTTACATTAACATGCATGCATGTCATGAATGGAGGTTCTCTTTGGAAGCACTTTTATTTGCACTGTATCTCTATTAACATTTGTTGCAGGCATTTTCTTATTATAGTAATTAAAAAATCTGAGAGGTGTGCAATGCAATCATGGTAAAGTAATTAAAACAATCTTGAGGCCATGCTAGAAAACATTCTGTTCACAGCTCAAGCTTTTGAAATGGCTTAGAAAGAAAGAAAACATGTTTTCAATATTTCATAATTCTCATATCTACGGCTAGATGAGATTTGTATGGTTAAATCCTGTTCTCCTTCATAATGTTTCCATGACATTCCACTTGGATTGTCTCCATGACATCCCACAATGTTTCCATGGCACCATAAATACCTAAACCTATCTGCCAGGTTGAGATACGTAAACCGGATTTAGTTCACACCATGACTGATTAAAAGTTGCTAAAGATAAATGATTAATTAAAGTGCAATTTTTTTAAATAAATATTCAAGTATGTTTCGTGATTAGTTTCATAACTAATTATGATTAGTTTCTTTATTTATAGCTTTTTTTATGTTCAAGGGGGTTCATTTTTATTTATTTATTTATTAGAACTAACAAAATTCAGATTCATGCTTTTTGTTACATGATGGTCTCATTAACTGCTTTGGAAACTTCATTTACATGCCTTCATGCGTTTTTCGTTTTAAATTCTAGACCTAAAGCTACAAAAAATATAGAATTAAAAAAAAAAAAATGATAAAAAAGTAGTATATATTATTAAATTATATTAAAATTCTAAATCGTTTCAATATTTGTAGTATGAAAATGTGTTACACAAATTATGCAAAATTTCCACTATGACTAAACAATTTTGCCCCTAAGAAAGTTTTATCAAGAGTTAATGTAGGCTGCCTGTTTAGGAGTTGGGCATTGTATTACAAAAATGCTGTTTAAAATCTTATTTCTTGCAGCATCAAACATAATAAAATTAAATGCTAATGATGTTTCACGATAATGAAAATTCCTTGGTGATGCATGCACGTACCTGTATATACACTGTTGAGACTTTTCACAGATCACAGATTTGTTCTCAACACAATTTACGTGAGAGTTAATTGAGAGTTTTCTCATCATCGCCACTCCTGGCTGAGGTTTCCCACTTCTCTGTCCCTTGCTGAGTTTGGCACAATCTCAGGTCTGCTGGTGAGGCCTGTGGTTTACTTGCCTTTACAAACCTTCATTATACCAGCATGGCAGCACAATATCCAGTCTGTCACAATGAGGCTTTACCCTGTGCTTATCTGAGTGGATATAACATCAAGTTGAGGATCTCAGGACCTGAAATGTGATGCTTTCAATGTGTTTAATGTTATGTAAGATGTGTGCAGCACTATAAATAGTTAAATGTAATTGCTTTGCATTTAGTCAACTGGCATCTCTGTAGTTTTTACATTTCTGGATAAAAGATGGAAGGATCAGCTGAAATTAAATACATTCATTATTCTTATTCAAACTTATGAATTTGAAAGAGATTGTATCAACAAAGGACTGTCTCTCTGTAGCGGAAAAGAGAAAGCTCCCTTGACAGTCCATGTTCTGTTGAATATGGCTTGAGAGCTGATCCAAAGGAATATATTAAATGATTTATTGCATCATGGTGCAGCACAGCAATGGTATTTGTAAAGCTCTAGATACTTTCTCTTGCAGAGAAAAAGATGTTCGCTTATCATAACACTTCAGCATATTACTATTTCATGAAACCAAATGTACTGCGGTGAGTGCGGTAAGTCTAGCAAGTCATCACATGACATATGACGTATGAATGCATGTGCATTGTTTAAATATTATATATTTTCAATTATGCATTGTATTGTGTTGTGTTTTAGGCACTACTTGAAGTAGGCCGGAACACACCGATACACAGTACTTCTATATTTTAATCTGTACTCTCACTTTTTCTTGCGTACTGGCCCTTCTCACATGTTACTGTTACTCTGACCGCCCCCCTGAACGCAATTTCAAACCCCGGGAGTACTGTACGGGAGAACTCTAATAGCCAGAGGTGACGCTTAGCCACATGCCTCATGTGCTAAAAAAATACCATCCCTAACCCAATGCAACATTCTGTTTTGTGACAGCTAGCCCTTTGTGGCCCACACCAAAACACAAAAAACTGGCTAGATTTATGCACCTTGCAAATGCGATCAACATAAATCTTCAAAGCCCTCACTGAAAAAGTGTATGCAGTCTCTCATCCTACTGAGATTTAAAAGGTGAAGGAGAAAGGGACTACAAAGTCACCACCTTGGACATATAAGAGGTGGATGCAACTTTAGGCACATAATAACCAGGCCTAGGACGCAGAAAGGCCTTGATCAACCAAGGAGTGGACAAGACCTGTAAATATCTGATGCGCTTAAGATCAGAAGAACCACAAAGTAAGGCTGATTCCAGAGGTTCAAAAGCGGGACCAGAAAGACCTTTTTGGACCACAGAAACCTCCTAAGAAGAAACAGAAGGCAGAAGGAAAGGTCTCAGCCGTCTCACTCCGAGGATAAAACTTGGAGACCAGGGAATTCCTTCCCAAGAAAACACTATCCAGCTGCACATGCTTGGCAGCAATAGCCACCATATAAACCTTGTAACGTGGTATAAGCCATAATGGTAGTGAACTGATCATTCAGAAAATCCAGCATTTAACTGATTGGGCAATGGATAGGATCCTGTCTGCGACTTGCACACCAATATTCAAGCACCCCTCACTTAGCAGAATACAGCTTCCTAATGGAAGGGGTGCTCTAGCATTTCTAATAGTATCCTGGACCTCAACAGAGAGACCATAAACATTAGGGGTCCCTGTTCAAGGGCCAAACTCAAAGCCTCCATATCCTTGGACATGGGTGCCAAATCCTGCCTTGAGCATGCGTTAGCAGGTCTGCTCTGATTGGAATCTCCCAATGAGACTCCAAGAAAGAGATCTGTTTTGTAAACCAAATATGGGTCTGCCAGAGCAGTGCTACTTGCAAAAGGCAAATCTTGTCCTCCCACAATCTGCTCAACACTGAGGGAATGGGGGGGGGAAGGCGTAAAAATGCAAGACAGTGCCACTCAGAAAATGCTCACTCAATGCCCAGCTTCTCCGAAGAAACCTCAGAGTAGGTCTCTGAAGTCCACGCTTCAAGACCGCTAGGCAGGACAGCATCAGCTGAACTAGCGCCGAATTCCTCCGACTCCACCGCAGCGGTAAATAGAACGTTCTCCAGGTCAAAAGAAATAGCATCGCCTGCTTTCCAGGCTGGGACATAATACTTTACAGGGGTAGAGTGAGAGGGAGAAACAGGCCTGCTCGCTCTATAGCCTTAAGCTCGCTGTCAGATCCCCAAGGCAAGGTTTCATGAGATGCCTCAGAGACAGGGGGATGGCTGACACGACTTCCCTTTCGAAGAAAGACAGGTGAGAATGCAAAACTCTCAGTTTAAAATTTCCGCAATGCTGGCAGTGAGAAGTGCCATACAGCGTGGCTCGTGAGATGCCATACAGCATGAGACACAGCAAAGCACTTCACGCACTTACCTTGAGTATCGCCACTGGCAAAAGAACATCTGCACTAGCAGTCGCTGAGAACGCTGAAGAATCAAAGGGGTAGAAGACGAAATCTAGCACGGGTCAAATCATTCTTCAGAAATGTTTTTCTGATGAAAAGAAAAAAGAAAAGTAGATATAAAGAGTTGATGGCATGTATGATATGATCTTTGGTGACGTTATGCCTTGAATGACAGCGTCAGCGCCATCACCCAGTGATATGGGCTTCAGACAATCTACAGTATAATATCAGCTACTAATGTTGGTAGTTTGTTTATTTATGGGTGTTTTGTAGAAACTGTAATCTTAAACCAGTCTAACAAATTATTTTTAGTAGAATAGTTTCAACCAAATATAATGATCCATTTTGATGTCATTATTCCTGCATTTATTAAGGCATTTAACTTATCTCACTGCCAAACAAAACAGATCGGATATTTAGTTTGACAGACAGTAGGTTTGAGAGGCTAATCCTGTTGCCTGACTGGAATGAATCCTGCCTAATAATTAAACAATAACAAAGGAGAATGGAAGACAGTGACTTGGAGCACCCCAGAGACAGTTCTTGGAATACTTAAAGCATAGATTTGCCAAATAGAATTGCCCTGCCAGGCAGACAAGTGATTAACCAGTCTGCCTCCGACAGCTGAGATTAGCAGATATGTGGTTATGCACAAAACATTTGTGTGCATTCAGATCCATTTGGCCCCATGCAGTTGTCCAATTCAGTTCCGTAAAGGTGAATTATATCACTGTGTAATTCTTGCTTTGGGGCTCAGGATTCCATGTTATATTCATGCCATCTGTTACACAAGCTGATCTGACACAAATATGCATCTGTTCAGCTGTTAACATTATCCCGGAAACTAGCCCCACCTGAAGAGACAAATCACAATGTTGTTTTCAAAGTGCATCTATGTGTAGAAAAAAAGAGAGGAAAAATACATGAAGACAGCAAGAAAAGAAGTGTGCCTTGTGCAATGTGAATTGAAATGTATTGTAAACACTGACAAGTGACATTGTTAGAAAAGATTTTACTTTTACATTTCTACAAATGAAATACCGGAGTACAGTGTGTGTCTATATATATGTATGTATATATCTGCTCCTGTAATTCAGTAGGTGAATTTTGGTCAGTAGGTGCCCTTGTCTGTGGAAAATGTGCTTAGCTGACCAGACTTGCCATCTCTTTTTACCATTATTTTTTCTCTTTGAAGGATCTGGACTTAGTTCCTAATCCTGTTGTCCTACACTTCCTCTTCAGGCACTTTATCCATCTCCTCAGCTCTCACCCAGAAAGAATGGAGAGAAGGATGAGGTTGCTATGGCAACAGAGAGCCCACAGGGAAGCTAAGTACAAATAGTGTTGCAGCGTTGAGATTCCTGCTTCAGATGAAGCGCAGAATTGTGCTTCAGAAACTATACAGTATAAATATGATCATTCTTTACAATTTTGCATCTAATATAAATAAGATAAATATCGTCTCCTGCTTGGCCATTGATGCATGATGTCATGCTGTCTTCAAGACTATGTAATGGAACGTTAGATAGTGAGTGTATTTCAGAAACTCTCTGAGTCTGCACATTTACACCTGCATAAAGGATAAATTGGCATGTCATCACAATGTATTCTCAGGTGTTGGCAAAATGATCTATTTTAGGGTATGTAGATGCATGTTTCATCATTAGGTGTGCACAGATCTGTTCACAAATGAGGAATTCTGTCAGATCTGATTTTGTGATTGCTTTCAATCAGGAAGCTGGAGATTTTCCCTTTCGGTTATTATCGTCAGTGGCCAGCTATCTAGCTATCTAGCTAGTGTGCTAGCACTATTTCCTTAGCAAAAATGCAGCAGTCAAAAACATTTTCAATGCAAAAATAAAGCATTATTCATACGGCAGATCATCAGCACCCTTGGCACAAAGAAAGCTGTTGTTCCAATTGCAAGCATATTGCATTTGAAAAGCAAAAGTACATGTCTTTTCCTTAAGCAGAAATAAATCATTGCATCTTGAGCAGAACAACATTGCCTCATGGGAAGAAATACAGTCTCTTCTGGAGGAGCAGTGATTGGACCGTTTACTACTGAACTTATCTAATAACCCAAGTGCTCCCACATGTGTAGGTTTTGCCCTGAAAATGGAAAAAATTGTGACTAGAAGTTGGAGCTTTATATAAGGCAAAGGACTGAGAACAGTTCCTGTTGACCATGATTTGTATTTGCTTTAACCTTTTCTGTACTTTAAAAGGAACATTGCACCCCCACATTTCATTGTTTCATGGAAATTTTTCAATGGCATTTCCACTCCATATTGTTTTCTTTCTGTTAAATGAGATTGTATAGTATCTGAAGCTCCAAAAAGCACCAAGTATCCTTTTATATTCCATGTTTTCTGAAGCCATATGATAATTTTTTGTGGGAAACCAAAACCAAACATTTAGTTGATCATTTTACCGAGATATATCCACCTAACTTATTTGCAATGCAGAAGTAAGCTATTTTCTTTGAATGTGCAAGGTAAATAACTAGCAGAAAAAAGCACAGTAATGTTCATGATTAGGATAATAAATTAAAAATAGCTGCAAGCAGCAATCACCGGGGCCAAGCGCAAGCAAGACGACAAGACATGCCAAAGTGGCTGGGAGTGTGAGACCCACTGCAGCAAGGAGCAATTAAAGACATTTGAAGATGAATTTTGGCAAAATGGTTGAAAAATCACATACAATAACTAAAAATATGATTATCACTTTCGACCAATAGGTGGCGCAGTTACGAAACTGATGTGATGTGGTCAGAGTGAAGTGACAATGACACATACAAAGTTTGGTGTCAATATGTCAAGGCATTGCAGATATAAAGCCTGAATAGTCATTTTGGCATCATGCCTCAACTTTGCCACTGCGGTATACGAAAACGGTTTTGTCTATCGACACGAAATCCATAACTTTTACTCGGCACGGTCTGGAGATGACACGATCCGATTTTGGTGAAAATCGGACGTTCGGTCTAGGAGGAGTTCGAAAAAGTAGGTTTTAAAAGAAAATAAAGATGGCGGACAGGAACTTTGATTGACTATGGCAAAATTGGTATCTATGTTTTCAGCATAACCCAAGGAATCTATTGAGATCAGTGTCATTACTATAGGCAAATTTATTCAAAAGTTATTAGCATTTTTGGAAATTTCATTATAACTTTTGACCAAAAGGTGGCGCTGTCTCATAAATTTTTGAGTACTTTTAGGGCGTTGTACTGATGACCCATACTGAGTTTCGTAACGATACGTTCATGCGTTCATAAAATACAGCATTTTAGCACATAATTCAAAATGGCCGACAGCCAAAATGGCCGATATGGGAAAATTGGATATCAGTCGACTCAGCACGATGCCCTGAATCTAACGAGACCACTTTTGTGATTTTTGGACAAACCGTTCAGAAGTTATAAGCAAAAATATAAATTCTTCATATCTCCGGACCAGTAGGTGGCGCTGCGCCGAAACGCAGCATGTAGCCTCAGGTCATGCTTGTGATGACATGTACCAAATTTGGTCTGAATCCGATAAAGCGTTGTGGAGATACGGCCTTACGTCTGTTTTTGCAAGCGCTACGTAAAATTTATTTGCGCGGTATTCGAGAACGGTAATTCGAATCAACTTGAATTCCATAACTTTTTGTCGTCATGGTCTGGAGTTGATCTGGTTCAATTTTCGTGAAATTCGGAGCAACGGCCTAGGAGGAGTTCGAAAAAGTAGGTTTTTTGGAAAATTCAAAATGGCGGGAAAACTATTATGACGGAAAATGACGTCATAGGGTGCAATCGAATCGTCGTGAGCTCAGGAATCAGAGGAAAAAAGAATTTTGATTCTAGCCCTTACGGTTCAAAAGTTATCAGCATAGACATGAGTGAAACTTTGGACTGTTGGTGGCGCTAGAGGGAATGAGTTGGAGACTCCAAATTTGCTATGGTGATTGTTCAGGCTGTCCTCTATCACTGTGCCAATTTTCATAAGTTTCCCGCAAACGGTTCTATAGGCTGCCATAGACGCCCAGTCGGAAGAAGAAAAAGAAGAAATATAGCTGCAAGCAGCAATCACCGGGGCCAAGCGCAAGCAAGACGACAAGACATGCCAAAGTGGCTGGGAGTGTGAGACCCACTGCAGCAAGGAGCAATTAAAGACATTTGAAGATGAATTTTGGCAAAATGGTTGAAAAATCACATACAATAACTAAAAATATGAATATCACTTTTGACCAATAGGTGGCGCAGTTACGAAACTGATGTGATGTGGTCAGAGTGAAGTGACAATGACACATACAAAGTTTGGTGTCAATATGTCAAGGCATTGCAGATATAAAGCCTGAATAGTCATTTTGGCATCATGCCTCAACTTTGCCACTGCGGTATACAAAAACGGTTTTGTCTATCGACACGAAATCCATAACTTTTACTCGGCACAGTCTGGAGATGACACGATCCGATTTTGGTGAAAATCGGACGTTCGGTCTAGGAGGAGTTCGAAAAAGTAGGTTTTAAAAGAAAATAAAGATGGCGGACAGGAACTTTGATTGACTATGGCAAAATTGGTATCTATGTTTTCAGCATAACCCAAGGAATCTATTGAGATCAGTGTCATTACTATAGGCAAATTTATTCAAAAGTTATTAGCATTTTTGGAAATTTCATTATAACTTTTGACCAAAAGGTGGCGCTGTCTCATAAATGTTTGAGTACTTTTAGGGCGTTGTACTGATGACCCATACTGAGTTTCGTAACGATACGTTCATGCGTTCATAAAATACAGCATTTTAGCACATAATTCAAAATGGCCGACAGCCAAAATGGCCGATATGGGAAAATTGGATATCAGTCGACTCAACACGATGCCCTGAATCTAACGAGACCACTTTTGTGATTTTTGGACAAACCGTTCAGAAGTTATAAGCAAAAATATAAATTCTTCATATCTCCGGACCAGTAGGTGGCGCTGCGCCGAAACGCAGCATGTAGCCTCAGGTCATGCTTGTGATGACATGTACCAAATTTGGTCTGAATCCGATAAAGCGTTGTGGAGATACGGCCTTACGTCTGTTTTTGCAAGCGCTACGTAAAATTTATTTGCGCGGTATTCAAGAACGGTAATTCGAATCAACTTGAATTCCATAACTTTTTGTCGTCATGGTCTGGAGTTGATCTGGTTCAATTTTCGTGAAATTCGGAGCAACGGCCTAGGAGGAGTTCGAAAAAGTAGGTTTTTTGGAAAATTCAAAATGGCGGGAAAACTATTATGACGGAAAATGACGTCCTAGGGTGCAATCGAATCGTCGTGAGCTCAGGAATCAGAGGAAAAAAGAATTTTGATTCTAGCCCTTACGGTTCAAAAGTTATCAGCATAGACATGAGTGAAACTTTGGACTGTTGGTGGCGCTATAGGGAATGAGTTGGAGACACCAAAATTGGTGTATTTAATGTTGGGACTGTCCTCTATCAGAATGTCAAATAAAATCAACTTTCCCACAAGCGGTTCATAGGGCTGCCATAGACTTCAATGGCGGAAGAAGAAGAATAATAAATATAGCTGCAAGCAGCAATCACCGGGGCCAAGCGCAAGCAAGACGACAAGACATGCCAAAGTGGCTGGGAGTGTGAGACCCACTGCAGCAAGGAGCAATTAAAGACATTTGAAGATGAATTTTGGCAAAATGGTTGAAAAATCACATACAATAACTAAAAATATGATTATCACTTTCGACCAATAGGTGGCGCAGTTACGAAACTGATGTGATGTGGTCAGAGTGAAGTGACAATGACACATACAAAGTTTGGTGTCAATATGTCAAGGCATTGCAGATATAAAGCCTGAATAGTCATTTTGGCATCATGCCTCAACTTTGCCACTGCGGTATACGAAAACGGTTTTGTCTATCGACACGAAATCCATAACTTTTACTCGGCACAGTCTGGAGATGACACGATCCGATTTTGGTGAAAATCGGACGTTCGGTCTAGGAGGAGTTCGAAAAAGTAGGTTTTAAAAGAAAATAAAGATGGCGGACAGGAACTTTGATTGACTATGGCAAAATTGGTATCTATGTTTTCAGCATAACCCAAGGAATCTATTGAGATCAGTGTCATTACTATAGGCAAATTTATTCAAAAGTTATTAGCATTTTTGGAAATTTCATTATAACTTTTGACCAAAAGGTGGCGCTGTCTCATAAATTTTTGAGTACTTTTAGGGCGTTGTACTGATGACCCATACTGAGTTTCGTAACGATACGTTCATGCGTTCATAAAATACAGCATTTTAGCACATAATTCAAAATGGCTGACAGCCAAAATGGCCGATATGGGAAAATTGGATATCAGTCGACTCAGCACGATGCCCTGAATCTAACGAGACCACTTTTGTGATTTTTGGACAAACCGTTCAGAAGTTATAAGCAAAAATATAAATTCTTCATATCTCCGGACCAGTAGGTGGCGCTGCGCCGAAACGCAGCATGTAGCCTCAGGTCATGCTTGTGATGACATGTACCAAATTTGGTCTGAATCCGATAAAGCGTTGTGGAGATACGGCCTTACGTCTGTTTTTGCAAGCGCTACGTAAAATTTATTTGCGCGGTATTCGAGAACGGTAATTCGAATCGACTTGAATTCCATAACTTTTTTGTCGTCATGGTCTGGAGTTGATCTGGTTCAATTTTCGTGAAATTCGGAGCAACGGCCTAGGAGGAGTTTGAAAAAGTAGGTTTTTTGGAAAATTCAAAATGGCGGGAAAACTATTATGACGGAAAATGACGTCATAGGGTGCAATCGAATCGTCGTGAGCTCAGGAATCAGAGGAAAAAAGAATTTTGATTCTAGCCCTTACGGTTCAAAAGTTATCAGCATAGACATGAGTGAAACTTTGGACTGTTGGTGGCGCTAGAGGGAATGAGTTGGAGACACCAAAATTGGTGTATTTAATGTTGGGACTGTCCTCTATCAGAATGTCAAATAAAATCAACTTTCCCGCAAGCGGTTCATAGGGCTGCCATAGACTTCAATGGCGGAAGAAGAAGAAGAAGAAATATAGCTGCAAGCAGCCATTACGGGGCCAAGCGCAAAAGCAGACGACGAGATATGCCTACATGGCTGAAAGTGTGAGACAAACTGCAGCAAGGAGCAATTAAAGACATTTGAAGATGAATTTTGGCAAAATGGTTGAAAAATCACATACAATAACTAAAAATATGATTATCACTTTCGACCAATAGGTGGCGCAGTTACGAAACTGATGTGATGTGGTCAGAGTGAAGTGACAATGACACATACAAAGTTTGGTGTCAATATGTCAAGGCATTGCAGATATAAAGCCTGAATAGTCATTTTGGCATCATGCCTCAACTTTGCCGCTGCGGTATATGAAAACGGTTTTGTCTATCGACACGAAATCCATAACTTTTACTCGGCACGGTCTGGAGATGACACGATCCGATTTTGGTGAAAATCGGACGTTCGGTCTAGGAGGAGTTCGAATAAGTAGGTTTTAAAAGAAAATAAAGATGGCGGACAGGAAGTTTGGCTGACTATGGCAACATTGGTATCTATGTTTTCAGCATAACCCAAGGAATCTATTGAGATCAGTGTCATTACTATAGGCAAATTTATTCAAAAGTTATTAGCATTTTTGGAAATTTCATTATAACTTTTGACCAAAAGGTGGCGCTGTCTCATAAATTTTTGAGTACCTTTAGGGCGTTGTACTGATGACCCATACTGAGTTTCGTAACGATACGTTCATGCGTTCATAAAATACAGCATTTTAGCACATAATTCAAAATGGCCGACAGCCAAAATGGCCGATATGGGAAAATTGAATATCAGTCAACTCAGTATGACGCTCTGAATCTAACGAGACCACTTTTGTGATTTTTGGACAAACCGTTCAGAAGTTATAAGCAAAAACATAAATTCTTCATATCTCCGGACCAGTAGGTGGCGCTGCGCCGAAACGCAGCATGTAGCCTCAGGTCATGCTTGTGATGACATGTACCAAATTTGGTCTGAATCCGATAAAGCGTTGTGGAGATACAGCCTTACGTCTGTTTTTGCAAGCGCTACGTAAAATTAAATTGCATGGTATTCGTGAACGGTTTGACAAATCAACTTGAATTCCATAACTTTTTGTCGTCACGGTCTGGAGATGATCTGGTTCAATTTTCGTGAAATTCGGAGCAACGGCCTAAGAGGAGTTCGAAAAAGTAGGTTTTTCGGAAAATTCAAAATGGCGGGAAAACTATTATGACGGAAAATGACGTCATAGGGTGCAGTCGAATCGTCATGAGCTCAGGAATCAGAGGAAAAAAGAATTTTGTTTCTAGCCCTTGTGGTTCAAAAGTTATTAGCATAAACATGAGTGAAACTTTGGACAGCTGGTGGCGCTAGAGGGAATGAGTTGGAGACTCCAAATTTGCTATGGTGATAGTTCAGGCTGTCCTCTATCACTGTGCCAATTTTCATAAGTTTCCCGGAAACGGTTCTATAGGCTGCCATAGACGCCCAGTCGGAAAAAGAAAAAAAAGAAGAAGAATAAGAACCGGAACAGATACAATAGGTGCCCGCACCTTCGGTGCTTGGCCCCTAATAATAGGAACGCCAACAAAAACAATAGGTGCCTCCGCACTTTCAGTGCTTGGCCCCTAAATATAGCTGCAAGCAGCAATCACCGGGGCCAAGCGCAAGCAAGACGACAAGACATGCCAAAGTGGCTGGGAGTGTGAGACCCACTGCAGCAAGGAGCAATTAAAGACATTTGAAGATGAAATTTGGCAAAATGGTTGAAAAATCACATACAATAACTAAAAATATGATTATCACTTTCGACCAATAGGTGGCGCAGTTACGAAACTGATGTGATGTGGTCAGAGTGAAGTGACAATGACACATACAAAGTTTGGTGTCAATATGTCAAGGCATTGCAGATATAAAGCCTGAATAGTCATTTTGGCATCATGCCTCAACTTTGCCACTGCGGTATACGAAAACGGTTTTGTCTATCGACACGAAATCCATAACTTTTACTCGGCACAGTCTGGAGATGACACGATCCGATTTTGGTGAAAATCGGACGTTCGGTCTAGGAGGAGTTCGAAAAAGTAGGTTTTAAAAGAAAATAAAGATGGCGGACAGGAACTTTGATTGACTATGGCAAAATTGGTATCTATGTTTTCAGCATAACCCAAGGAATCTATTGAGATCAGTGTCATTACTATAGGCAAATTTATTCAAAAGTTATTAGCATTTTTGGAAATTTCATTATAACTTTTGACCAAAAGGTGGCGCTGTCTCATAAATTTTTGAGTACTTTTAGGGCGTTGTACTGATGACCCATACTGAGTTTCGTAACGATACGTTCATGCGTTCATAAAATACAGCATTTTAGCACATAATTCAAAATGGCCGACAGCCAAAATGGCCGATATGGGAAAATTGGATATCAGTCGACTCAGCACGATGCCCTGAATCTATCGAGACCACTTTTGTGATTTTTGGACAAACCGTTCAGAAGTTATAAGCAAAAATATAAATTCTTCATATCTCCGGACCAGTAGGTGGCGCTGCGCCGAAACGCAGCATGTAGCCTCAGGTCATGCTTGTGATGACATGTACCAAATTTGGTCTGAATCCGATAAAGCGTTGTGGAGATACGGCCTTGCGTCTGTTTTTGCAAGCGCTACGTAAAATTTATTTGCGCGGTATTCGAGAACGGTAATTCGAATCAACTTGAATTCCATAACTTTTTGTCGTCATGGTCTGGAGTTGATCTGGTTCAATTTTTGTGAAATTCGGAGCAACGGCCTAGGAGGAGTTCGAAAAAGTAGGTTTTTTGGAAAATTCAAAATGGCGGGAAAACTATTATGACGGAAAATGACGTCATAGGGTGCAATCGAATCGTCGTGAGCTCAGGAATCAGAGGAAAAAAGAATTTTGATTCTAGCCCTTACGGTTCAAAAGTTATCAGCATAGACATGAGTGAAACTTTGGACTGTTGGTGGCGCTAGAGGGAATGAGTTGGAGACACCAAAATTGGTGTATTTAATGTTGGGACTGTCCTCTATCAGAATGTCAAATAAAATCAACTTTCCCGCAAGCGGTTCATAGGGCTGCCATAGACTTCAATGGCGGAAGAAGAAGAATAATAAATATAGCTGCAAGCAGCAATCACCGGGGCCAAGCGCAAGCAAGACGACAAGACATGCCAAAGTGGCTGGGAGTGTGAGACCCACTGCAGCAAGGAGCAATTAAAGACATTTGAAGATGAATTTTGGCAAAATGGTTGAAAAATCACATACAATAACTAAAAATATGATTATCACTTTCGACCAATAGGTGGCGCAGTTACGAAACTGATGTGATGTGGTCAGAGTGAAGTGACAATGACACATACAAAGTTTGGTGTCAATATGTCAAGGCATTGCAGATATAAAGCCTGAATAGTCATTTTGGCATCATGCCTCAACTTTGCCACTGCGGTATACGAAAACGGTTTTGTCTATCGACACGAAATCCATAACTTTTACTCGGCACAGTCTGGAGATGACACGATCCGATTTTGGTGAAAATCGGACGTTCGGTCTAGGAGGAGTTCGAAAAAGTAGGTTTTAAAAGAAAATAAAGATGGCGGACAGGAAGTTTGGCTGACTATGGCAAAATTGGTATCTATGTTTTCAGCATAACCCAAGGAATCTATTGAGATCAGTGTCATTACTATAGGCAAATTTATTCAAAAGTTATTAGCATTTTTGGAAATTTCATTATAACTTTTGACCAAAAGGTGGCGCTGTCTCATAAATTTTTGAGTACCTTTAGGGCCTTGTACTGATGACCCATACTGAGTTTAGTAACGATACGTTCATGCGTTCATAAAATACAGCATTTTAGCACATAATTCTAAATGGCCGACAGCCAAAATGGCCGATATGGGAAAATTGGATATTAGTCAACTCAGCATGACGCCCTGAATCTAACGAGACCACTTTTGTGATTTTTGGACAAACCGTTCAGAAGTTATAAGCAAAAACATAAATTCTTCATGTCTCCGGACCAGTGGATGGCGCTGCGCCGAAACGCAGCATGTCGCCTCAGGTCATGCTTGTGATGACATGTACCAAATTTGGTCTGAATCCGATAAAGCGTTGAGGAGATACGGCCTTACGTCTGTTTTCGCAAGCGCTACGTAAAAAATTTTTGCGCGGTATTCGAGAACGGTTATTCGAATCAATTTGATTTCCATAACTTTTTGTCGTCATGGTCTGGAGATGATCTGGTTCAATTTTCGTGAAATTCGGAGCAACGGCCTAGGAGGAGTTCGAAAAAGTAGGTTTTTCGGAAAATTCAAAATGGCGGGAAAACTATTATGACGGAAAATGACGTCATAGGGTGCAGTCGAATCGTCATGAGCTCAGGAATCAGAGGAAAAAATAATTTTGTTTCTAGCCCTTGTGGTTCAAAAGTTATTAGCATAAACATGAGTGAAACTTTGGACAGCTGGTGGCGCTAGAGGGAATGAGTTGGAGACTCCAAATTTGCTATGGTGATAGTTCAGGCTGTCCTCTATCACTGTGCCAATTTGTATAAGTTTCCCTCAAACGGTTCTATAGGCTGCCATAGACGCCCAGTCGGAAGAAAAAAAAGAAAAAGAAGAATAAGAACGGGAACAGATACAATAGGTGCCCGCACCTTCAGTGCTTGGCCCCTAATAATAGGAACGCCAACAAAAACAATAGGTGCCTCCGCACTTTCAGTGCTTGGCCCCTAAATAGCTGCAAGCAGCCATTACGGGGCCAAGCGCAAAAGCAGACGACAAGATATGCCTACATGGCTGAAAGTGTGAGACAAACTGCAGCAAGGAGCAATTAAAGACATTTGAAGATGAATTTTGGCAAAATGGTTGAAAAATCACATACAATAACTAAAAATATGATTATCACTTTCGACCAATAGGTGGCGCAGTTACGAAACTGATGTGATGTGGTCAAAGTGAAGTGACAATGACACATACAAAGTTTGGTGTCAATATGTCAAGGCATTGCAGATATAAAGCCTGAATAGTCATTTTGGCATCATGCCTCAACTTTGACACTGCGGTATACAAAAACAGTTTCGTCTATCGACACGAAATCCATAACTTTTACTCGGCACGGTCTGGAGATGACACGATCCGATTTTGGTGAAAATCGGACGTTCGGTCTAGGAGGAGTTCGAAAAAGTAGGTTTTAAAACAAAATAAAGATGGCGGACAGGAAGTTTGACTGACTATGGCGAAATTGGTATCTATGTTTTCAGCATAACCCAAGGAATCTATTGAGATCAGTGTCATTACTATAGGCAAATTTATTCAAAAGTTATTAGCATTTTTAGAAATTTCATTATAACTTTTGACCAAAAGGTGGCGCTGTCTCATACATTTTTGAGTACCTTTAGGGCATTGTACTGATGACCAATACTGAGTTTCGTAACGATACGTTCATGCGTTCATAAAATACAGCATTTTAGCACATAATTCAAAATGGCCGACAGCCAAAATGGCCGATATGGGAAAATTGGATATCAGTCAACTCAGCACGACGCCCTGAATCTAACGAGACCACTTTTGTGATTTTTGGACAAACCGTTCAGAAGTTATAAGCAAAAACATAAATTCTTCATATTTCCGGACCAGTAGGTGGCGCAGCACCGAAACGCAGCATGTCGCCTCAGGTCATGCTTGTGATGACATGTACCAAATTTGGTCTGAATCCGATAAAGCGTTGTGGAGATACGGCCTTACGTCTGTTTTTGCAAGCGCTACGTAAAATTTATTTGCGCGGTATTCGAGAACGGTAATTCGAATCAACTTGAATTCCATAACTTTTGGTCGTCAATGTCTGGAGATGATCTGGTTCATTTTTCGCGAAATTCGGAGCAACGGCCTAGGAGGAGTTCGAAAAAGTAGGTTTTTTGGAAAATTCAAAATGGCGGGGAAACTATTATGACGGAAAATGACGTCATAGGGTGCAGTCGAATCGTCATGAGCTCAGGAATCAGAGGAAAAAAGAATTTTGTTTCTAGCCCTTGTGGTTCAAAAGTTATTAGCATAAACATGAGTGAAACTTTGGACAGCTGGTGGCGCTAGAGGGAATGAGTTGGAGACTCCAAATTTGCTATGGTGATAGTTCAGGCTGTCCTCTATCACTGTGCCAATTTTCATAAGTTTCCCGCAAACGGTTCTATAGGCTGCCATAGACGCCCAGTCGGAAGAAAAAGAAAAAGAAATATAGCTGCAAGCAGCAATCACCGGGGCCAAGCGCAAGCAAGACGACAAGACATGCCAAAGTGGCTGGGAGTGTGAGACCCACTGCAGCAAGGAGCAATTAAAGACATTTGAAGATGAATTTTGGCAAAATGGTTGAAAAATCACATACAATAACTAAAAATATGATTATCACTTTCGACCAATAGGTGGCGCAGTTACGAAACTGATGTGATGTGGTCAGAGTGAAGTGACAATGACACATACAAAGTTTGGTGTCAATATGTCAAGGCATTGCAGATATAAAGCCTGAATAGTCATTTTGGCATCATGCCTCAACTTTGCCACTGCGGTATACGAAAACGGTTTTGTCTATCGACACGAAATCCATAACTTTTACTCGGCACAGTCTGGAGATGACACGATCCGATTTTGGTGAAAATCGGACGTTCGGTCTAGGAGGAGTTCGAAAAAGTAGGTTTTAAAAGAAAATAAAGATGGCGGACAGGAACTTTGATTGACTATGGCAAAATTGGTATCTATGTTTTCAGCATAACCCAAGGAATCTATTGAGATCAGTGTCATTACTATAGGCAAATTTATTCAAAAGTTATTAGCATTTTTGGAAATTTCATTATAACTTTTGACCAAAAGGTGGCGCTGTCTCATAAATTTTTGAGTACTTTTAGGGCGTTGTACTGATGACCCATACTGAGTTTCGTAACGATACGTTCATGCGTTCATAAAATACAGCATTTTAGCACATAATTAAAAATGGCCGACAGCCAAAATGGCCGATATGGGAAAATTGGATATCAGTCGACTCACCACGATGCCCTGAATCTAACGAGACCACTTTTGTGATTTTTGGACAAACCGTTCAGAAGTTATAAGCAAAAATATAAATTCTTCATATCTCCGGACCAGTAGGTGGCGCTGCGCCGAAACGCAGCATGTAGCCTCAGGTCATGCTTGTGATGACATGTACCAAATTTGGTCTGAATCCGATAAAGCGTTGTGGAGATACGGCCTTACGTCTGTTTTTGCAAGCGCTACGTAAAATTTATTTGCGCGGTATTCGAGAACGGTAATTCGAATCAACTTGAATTCCATAACTTTTTGTCGTCATGGTCTGGAGTTGATCTGGTTCAATTTTCGTGAAATTCGGAGCAACGGCCTAGGAGGAGTTCGAAAAAGTAGGTTTTTTGGAAAATTCAAAATGGCGGGAAAACTATTATGACGGAAAATGACGTCATAGGGTGCAATCGAATCGTCGTGAGCTCAGGAATCAGAGGAAAAAAGAATTTTGATTCTAGCCCTTGTGGTTCAAAAGTTATCAGCATAGACATGAGTGAAACTTTGGACTGTTGGTGGCGCTAGAGGGAATGAGTTGGAGACACCAAAATTGGTGTATTTAATGTTGGGACTGTCCTCTATCAGAATGTCAAATAAAATCAACTTTCCCGCAAGCGGTTCATAGGGCTGCCATAGACTTCAATGGCGGAAGAAGAAGAAACGGAAGAATAATAAATATAGCTGCAAGCAGCAATCACCGGGGCCAAGCGCAAGCAAGACGACAAGACATGCCAAAGTGGCTGGGAGTGTGAGACCAACTGCAGCAAGGATCAATTGAAGACATTTAAAGATGAATTTTGGCAAAATGGTTGAAAAATCACATACAATAACTAAAAATATGATTATCACCTTCGACCAATAGGTGGCGCAGTTACGAAACTGATGTGATGTGGTCAGAGTGAAGTGACAATGACACATACAAAGTTTGGTGTCAATATGTCGAGGCATTGCATATATAAAGCCTGAATAGTCATTTTGGCATCATGCCTCAATTTTGCCACTGCGGTATACAAAAACGGTTTCGTCTATCGACACGAAATCCATAACTTTTACTCGGCACCGTCTGGAGATGACACGATCCGATTTTGGTGAAAATCGGACGTTCGGTCTAGGAGGAGTTCGAAAAAGTAGGTTTTAAAAGAAAATAAAGATGGCGGACAGGAAGTTTGACTGACTACACCAAAATTGGTATCTATGTTTTCAGCATAACCCAAGGAATCTATTGAGATCAGTGTCATTACTATAGGCAAATTTATTCAAAAGTTATTAGCATTTTTGGAAATTTCATTATAACTTTTGACCAAAAGGTGGCGCTGTCTCATAATCTTTTGAGTACCTTTAGGGCGTTGTACTGATGACCCATACTGAGTTTCGTAACGATACGTTCATGCATTCATAAAATACAGCATTTTAGCACATAATTCAAAATGGCCGACAGCCAAAATGGCCGATATGGACAAATTGGATATCAGTCAACTCAAAATGACGCCCTGAATCTATCGAGACCACTTTTATGATTTTTGGACAAACCGTTCAGAAGTTATAAGCAAAAATAGCCTTTTTTCATATCTCCGGACCAGTAGGTGGCGCTGCGCCGAAACGGAGCATGTAGCCTCAGGTCACGCTTGTGATGACATGTAGGAAGTTTGGTTTGAATACGATTAAGCGTTGCGGAGATACAGCCTTACGTCTGTTTTCGCAAGCGCTACGTAAAATTTGTTTGTGGGTTTTTTCGAAAATTGCTAAGCGAATCAACTTGAATTCCATAACTTTTTGTCGGCATGGTCTGTAGATGATCTGATTCAATTTTCATGGAAATTGGAGCAACGGCCTAGGAGGAGTTCGAAAAAGTAGCTTTTTCGGAAAATTCAAAATGGCGGAAAACTTTTCATGGCGCAAAATGACGTCATTGGGTGCAATCGAATCGTCACGAGGTCAGGAATCAGAGGAAAAAAGAATTTTGTTTCTAGCCCTTGTGGTTCAAAAGTTATTAGAATAAACATGAGTGAAACTTTGGACAGTTGGTGGCGCTAGAGGGAATGACTTAGACACACCAAAATTGGTGTATTTAATGTTGGGACTGTCCTCTATCCGAATGTCAAACCATTACAACTTTCCCGCGATCGGTTCTATGGGCTGCCATAGACTCCCAGAGCGGAAGAAGAAGAAGAATTATTTTTGGTACGGGAACAGATACAATAGGTGCCCGCACCTTCAGTGCTTGGCCCCTAATAATAAGAACGCCAACAAAAACAATAGGTGCCTCCGCACTTTCAGTGCTTGGCCCCTAAAAAGAAAAAGAAGAAGAATATAGCTGCAAGCAGCCATTACGGGGCCAAGCGCAAAAGCAGACGACGAGATATGCCTACATGGCTGAAAGTGTGAGACAAACTGCAGCAAGAAGCAATTAAAGACATTTGAAGATGAATTTTGGCAAAATGGTTGAAAAATCACATACAATAACTAAAAATATGATTATCACTTTCGACCAATAGGTGGCGCAGTTACGAAACTGATGTGATGTGGTCAGAGTGAAGTGACAATGACACATACAAAGTTTGGTGTCAATATGTCAAGGCATTGCAGATATAAAGCCTGAATAGTCATTTTGGCATCATGCCTCAACTTTGCCACTGCGGTATACGAAAACGGTTTCGTCTATCGACACGAAATCCATAACTTTTACTCGGCACGGACTGGAGATGACACGATCCGATTTTGGTGAAAATCGGACGTTCGGTCTAGGAGGAGTTCGCAAAAGTAGGTTTTAAAAGAAAATAAAGATGGCGGACAGGAAGTTTGGCTGACTATGGCAAAATTGGTATCTATGTTTTCAGCATAACCCAAGGAATCTATTGAGACCAGTGTCATTACTATAGGCAAATTTATTCAAAAGTTATTAGCATTTTTGGAAATTTCATTATAACTTTTGACCAAAAGGTGGCGCTGTCTCATAAATTTTTGAGTACCTTTAGGGCATTGTACTGATGACTCATACTGAGTTTCGTAACGATACGTTCATGCGTTCATAAAATACAGCATTTTAGCACATAATTCAAAATGGCCGACAGCCAAAATGGCCGATATGGGAAAATTGGATATCAGTCAACTCAGCACGACGCCCTGAATCTAACGAGACCACTTTTGTGATTTTTGGACAAACCGTTCAGAAGTTATAAGCAAAAACATAAATTCTTCATATATCCGGACCAGTAGGTGGCGCTGTGCCGAAACGCAGCATGTAGCCTCAGGTCATGCTTGTGATGACATGTACCAAATTTGGTCTGAATCCGATAAAGCGTTGTGGAGATACGGCCTTACGTCTGTTTTCGCAAGAGCTACGTAAAATTTATTAGCGCGGTATTCAAGAACGGTTATTCGAATCAACTTGAATTCCATAACTTTTGGTTGTCAAGGTCTGGAGATGATCTGGTTCATTTTTCGTGAAATTCGGAGCAACGGCCTAGGAGGAGTTCGAAAAAGTAGGTTTTTCGGAAAAATCAAAATGGCGGGAAAACTATTATGACGGAAAATGACGTCATAGGGTGCAGTCGAATCGTCGTGAGCTCAGGAATCAGAAGAAAAAAGAATTTTGTTTCTAGCCCTTGTGGTTCAAAAGTTATTAGCATAAACATGAGTGAAACTTTGGACAGCTGGTGGCGCTAGAGGGAATGAGTTGGAGACTCCAAATTTTCTATGGTGATAGTTCAGGCTGTCCTCTATCACGGTGCCAATTTGTATAAGTTTCCCGCAAACGGTTCTATAGGCTGCCATAGACGCCCAGTCGGAAGAAAAAGAAAAAGAAGAAGAATAAGAACGGGAACAGATACAATAGGTGCCCGCACCTTCAGTGCTTGGCCCCTAAAAAAGAACCGGAACAGATACAATAGGTGCCCGCACCTTCAGTGCTTGGCCCCTAAAGAAGAATAAGAACGGGAACAGATACAATAGGTGCCCGCACCTTCAGTGCTTGGCCCCTAAATAAGAACGGGAACAGATACAATAGGTGCCCGCACCTTCAGTGCTTGGCCCCTAAATATAGCTGCAAGCAGCAATCACCGGGGCCAAGCGCAAGCAAGACGACAAGACATGCCAAAGTGGCTGGGAGTGTGAGACCCACTGCAGCAAGGAGCAATTAAAGACATTTGAATATGAATTTTGGCAAAATGGTTGAAAAATCACATACAATAACTAAAAATATGATTATCACTTTCGACCAATAGGTGGCGCAGTTACGAAACTGATGTGATGTGGTCAGAGTGAAGTGACAATGACACATACAAAGTTTGGTGTCAATCTGTCAAGGCATTGCAGATATAAAGCCTGAATAGTCATTTTGGCATCATGCCTCAACTTTGCCACTGCGGTATACGAAAACGGTTTTGTCTATCGACACGAAATCCATAACTTTTACTCGGCACAGTCTGGAGATGACACGATCCGATTTTGGTGAAAATCGGACGTTCGGTCTAGGAGGAGTTCGAAAAAGTAGGTTTTAAAAGAAAATAAAGATGGCGGACAGGAACTTTGATTGACTATGGCAAAATTGGTATCTATGTTTTCAGCATAACCCAAGGAATCTATTGAGATCAGTGTCATTACTATAGGCAAATTTATTCAAAAGTTATTAGCATTTTTGGAAATTTCATTATAACTTTTGACCAAAAGGTGGCGCTGTCTCATAAATTTTTGAGTACTTTTAGGGCGTTGTACTGATGACCCATACTGAGTTTCGTAACGATACGTTCATGCGTTCATAAAATACAGCATTTTAGCACATAATTCAAAATGGCCGACAGCCAAAATGGCCGATATGGGAAAATTGGATATCAGTCGACTCAGCACGATGCCCTGAATCTAACGAGACCACTTTTGTGATTTTTGGACAAACCGTTCAGAAGTTATAAGCAAAAATATAAATTCTTCATATCTCCGGACCAGTAGGTGGCGCTGCGCCGAAACGCAGCATGTAGCCTCAGGTCATGCTTGTGATGACATGTACCAAATTTGGTCTGAATCCGATAAAGCGTTGTGGAGATACGGCCTTACGTCTGTTTTTGCAAGCGCTACGTAAAATTTATTTGCGCGGTATTCGAGAACGGTAATTCGAATCAACTTGAATTCCATAACTTTTTGTCGTCATGGTCTGGAGTTGATCTGGTTCAATTTTCGTGAAATTCGGAGCAACGGCCTAGGAGGAGTTCGAAAAAGTAGGTTTTTTGGAAAATTCAAAATGGCGGGAAAACTATTATGACGGAAAATGACGTCATAGGGTGCAATCGAATCGTCGTGAGCTCAGGAATCAGAGGAAAAAAGAATTTTGATTCTAGCCCTTACGGTTCAAAAGTTATCAGCATAGACATGAGTGAAACTTTGGACTGTTGGTGGCGCTAGAGGGAATGAGTTGGAGACACCAAAATTGGTGTATTTAATGTTGGGACTGTCCTCTATCAGAATGTCAAATAAAATCAACTTTCCCGCAAGCGGTTCATAGGGCTGCCATAGACTTCAATGGCGGAAGAAGAAGAATAATAATAAATATAGCTGCAAGCAGCCATTACGGGGCCAAGCGCAAAAGCAGACGACGAGATATGCCTACATGGCTGAAAGTGTGAGACAAACTGCAGCAAGGAGCAATTAAAGACATTTGAAGATTAATTTTGGCAAAATGGTTGAAAAATCACATACAATAACTAAAAATATGATTATCACTTTCGACCAATAGGTGGCGCAATTACGAAACTGATGTGATGTGGTCAGAGTGAAGTGACAATGACACTTACAAAGTTTGGTGTCAATATGTCAAGGCATTGCAGATATAAAGCCTGAATAGTCATTTTGGCATCATGCCTCAACTTTGCCACTGCAGTATACGAAAACGGTTTCGTCTATCGACACGAAATCCATAACTTTTACTCGGCACGGTCTGGAGATGACACGATCCGATTTTGGTGAAAATCGGACGTTCGGTCTAGGAGGAGTTCGAAAAAGTAGGTTTTAAAAGAAAATAAAGATGGCGGACAGGAAGTTTGGCTGACTATGGCAAAATTGGTATCTATGTTTTCAGCATAACCCAATGAATCTATTGAGATCAGTGTCATTACTATAGGCAAATTTATTCAAAAGTTATTAGCATTTTTGGAAATTTCATTATAACTTTTGACCAAAAGGTGGCGCTGTCTCATAAATTTTTGAATACCTTTAGGGCGTTGTACTGATGACCCATACTGAGTTTCGTAACGATACGTTCAAGCGTTCATAAAATACAGCATTTTAGCACATAATTCAAAATGGCTGACAGCCAAAATGGCCGATATGGGAAAATTGGATATCAGTCAACTCAGCACGACGCCCTGAATCTAACGAGACCACTTTTGTGATTTTTGGACAAACCGTTCAGAAGTTATAAGCAAAAACATAAATTCTTCAGATCTCCGGACCAGTAGGTGGCGCTGTGCCGAAACGCAGCATGTAGCCTCAGGTCATGCTTGTGATGACATGTACCAAATTTGGTCTGAATCCGATAAAGCGTTGTGGAGATACGGCCTTACGTCTGTTTTCGCAAGCGCTACGTAAAATTTATTTGCGCGGTATTCAAGAACGGTAATTCGAATCAACTTAAATTCCATAACTTTTTGTCGTCAAGGTCTGGAGATGATCTGGTTCATTTTTCGTGAAATTCGGAGCAACGGCCTAGGAGGAGTTCGAAAAAGTAGGTTTTTCGGAAAATTCAAAATGGCGGGAAAACTATTATGACGGAAAATGACGTCATAGGGTGCAGTCGAATCGTCGTGAGCTCAGGAATCAGAGGAAAAAAGAATTTTGTTTCTAGCCCTTGTGGTTCAAAAGTTATTAGCATAAACATGAGTGAAACTTTGGACAGCTGGTGGCGCTAGAGGGAATGAGTTGGAGACTCCAAATTCGCTATGGTGATAGTGCAGGCTGTCCTCTATCAATGTGCCAATTTTCATAAGTTTCCCGCAAACGGTTCTATAGGCTGCCATAGACGCCCAGTCGGAAGAAAAAGAAAAAGAAAAAGAAAAAGAAAAAGAAGCAGAATAAGAACGGGAACAGATACAATAGGTGCCCGCACCTTCAGTGCTTGGCCCCTAAATATAGCTGCAAGCAGCAATCACCGGGGCCAAGCGCAAGCAAGACGACAAGACATGCCAAAGTGGCTGGGAGTGTGAGACCCACTGCAGCAAGGAGCAATTAAAGACATTTGAAGATGAATTTTGGCAAAATGGTTGAAAAATCACATACAATAACTAAAAATATGATTATCACTTTCGACCAATAGGTGGCGCAGTTACGAAACTGATGTGATGTGGTCAGAGTGAAGTGACAATGACACATACAAAGTTTGGTGTCAATATGTCAAGGCATTGCAGATATAAAGCCTGAATAGTCATTTTGGCATCATGCCTCAACTTTGCCACTGCGGTATACGAAAACGGTTTTGTCTATCGACACGAAATCCATAACTTTTACTCGGCACAGTCTGGAGATGACACGATCCGATTTTGGTGAAAATCGGACGTTCGGTCTAGGAGGAGTTCGAAAAAGTAGGTTTTAAAAGAAAATAAAGATGGCGGACAGGAACTTTGATTGACTATGGCAAAATTGGTATCTATGTTTTCAGCATAACCCAAGGAATCTATTGAGATCAGTGTCATTACTATAGGCAAATTTATTCAAAAGTTATTAGCATTTTTGGAAATTTCATTATAACTTTTGACCAAAAGGTGGCGCTGTCTCATAAATTTTTGAGTACTTTTAGGGCGTTGTACTGATGACCCATACTGAGTTTCGTAACGATACGTTCATGCGTTCATAAAATACAGCATTTTAGCACATAATTAAAAATGGCCGACAGCCAAAATGGCCGATATGGGAAAATTGGATATCAGTCGACTCACCACGATGCCCTGAATCTAACGAGACCACTTTTGTGATTTTTGGACAAACCGTTCAGAAGTTATAAGCAAAAATATAAATTCTTCATATCTCCGGACCAGTAGGTGGCGCTGCGCCGAAACGCAGCATGTAGCCTCAGGTCATGCTTGTGATGACATGTACCAAATTTGGTCTGAATCCGATAAAGCGTTGTGGAGATACGGCCTTACGTCTGTTTTTGCAAGCGCTACGTAAAATTTATTTGCGCGGTATTCGAGAACGGTAATTCGAATCAACTTGAATTCCATAACTTTTTGTCGTCATGGTCTGGAGTTGATCTGGTTCAATTTTCGTGAAATTCGGAGCAACGGCCTAGGAGGAGTTCGAAAAAGTAGGTTTTTTGGAAAATTCAAAATGGCGGGAAAACTATTATGACGGAAAATGACGTCATAGGGTGCAATCGAATCGTCGTGAGCTCAGGAATCAGAGGAAAAAAGAATTTTGATTCTAGCCCTTGTGGTTCAAAAGTTATCAGCATAGACATGAGTGAAACTTTGGACTGTTGGTGGCGCTAGAGGGAATGAGTTGGAGACACCAAAATTGGTGTATTTAATGTTGGGACTGTCCTCTATCAGAATGTCAAATAAAATCAACTTTCCCGCAAGCGGTTCATAGGGCTGCCATAGACTTCAATGGCGGAAGAAGAAGAAACGGAAGAATAATAAATATAGCTGCAAGCAGCAATCACCGGGGCCAAGCGCAAGCAAGACGACAAGACATGCCAAAGTGGCTGGGAGTGTGAGACCAACTGCAGCAAGGAGCAATTGAAGACATTTAAAGATGAATTTTGGCAAAATAGTTGAAAAATCACATACATTTACTAAAAATATGATTATCACTTTCGACCAATAGGTGGCGCAGTTACAAAACTGATGTGATGTGGTCAGAGTGAAGTGACAATGACACATACAAAGTTTGGTGTCAATATGCCAAGGCATTGCAGATATAAAGCCTGAATAGTCATTTTGGCATCATGCCTCAACTTTGCCGCTGCGGTATATGAAAACGGTTTCGTCTATCGACACGAAATCCATAACTTTTACTCGGCACGGTCTGGAGATGACACGATCCGATTTTGGTGAAAATCCGACGTTCGGTCTAGGAGGAGTTCGAAAAAGTAGGTTTTAAAAGAAAATAAATATGGCGGACAGGAAGTTTGGCTGACTATGGCAAAATTGGTATCTATGTTTTCAGCATAACCTAAGGAATCTATTGAGATCAGTGTCATTACTATAGGCTAATTTATTCAAAAGTTATTAGCATTTCGTGAAAATTTGTTACAACTTTTGACTTTCATCAACTTTCATTTGAAGGTGGCGCTGTCTTTAAATCTGTTGAGTACTTTCAGGGCATGGTGTTGATGGCACATACTGAGTTTCATAATGTTACAGCAATGCATTCGTTAAGTATAGCATTTTACATCACTAAACTGCATTGAAGTCAATGGGAATTTCATGTCTTGTTTAGTTTTAGCGCCACCAAGAGGCTCAATCCCACAGTTTTTTTTGTGTGTCCTCAGACTGAGCCCATGCATCTGTGTGTCAATTTTGGTGAAAATATCTCAATTAGATTCAACGTTATAGACATTTATGTGAAAAAACACGTCAAAAACGACTGACACGTGACTTTGATTGAATTTTACTACCCCTTACGATCAATATTTTGAGATTTGGGCATGAGCATATAGCTATCGACCTATGTTTCCAAACTTCTGACGGTGGTTTCGTCTCGATCGGACTAGCGGTTTCGAAGATATCGCCAAATGTTTTTTAAGCGCTAAATTACAACGCTGCACAAACCATATGCCGAAACCTGGCAAGTCTGGTATCGTTGGACTCGGCAACGATTCAGGAGTCTAAGGAGATGACTCCCGTGAGAATAAGTCGACCACACCCAAAGTTATAAGTATTTGAAAAAAAAAATATCCACTAGGTGGCGCTGTTTCGAAACTTCTCAGGCTCCTTCAGGGCATTGTACTGATGACTCATACCGAGTTTCGTAAAAATTTGTTCATGCGTTCAAAAAATACAGCATTTTAGCACATAATTCAAAATGGCCGACAGACAAAATGGCCGATCTGGAAAAATTGGATATCAGTCGACTCGGCATGACGCCCTGAATCTAACGAGACCACGTTTAGGATTCTTGGACAAACCGTTCAGAAGTTATAAGCCAAAATATAAATTTTTCATATTTCTGGACCAGTAGGTGGCGCTGCGCCGAAACGCTGCATGCAGCTTCAGGTCATGCTTGTGATGACATGTACCAAGTTTGGTCTGAATACGATAAAGCGTTGCGGAGATACAGCCTTACGTCTGTTTTCGCAAGTGCTACGTAAAATTTGTTTGTGCGTTTATCAAAAACGGTTAAGCGAATCAACTTGAATTCCATAACTTTTTGTCGGCACTGCCTGAAGATGATCTGGTGCAATTTTGGTGAGAATCGGACAAACCGTCTAGGACGAGTTCGCAAAAGTAGTTTTTTTGGACAATTCAATATGGCGGATATATTTTTTTGACGGAAAATGACGTCATAGAGTGCAATCGAATCGGCATGAGCTCAGGAATCAGAGGAAAAAAGAATTTTGTTGATAGGCCTTACGGTTCAAAAGTTATTAGCATACAATTTCTGAAACTTTGGACAGGTGGTGGCGCTAGAGGGAATGAGTTAGAAACACCAAAATTGGTGTATTTGATGTTGGGAATGTCCTCTATCAGAATGTCAAACCAAAACAACTTTCCCGCATACGCTTCTATGGGCTGCCATAGACGCCCAGTCGGAAGAAAAAGAAAAAGAAGAAGAAGAACCGGAACAGATACAATAGGTGCCCGCACCTTCAGTGCTTGGCCCCTAAATATAGCTGCAAGCAGCAATCACCGGGGCCAAGCGCAAGCAAGACGACAAGACATGCCAAAGTGGCTGGGAGTGTGAGACCCACTGCAGCAAGGAGCAATTAAAGACATTTGAAGATGAATTTGGGCAAAATGGTTGAAAAATCACATACAATAACTAAAAATATGATTATCACTTTCGACCAATAGGTGGCGCAGTTACGAAACTGATGTGATGTGGTCAGAGTGAAGTGACAATGACACATACAAAGTTTGGTGTCAATATGTCAAGGCATTGCAGATATAAAGCCTGAATAGTCATTTTGGCATCATGCCTCAACTTTGCCACTGCGGTATACGAAAACGGTTTCGTCTATCGACACGAAATCCATAACTTTTACTCGGCACGGTCTGGAGATGACACGATCCGATTTTGGTGAAAATCGGACGTTCGGTCTAGGAGGAGTTCGAAAAAGTAGGTTTTAAAAGAAAATAAAGATGGCGGACAGGAAGTTTGGCTGACTATGGCAAAATTGGTATCTATGTTTTCAGCATAACCCAAGAAATCTATTGAGATCAGTGTCATTACTATAGGCAAATTTATTCAAAAGTTATTAGCATTTTTGGAAATTTCATTATAACTTTTGACCAAAAGGTGGCGCTGTCTCATAATCTTTTGAGTACCTTTAGGGCTTTGTACTGATGACCCATACTGAGTTTCGTAACGATACGTTCATGCGTTCATAAAATACAGCATTTTAGCACATAATTCAAAATGGCCGACAGCCAAAATGGCCGATATGGAAAAATTGGATATCAGTCAACTCAACATGACGCCCTGAATCTATCGAGACCACTTTTGTGATTTTTGGACAAACCGTTCAGAAGTTATAAGCAAAAATAGCCTTTTTTCATATCTCCAGACCAGTAGGTGGCGCTGCGCCGAAACGCAGCATGTAGCCTCAGGTCATGCTTGTGATGACATGTAGGAAGTTTGGTTTGAATACGATTAAGCGATGCGGAGATACAGCCTTATGTCTGTTTTCGCAAGCGCTACGTAAAATTTGTTTGCGCGTTTATCGAAAACGGTTTGACGAATCAACTTGAATTCCATAACTTTTTGTCCCCACAGCCTGAAGATGATCTGGTGCAATTTTGGTGCAAATCGGACAAACCGTCTAGGACGAGTTCGCAAAAGAAGGTTTTTTGGACAATTCAAAATGGCGGCCATATTTTTATGACGGAAAATGACGTCATAGGGTCCAGTCGAATCGTCGTGAGCTCAGGAATCAGAGGAAAAAAGAATTTTGTTGATAGGCCTTACGGTTTAAAAGTTATTAGCATAATATAAGTGAAACTTTGGACAGGTGGTGGCGCTAGAGGGAATGAGTTAGAGACACCAAAATTGGTGCAATTACTGTTGGGAATGTCCTCTATCAGAATGTCAAACCGGAACAACTTTCCCGCATACGCTTCTATGGGCTGCCATAGACGCCCAGTCGGAAGAAGCAGAATAATAATAATAAATATAGCTGCAAGCAGCAATCACCGGGGCCAAGCGCAAGCAAGACGACAAGACGTGCCAAAGTGGCTGAGAGTGAGAGATCAACTGCAGCAAGGAGCAATTGAAGACATTTAAAGATGAATTTTGGCAAAATGGTTGAAAAATCACATGCATTAACTTAAAAATATGATTTAATAGATTATCACTTTAGACCAATAGGTGGCGCAGTTACAAAACTGTTGTGATGTGGTCAGAGTGAAGTGACGACGACACATACAAAGTTTGGTGTCAATATGTCAAGGCATTGCAGATATAAAGCCTGAATAGTCATTTTGGCATCATGCCTCAACTTTGCCACTGCGGTATACGAAAACGGTTTCGTCTATCGACACGAAATCCATAACTTTTACTCGGCACGGTCTGGAGATGACACGATCCGATTTTGGTGAAAATCGGACGTTCGGTCTAGGAGGAGTTCGAAAAAGTAGGTTTTAAAAGAAAATAAAGATGGCGGACAGGAAGTTTGGCTGACTATGGCAAAATTGGTATCTATGTTTTCAGCATGACCCAAGGAATCTATTGAGATCAGTGTCATTACTATAGGCAAATTTATTCAAAAGTTATTAGCATTTTTGGAAATTGCATTATAACTTTTGACCAAAAGGTGGCGCTGTCTCATAATCTTTTGAGTACCTTTAGGGCTTTGTACTGATGACCCATACTGAGTTTCGTAACGATACGTTCATGCGTTCATAAAATACAGCATTTTAGCACATAATTCAAAATGGCCGACAGCCAAAATGGCCGATATGGAAAAATTGGATATCAGTCAACTCAACATGACGCCCTGAATCTATCGAGACCACTTTTGTGATTTTTGGACAAACCGTTCAGAAGTTATAAGCAAAAATAGCCTTTTTTCATATCTCCAGACCAGTAGGTGGCGCTGCGCCGAAACGCAGCATGTAGCCTCAGGTCATGCTTGTGATGACATGTAGGAAGTTTGGTTTGAATACGATTAAGCGATGCGGAGATACAGCCTTATGTCTGTTTTCGCAAGCGCTACGTAAAATTTGTTTGCGCGTTTATCGAAAACGGTTTGACGAATCAACTTGAATTCCATAACTTTTTGTCCCCACAGCCTGAAGATGATATGGTGCAATTTTGGTGCAAATCGGACAAACCGTCTAGGACGAGTTCGCAAAAGAAGGTTTTTTGGACAATTCAAAATGGCGGCCATATTTTTATGACGGAAAATGACGTCATAGGGTCCAGTCGAATCGTCGTGAGCTCAGGAATCAGAGGAAAAAAGAATTTTGTTGATAGGCCTTACGGTTTAAAAGTTATTAGCATAATATAAGTGAAACTTTGGACAGGTGGTGGCGCTAGAGGGAATGAGTTAGAGACACCAAAATTGGTGCAATTACTGTTGGGAATGTCCTCTATCAGAATGTCAAACCGGAACAACTTTCCCGCATACGCTTCTATGGGCTGCCATAGACGCCCAGTCGGAAGAAGCAGAATAATAATAATAAATATAGCTGCAAGCAGCAATCACCGGGGCCAAGCGCAAGCAAGACGACAAGACATGCCAAAGTGGCTGGGAGTGTGAGACCCACTGCAGCAAGGAGCAATTAAAGACATTTGAAGATGAATTTTGGCAAAATGGTTGAAAAATCACATACAATAACTAAAAATATGATTATCACTTTCGACCAATAGGTGGCGCAGTTACGAAACTGATGTGATGTGGTCAGAGTGAAGTGACAATGACACATACAAAGTTTGGTGTCAATATGTCAAGGCATTGCAGATATAAAGCCTGAATAGTCATTTTGGCATCATGCCTCAACTTTGCCACTGCGGTATACGAAAACGGTTTTGTCTATCGACACGAAATCCATAACTTTTACTCGGCACAGTCTGGAGATGACACGATCCGATTTTGGTGAAAATCGGACGTTCGGTCTAGGAGGAGTTCGAAAAAGTAGGTTTTAAAAGAAAATAAAGATGGCGGACAGGAACTTTGATTGACTATGGCAAAATTGGTATCTATGTTTTCAGCATAACCCAAGGAATCTATTGAGATCAGTGTCATTACTATAGGCAAATTTATTCAAAAGTTATTAGCATTTTTGGAAATGTCATTATAACTTTTGACCAAAAGGTGGCGCTGTCTCATAAATTTTTGAGTACTTTTAGGGCGTTGTACTGATGACCCATACTGAGTTTCGTAACGATACGTTCATGCGTTCATAAAATACAGCATTTTAGCACATAATTCAAAATGGCCGACAGCCAAAATGGCCGATATGGGAAAATTGGATATCAGTCGACTCAGCACGATGCCCTGAATCTAACGAGACCACTTTTGTGATTTTTGGACAAACCGTTCAGAAGTTATAAGCAAAAATATAAATTCTTCATATCTCCGGACCAGTAGGTGGCGCTGCGCCGAAATGCAGCATGTAGCCTCAAGTCATGCTTGTGATGACATGTACCAAATTTGGTCTGAATCCGATAAAGCGTTGTGGAGATACGGCCTTACGTCTGTTTTTGCAAGCGCTACGTAAAATTTATTTGCGCGGTATTCGAGAACGGTAATTCGAATCAACTTGAATTCCATAACTTTTTGTCGTCATGGTCTGGAGTTGATCTGGTTCAATTTTCGTGAAATTCGGAGCAACGGCCTAGGAGGAGTTCGAAAAAGTAGGTTTTTTGGAAAATTCAAAATGGCGGGAAAACTATTATGACGGAAAATGACGTCATAGGGTGCAATCGAATCGTCGTGAGCTCAGGAATCAGAGGAAAAAAGAATTTTGATTCTAGCCCTTACGGTTCAAAAGTTATCAGCATAGACATGAGTGAAACTTTGGACTGTTGGTGGCGCTAGAGGGAATGAGTTGGAGACACCAAAATTGGTGTATTTAATGTTGGGACTGTCCTCTATCAGAATGTCAAATAAAATCAACTTTCCCGCAAGCGGTTCATAGGGCTGCCATAGACTTCAATGGCGGAAGAAGAAGAAGAAGAAGAAGAAGAAGAAATATAGCTGCAAGCAGCAATCACCGGGGCCAAGCGCAAGCAAGACGACAAGACATGCCAAAGTGGCTGGGAGTGTGAGACCCACTGCAGCAAGGAGCAATTAAAGACATTTGAAGATGAATTTTGGCAAAATGGTTGAAAAATCACATACAATAACTAAAAATATGATTATCACTTTCGACCAATAGGTGGCGCAGTTACGAAACTGATGTGATGTGGTCAGAGTGAAGTGACAATGACACATACAAAGTTTGGTGTCAATATGTCAAGGCATTGCAGATATAAAGCCTGAATAGTCATTTTGGCATCATGCCTCAACTTTGCCACTGCGGTATACGAAAACGGTTTTGTCTATCGACACGAAATCCATAACTTTTACTCGGCACAGTCTGGAGATGACACGATCCGATTTTGGTGAAAATCGGACGTTCGGTCTAGGAGGAGTTCGAAAAAGTAGGTTTTAAAAGAAAATAAAGATGGCGGACAGGAAGTTTGGCTGACTATGGCAAAATTGGTATCTATGTTTTCAGCATGACCCAAGGAATCTATTGAGATCAGTGTCATTACTATAGGCAAATTTATTCAAAAGTTATTAGCATTTTTGGAAATTTCATTATAACTTTTGACCAAAAGGTGGCGCTGTCTCATAATCTTTTGAGTACCTTTAGGGCTTTGTACTGATGACCCATACTGAGTTTCGTAACGATACGTTCATGCGTTCATAAAATACAGCATTTTAGCACATAATTCAAAATGGCCGACAGCCAAAATGGCCGATATGGAAAAATTGGATATCAGTCAACTCAACATGACGCCCTGAATCTATCGAGACCACTTTTGTGATTTTTGGACAAACCGTTCAGAAGTTATAAGCAAAAATAGCCTTTTTTCATATCTCCAGACCAGTAGGTGGCGCTGCGCCGAAACGCAGCATGTAGCCTCAAGTCATGCTTGTGATGACATGTAGGAAGTTTGGTTTGAATACGATTAAGCGATGCGGAGATACAGCCTTATGTCTGTTTTCGCAAGCGCTACGTAAAATTTGTTTGCGCGTTTATCGAAAACGGTTTGACGAATCAACTTGAATTCCATAACTTTTTGTCCCCACAGCCTGAAGATGATCTGGTGCAATTTTGGTGCAAATCGGACAAACCGTCCAGGACGAGTTCGCAAAAGAAGGTTTTTTGGACAATTCAAAATGGCGGCCATATTTTTATGACGGAAAATGACGTCATAGGGTCCAGTCGAATCGTCGTGAGCTCAGGAATCAGAGGAAAAAAGAATTTTGTTGATAGGCCTTACGGTTTAAAAGTTATTAGCATAATATAAGTGAAACTTTGGACAGGTGGTGGCGCTAGAGGGAATGAGTTAGAGACACCAAAATTGGTGCAATTACTGTTGGGAATGTCCTCTATCAGAATGTCAAACCGGAACAACTTTCCCGCATACGCTTCTATGGGCTGCCATAGACGCCCAGTCGGAAGAAGCAGAATAATAATAATAATAATAATAATAATAAGAACCGGAACGAAAACAATAGGTGCCTCCGCACTTTCAGTGCTTGGCCCCTAATAATAAGAACCGGAACGAAAACAATAGGTGCCTCCGCACTTTCAGTGCTTGGCCCCTAATAAGAACGCCAACAAAAACAATAGGTGCCTCCGCACTTTCAGTGCTTGGCCCCTAAATATAGCTGCAAGCAGCCATCACGGGGCCAAGCGCAAAAGCAGACGACGAGATATGCCTACATGGCTGAAAGTGTGAGACAAACTGCAGCAAGGAGCAATTAAAGACATTTGAAGATCAATTTTGGCAAAATGGTTGAAAAATCACATACATTAACTAAAAATATGATTATCACTTTCGACCAATAGGTGGCGCAATTACAAAACTGATGTGATGTGGTCAGAGTGAAGTGACAATGACACATACAAAGTTTGGTGTCAATATGTCAAGGCATTGCAGATATAAAGCCTGAATAGTCATTTTGGCATCATGCCTCAACTTTGCCACTGCGGTATACAAAAACGGTTTTGTCTATCGACACGAAATCCATAACTTTTACTCGGCACGGTCTGGAGATGACACGACCCGATTTTGGTGAAAATCAGACGTTCGGTCTAGGAGGAGTTCGAAAAAGTAGGTTTTAAAAGAAAATAAAGATGGCGGACAGGAAGTTTGGCTGACTATGGCAAAATTGGTATCTATGTTTTCAGCATAACCCAAGGAATCTATTAATATCAGTGTCCTTACTATAGGCAAATTTATTCAAAAGTTATTAGCATTTTGGGAAATTTCATTATAACTTTTGACCAAAAGGTGGCGCTGTCTCATAAATTTTTGAGTACCTTTAGGGCGTTGTACTGATGACCCATACTGAGTTTCGTAACGATACGTTCATTCGTTCATAAAATACAGCATTTTAGCACATAATTCAAAATGGCCGACAGCCAAAATGGCCGATATGGGAAAATTGGATATCAGTCGACTCAGTATGACGCCCTGAACCTAACGAGACCACTTTTGTGATTTTTGGACAAACCGTTCAGAAGTTATAAGCAAAAATATAAATTCTTCATATCTCCGGACCAGTAGGTGGCGCTGTGCCGAAACGCAGCATGTAGCCTTAGGTCATGCTTGTGATGACATGTACCAAATTTGGTCTGAATCCGATAAAGCGTTGTGGAGATACGACCTTACGTCTGTTTTCGCAAGCGCTACGTAAAATTTATTTGCGCGGTATTCGAGAACGGTAATTCGAATCAACTTGAATTCCATAACTTTTGGTCGTCAAGGTCTGGAGATGATCTGGTTCATTTTTCGTGAAATTCGGAGCAACGGCCTAGGAGGAGTTCGAAAAAGTAGGTTTTTCGGAAAATTCAAAATGGCGGGAAAACTATTATGACGGAAAATGACGTCATAGGGTGCAGTCGAATCGTCATGAGCTCAGGAATCAGAGGAAAAAAGAATTTTGTTTCTAGCCCTTGTGGTTCAAAAGTTATTAGCATAAACATGAGTGAAAATTTGGACAGCTGGTGGCGCTAGAGGGAATGAGTTGGAGACTCCAAATTTGCTATGGTGATAGTTCAGGCTGTCCTCTATCACTGTGCCAATTTGAATAAGTTTCCCGCAAACGGTTCTATAGGCTGCCATAGACGCCCAGTCGGAAGAAAAAGAAAAAGAAAAAGAAATATAGCTGCAAGCAGCAATCACCGGGGCCAAGCGCAAGCAAGACGACAAGACATGCCAAAGTGGCTGGGAGTGTGAGACCCACTGCAGCAAGGAGCAATTAAAGACATTTGAAGATGAATTTTGGCAAAATGGTTGAAAAATCACATACAATAACTAAAAATATGATTATCACTTTCGACCAATAGGTGGCGCAGTTACGAAACTGATGTGATGTGGTCAGAGTGAAGTGACAATGACACATACAAAGTTTGGTGTCAATATGTCAAGGCATTGCAGATATAAAGCCTGAATAGTCATTTTGGCATCATGCCTCAACTTTGCCACTGCGGTATACGAAAACGGTTTTGTCTATCGACACGAAATCCATAACTTTTACTCGGCCCGGTCTGGAGATGACACGATCCGATTTTGGGGAAAATCGGACGTTCGGTCTAGGAGGAGTTCGAAAAAGTAGGTTTTAAAAGAAAATAAAGATGGCGGACAGGAACTTTGATTGACTATGGCAAAATTGGTATCTATGTTTTCAGCATAACCCAAGGAATCTATTGAGATCAGTGTCATTACTATAGGCAAATTTATTCAAAAGTTATTAGCATTTTTGGAAATTTCATTATAACTTTTGACCAAAAGGTGGCGCTGTCTCATAAATTTTTTAGTACTTTTAGGGCGTTGTACTGATGACCCATACTGAGTTTCGTAACGATACGTTCATGCGTTCATAAAATACAGCATTTTAGCACATAATTCAAAATGGCCGACAGCCAAAATGGCCGATATGGGAAAATTGGATATCAGTCGACTCAGCACGATGCCCTGAATCTAACGAGACCACTTTTGTGATTTTTGGACAAACCGTTCAGAAGTTATAAGCAAAAATATAAATTCTTCTTATCTCCGGACCAGTAGGTGGCGCTGCGCCGAAACGCAGCATGTAGCCTCAGGTCATGCTTGTGATGACATGTACCAAATTTGGTCTGAATCCGATAAAGCGTTGTGGAGATACGGCCTTACGTCTGTTTTTGCAAGCGCTACGTAAAATTTATTTGCGCGGTATTCGAGAACGGTAATTCGAATCAACTTGAATTCCATAACTTTTTGTCGTCATGGTCTGGAGTTGATCTGGTTCAATTTTCGTGAAATTCGGAGCAACGGCCTAGGAGGAGTTCGAAAAAGTAGGTTTTTTGAAAAATTCAAAATGGCGGGAAAACTATTATGACGGAAAATGACGTCATAGGGTGCAATCGAATCGTCGTGAGCTCAGGAATCAGAGGAAAAAAGAATTTTGATTCTAGCCCTTACGGTTCAAAAGTTATCAGCATAGACATGAGTGAAACTTTGGACAGTTGGTGGCGCTAGAGGGAATGACTTAGACACACCAAAATTGGTGTATTTAATGTTGGGACTGTCCTCTATCCGAATGTCAAACCATTACAACTTTCCCGCGATCGGTTCTATGGGCTGCCATAGACTCCCAGAGCGGAAGAAGAAGAAGAATTATTTTTGGTACGGGAACAGATACAATAGGTGCCCGCACCTTCAGTGCTTGGCCCCTAATAATAAGGGAACCTTTTTGCCATTTATAGTGCCACCTATGGTCCGATCTGCATGAAACTCGGCACGCTTGTTCACCATGTCATGACACATATGCTCAGCGATTTTCGTGATGTTCTGAGTTTTTGTTTAGGATTTATAGGCTTTTGACTGTATTTTGCCCCGCCCATTTTCCAAATGACCCTGTTATAGCCAACCAAATGCAAAAATTCTACTTTTTTTCAAAAACTATTGATCGAGAGAGTCCAGAGAAATGTCCTAGACTGGTTTGGCTCCGGTCGGGCGAAAAACCAGGGACTAGTTCGCAAAAGTAGGTTTTGGACAAAATTCGACATAGCAGAAATTTTTTCTGGCCTAAATCGAAATCGGAGATGGCCATTTTGTCCGCCTTGAGCCAAGGATTCCAACGATTTGGGGCACTTGATCCTGGGACAAACGGTCTAAGAGCTATGATCAATTTTGAACTTTTGGTTGCTGTAGCGCCACCTATGGGCCATTCGGGGTCATACTCTGATAGGTTGTCCCCAAATTGAGGCCTACCATCTGGCCAGGTTTCACGTCTCTAGGCCTTACGGTTTGGCCTGCACGATGCGTTTTACGAATCCTTAATTACAATAGGGTTTCAGCATTTCATGCTTGAACCCCTAATAAGATTGAAGGCTTTTTGCCAGTTACAGCGCCACCTATGGTCCGATCTCCATGAAACTCTGCATGCTTCCTCACCATGTTCTGACACATATGCTCATCAATTTTGGTGAAGTTCTGAATTTTCATATGGGATTTATAGGCTTTTTAGTGTATTTTGCCACGCCCCTTTTCTAAATGACCCTGTTACAGCCACCCAAATGCAAAAGTTCAACTTTTTTTTCGATATTTATTGATCTAGAGAGTCCAGAGAAATGTCCTAGACTGGTTTGGTTCCGATCTGGTGAAAAACCTAGGACTAGTTTGCAAAAGTAGGTTTCGGACAAAATTCGACATAGCAGAAAATTTTTCTGGCCTAAATCGAAATTGGAGATAGCCATTTTGTCCGCCTTGAGCCAGGGATCACAGTGGTGTGAGACACTTGAGTCTAGGACAAACGGACTCTAGGAGTTATGGGCGATGTAGTACTTTTGCACTAAATCTGTAGCTGTAGCACAACGTAAAATTTGTTTGCGCGGTATTTGAGAACGGTTTGACGAATCAACACGAATTCCATAACTTTTTGTCGGTACAGTGTGGAGATGATACGATTCGATTTTGGTGAAAATCGGACAAACGGTCTAGGAGGAGTTCGACAAAGTAGGTTTTGACTGAAAATCAAGATGGCGGACAGGAAGTTCGGCCAAATATGGCAAACTTGGTATCTATGTTCTCAGCGTGACCCAGCGAATCTATTGAGACCAGTGGCATTTCAATAGGCAGATGTCTTCAAAGGTTATTAGCCTTTTTGGAAATGTTGTTATAACTTTTGACCACAAGGTGGCGCTGTTTCGAAACTTCTCACGCTCCTTCAGGGCATCGTGCTGATGACCCATACCATGTTTCGTAACAATCCATTCATGCATTCTTAAAATACAGCATTTTAGCACAAAATTCAAAATGGCCGACAGCCAAAATGGCCGACATGGTAAAATTGGATATCAGTCGACTCAGCATGTTGGCCTGAATCTAACGAGACCAATTTGATGATTTTTGGGCAAACTGTTCAGAAGTTATAAGCAAAAATAGCCATTTTTCATATCTCCGGACCAGTAGGTGGCGCTGCGCCGAAACGCAGCATGTAGCCTCAAGTCATGCTTGTGATGACATGTGGCAAATTTGGTCTGAATCCAACAAAGCGTTGCGGAGATACAGCCTTACGTCTGTTTTCGCAAGCGCTACGTAAAATTTGTTTGTGGGTTTTTTCGAAAATTGCTAAGCGAATCAACTTGAATTCCATAACTTTTTGTCGGCATGGTCTGGAGTTGATCTGGTTCAATTTTCGTGAAATTCGGAGCAACGGCCTAGGAGGAGTTCGAAAAAGTAGGTTTTTTGAAAAATTCAAAATGGCGGGAAAACTATTATGACGGAAAATGACGTCATAGGGTGCAATCGAATCGTCGTGAGCTCAGGAATCAGAGGAAAAAAGAATTTTGATTCTAGCCCTTACGGTTCAAAAGTTATCAGCATAGACATGAGTGAAACTTTGGACAGTTGGTGGCGCTAGAGGGAATGACTTAGACACACCAAAATTGGTGTATTTAATGTTGGGACTGTCCTCTATCCGAATGTCAAACCATTACAACTTTCCCGCGATCGGTTCTATGGGCTGCCATAGACTCCCAGAGCGGAAGAAGAAGAAGAATTATTTTTGGTACGGGAACAGATACAATAGGTGCCCGCACCTTCAGTGCTTGGCCCCTAATAATAAGGGAACCTTTTTGCCATTTATAGTGCCACCTATGGTCCGATCTGCATGAAACTCGGCACGCTTGTTCACCATGTCATGACACATATGCTCAGCGATTTTCGTGATGTTCTGAGTTTTTGTTTAGGATTTATAGGCTTTTGACTGTATTTTGCCCCGCCCATTTTCCAAATGACCCTGTTATAGCCAACCAAATGCAAAAATTCTACTTTTTTTCAAAAACTATTGATCGAGAGAGTCCAGAGAAATGTCCTAGACTGGTTTGGCTCCGGTCGGGCGAAAAACCAGGGACTAGTTCGCAAAAGTAGGTTTTGGACAAAATTCGACATAGCAGAAATTTTTTCTGGCCTAAATCGAAATCGGAGATGGCCATTTTGTCCGCCTTGAGCCAAGGATTCCAACGATTTGGGGCACTTGATCCTGGGACAAACGGTCTAAGAGCTATGATCAATTTTGAACTTTTGGTTGCTGTAGCGCCACCTATGGGCCATTCGGGGTCATACTCTGATAGGTTGTCCCCAAATTGAGGCCTACCATCTGGCCAGGTTTCACGTCTCTAGGCCTTACGGTTTGGCCTGCACGATGCGTTTTACGAATCCTTAATTACAATAGGGTTTCAGCATTTCATGCTTGAACCCCTAATAAGATTGAAGGCTTTTTGCCAGTTACAGCGCCACCTATGGTCCGATCTCCATGAAACTCTGCATGCTTCCTCACCATGTTCTGACACATATGCTCATCAATTTTGGTGAAGTTCTGAATTTTCATATGGGATTTATAGGCTTTTTAGTGTATTTTGCCACGCCCCTTTTCTAAATGACCCTGTTACAGCCACCCAAATGCAAAAGTTCAACTTTTTTTTCGATATTTATTGATCTAGAGAGTCCAGAGAAATGTCCTAGACTGGTTTGGTTCCGATCTGGTGAAAAACCTAGGACTAGTTTGCAAAAGTAGGTTTCGGACAAAATTCGACATAGCAGAAAATTTTTCTGGCCTAAATCGAAATTGGAGATAGCCATTTTGTCCGCCTTGAGCCAGGGATCACAGTGGTGTGAGACACTTGAGTCTAGGACAAACGGACTCTAGGAGTTATGGGCGATGTAGTACTTTTGCACTAAATCTGTAGCTGTAGCACAACGTAAAATTTGTTTGCGCGGTATTTGAGAACGGTTTGACGAATCAACACGAATTCCATAACTTTTTGTCGGTACAGTGTGGAGATGATACGATTCGATTTTGGTGAAAATCGGACAAACGGTCTAGGAGGAGTTCGACAAAGTAGGTTTTGACTGAAAATCAAGATGGCGGACAGGAAGTTCGGCCAAATATGGCAAACTTGGTATCTATGTTCTCAGCGTGACCCAGCGAATCTATTGAGACCAGTGGCATTTCAATAGGCAGATGTCTTCAAAGGTTATTAGCCTTTTTGGAAATGTTGTTATAACTTTTGACCACAAGGTGGCGCTGTTTCGAAACTTCTCACGCTCCTTCAGGGCATCGTGCTGATGACCCATACCATGTTTCGTAACAATCCATTCATGCGTTCTTAAAATACAGCATTTTAGCACAAAATTCAAAATGGCCGACAGCCAAAATGGCCGACATGGTAAAATTGGATATCAGTCGACTCAGCATGTTGGCCTGAATCTAACGAGACCAATTTGATGATTTTTGGGCAAACTGTTCAGAAGTTATAAGCAAAAATAGCCATTTTTCATATCTCCGGACCAGTAGGTGGCGCTGCGCCGAAACGCAGTATGTAGCCTCAAGTCATGCTTGTGATGACATGTGGCAAATTTGGTCTGAATCCAACAAAGCGTTGCGGAGATACAGCCTTACGTCTGTTTTCGCAAGCGCTACGTAAAATTTGTTTGTGGGTTTTTTCGAAAATTGCTAAGCGAATCAACTTGAATTCCATAACTTTTTGTCGGCATGGTCTGTAGATGATCTGATTAAATTTTCATGGAAATTGGAGCAACGGCCTAGGAGGAGTTCGAAAAAGTAGCTTTTTCGGAAAATTCAAAATGGCGGAAAACTTTTCATGGCGCAAAATGACGTCATTGGGTGCAATCGAATCGTCACGAGGTCAGGAATCAGAGGAAAAAAGAATTTTGTTTCTAGCCCTTGTGGTTCAAAAGTTATTAGAATAAACATGAGTGAAACTTTGGACAGTTGGTGGCGCTAGAGGGAATGACTTAGACACACCAAAATTGGTGTATTTAATGTTGGGACTGTCCTCTATCCGAATGTCAAACCATTACAACTTTCCCGCGATCGGTTCTATGGGCTGCCATAGACTCCCAGAGCGGAAGAAGAAGAAGAATTATTTTTGGTACGGGAACAGATACAATAGGTGCCCGCACCTTCAGTGCTTGGCCCCTAATAATAAGAACGCCAACAAAAACAATAGGTGCCTCCGCACTTTCAGTGCTTGGCCCCTAAAAAGAAAAAGAAGAAGAATATAGCTGCAAGCAGCCATTACGGGGCCAAGCGCAAAAGCAGACGACGAGATATGCCTACATGGCTGAAAGTGTGAGACAAACTGCAGCAAGAAGCAATTAAAGACATTTGAAGATGAATTTTGGCAAAATGGTTGAAAAATCACATACAATAACTAAAAATATGATTATCACTTTCGACCAATAGGTGGCGCAGTTACGAAACTGATGTGATGTGGTCAGAGTGAAGTGACAATGACACATACAAAGTTTGGTGTCAATATGTCAAGGCATTGCAGATATAAAGCCTGAATAGTCATTTTGGCATCATGCCTCAACTTTGCCACTGCGGTATACGAAAACGGTTTCGTCTATCGACACGAAATCCATAACTTTTACTCGGCACGGACTGGAGATGACACGATCCGATTTTGGTGAAAATCGGACGTTCGGTCTAGGAGGAGTTCGCAAAAGTAGGTTTTAAAAGAAAATAAAGATGGCGGACAGGAAGTTTGGCTGACTATGGCAAAATTGGTATCTATGTTTTCAGCATAACCCAAGGAATCTATTGAGACCAGTGTCATTACTATAGGCAAATTTATTCAAAAGTTATTAGCATTTTTGGAAATTTCATTATAACTTTTGACCAAAAGGTGGCGCTGTCTCATAAATTTTTGAGTACCTTTAGGGCATTGTACTGATGACTCATACTGAGTTTCGTAACGATACGTTCATGCGTTCATAAAATACAGCATTTTAGCACATAATTCAAAATGGCCGACAGCCAAAATGGCCGATATGGGAAAATTGGATATCAGTCAACTCAGCACGACGCCCTGAATCTAACGAGACCACTTTTGTGATTTTTGGACAAACCGTTCAGAAGTTATAAGCAAAAACATAAATTCTTCATATCTCCGGACCAGTAGGTGGCGCTGTGCCGAAACGCAGCATGTAGCCTCAGGTCATGCTTGTGATGACATGTACCAAATTTGGTCTGAATCCGATAAAGCGTTGTGGAGATACGGCCTTACGTCTGTTTTCGCAAGAGCTACGTAAAATTTATTAGCGCGGTATTCAAGAACGGTTATTCGAATCAACTTGAATTCCATAACTTTTGGTTGTCAAGGTCTGGAGATGATCTGGTTCATTTTTCGTGAAATTCGGAGCAACGGCCTAGGAGGAGTTCGAAAAAGTAGGTTTTTCGGAAAAATCAAAATGGCGGGAAAACTATTATGACGGAAAATGACGTCATAGGGTGCAGTCGAATCGTCGTGAGCTCAGGAATCAGAAGAAAAAAGAATTTTGTTTCTAGCCCTTGTGGTTCAAAAGTTATTAGCATAAACATGAGTGAAACTTTGGACAGCTGGTGGCGCTAGAGGGAATGAGTTGGAGACTCCAAATTTTCTATGGTGATAGTTCAGGCTGTCCTCTATCACGGTGCCAATTTGTATAAGTTTCCCGCAAACGGTTCTATAGGCTGCCATAGACGCCCAGTCGGAAGAAAAAGAAAAAGAAGAAGAATAAGAACGGGAACAGATACAATAGGTGCCCGCACCTTCAGTGCTTGGCCCCTAAAAAAGAACCGGAACAGATACAATAGGTGCCCGCACCTTCAGTGCTTGGCCCCTAAAGAAGAATAAGAACGGGAACAGATACAATAGGTGCCCGCACCTTCAGTGCTTGGCCCCTAAATAAGAACGGGAACAGATACAATAGGTGCCCGCACCTTCAGTGCTTGGCCCCTAAATATAGCTGCAAGCAGCAATCACCGGGGCCAAGCGCAAGCAAGACGACAAGACATGCCAAAGTGGCTGGGAGTGTGAGACCCACTGCAGCAAGGAGCAATTAAAGACATTTGAAGATGAATTTTGGCAAAATGGTTGAAAAATCACATACAATAACTAAAAATATGATTATCACTTTCGACCAATAGGTGGCGCAGTTACGAAACTGATGTGATGTGGTCAGAGTGAAGTGACAATGACACATACAAAGTTTGGTGTCAATCTGTCAAGGCATTGCAGATATAAAGCCTGAATAGTCATTTTGGCATCATGCCTCAACTTTGCCACTGCGGTATACGAAAACGGTTTTGTCTATCGACACGAAATCCATAACTTTTACTCGGCACAGTCTGGAGATGACACGATCCGATTTTGGTGAAAATCGGACGTTCGGTCTAGGAGGAGTTCGAAAAAGTAGGTTTTAAAAGAAAATAAAGATGGCGGACAGGAACTTTGATTGACTATGGCAAAATTGGTATCTATGTTTTCAGCATAACCCAAGGAATCTATTGAGATCAGTGTCATTACTATAGGCAAATTTATTCAAAAGTTATTAGCATTTTTGGAAATTTCATTATAACTTTTGACCAAAAGGTGGCGCTGTCTCATAAATTTTTGAGTACTTTTAGGGCGTTGTACTGATGACCCATACTGAGTTTCGTAACGATACGTTCATGCGTTCATAAAATACAGCATTTTAGCACATAATTCAAAATGGCCGACAGCCAAAATGGCCGATATGGGAAAATTGGATATCAGTCGACTCAGCACGATGCCCTGAATCTAACGAGACCACTTTTGTGATTTTTGGACAAACCGTTCAGAAGTTATAAGCAAAAATATAAATTCTTCATATCTCCGGACCAGTAGGTGGCGCTGCGCCGAAACGCAGCATGTAGCCTCAGGTCATGCTTGTGATGACATGTACCAAATTTGGTCTGAATCCGATAAAGCGTTGTGGAGATACGGCCTTACGTCTGTTTTTGCAAGCGCTACGTAAAATTTATTTGCGCGGTATTCGAGAACGGTAATTCGAATCAACTTGAATTCCATAACTTTTTGTCGTCATGGTCTGGAGTTGATCTGGTTCAATTTTCGTGAAATTCGGAGCAACGGCCTAGGAGGAGTTCGAAAAAGTAGGTTTTTTGGAAAATTCAAAATGGCGGGAAAACTATTATGACGGAAAATGACGTCATAGGGTGCAATCGAATCGTCGTGAGCTCAGGAATCAGAGGAAAAAAGAATTTTGATTCTAGCCCTTACGGTTCAAAAGTTATCAGCATAGACATGAGTGAAACTTTGGACTGTTGGTGGCGCTAGAGGGAATGAGTTGGAGACACCAAAATTGGTGTATTTAATGTTGGGACTGTCTTCTATCAGAATGTCAAATAAAATCAACTTTCCCGCAAGCGGTTCATAGGGCTGCCATAGACTTCAATGGCGGAAGAAGAAGAATAATAATAAATATAGCTGCAAGCAGCCATTACGGGGCCAAGCGCAAAAGCAGACAACGAGATATGCCTAAATGGCTGAAAGTGTGAGACAAACTGCAGCAAGGAGCAATTAAAGACATTTAAAGATGAATTTTGGCAAAATGGTTGAAAAATCACATACAATAACTAAAAGTATGATTATCACTTTCGACCAATAGGTGGCGCAGTTACGAAACTGATGTGATGTGGTCAGAGTGAAGTGACAATGACACATACAAAGTTTGGTGTCAATATGTCAAGGCATTGCAGATATAAAGCCTGAATAGTCATTTTGGCATCATGCCTCAACTTTGCCACTGCGGTATACGAAAACGGTTTCGTCTATCGACACGAAATCCATAACTTTTACTCGGCACGGTCTAGAGATGACACGATCCGATTTTGGTGAAAATCGGACGTTCGGTCTAGGAGGAGTTCGAAAAAGTAGGTTTTAAAAGAAAATAAAGATGGCGGACAGGAAGTTTGGCTGACTATGGCAAAATTGGTATCTATGTTTTCAGCATAACCCAAGGAATCTATTGAGATCAGTGTCATTACTATAGGCAAATTTATTCAAAAGTTATTAGCATTTTTGGAAATTTCATTATAACTTTTGACCAAAAGGTGGCGCTGTCTCATACATTTTTGAGTACCTTTAGGGCGTTGTACTGATGACCCATACTGAGTTTCGTAACGATACGTTCATGCGTTCGTAAAATACAGCATTTTAGCACATAATTCAAAATGGCCGACAGCCAAAATGGCCGATATGGGAAAATTGAATATCAGTCAACTCAGCACGACGCCCTGAATCTAACGAGACCACTTTTGTGATTTTTGGACAAACCGTTCAGAAGTTATAAGCAAAAACATAAATTCTTCATATCTCCGGACCAGTAGGTGGCGCTGCGCCGAAACGCAGCATGTAGCCTCAGGTCATGCTTGTGACGACATGTACCAAATTTGGTCTGAATCCGATAAAGCGTTGTGGAGATACGGCCTTACGTCTGTTTTTGCAAGCGCTACGTAAAATTTATTTGCGCGGTATTCGAGAACGGTAATTCGAATCGACTTGAATTCCATAACTTTTTGTCGGCACTGCCTGAAGATGATCTGGTGCAATTTTGGTGAGAATCGGACAAACCGTCTAGGACGAGTTCGAAAAAGTAGGTTTTTCGGAAAATTCAAAATGGCGGGAAAACTATTATGACGGAAAATGACGTCATATGGTCCAGTCGAATCGTCGTGAGCTCAGGAATCAGAGGAAAAAAGAATTTTGTTTCTAGCCCTTGTGGTTCAAAAGTTATTAGCATAAACATGAGTGAAACTTTGGACAGCTGGTGGCGCTAGAGGGAATGAGTTGGAGACTCCAAATTTGCTATGGTGATAGTTCAGGCTGTCCTCTATCACTGTGCCAATTTGTATAAGTTTCCCGCAAACGGTTCTATAGGCTGCCATAGACGCCCAGTCGGAAGAAAAAGAAGAAAAAGAAAAAGAAAAAGAAAAAGAAAAAGAAGAATAAGAACGGGAACAGATACAATAGGTGCCCGCACCTTCAGTGCTTGGCCCCTAAATATAGCTGCAAGCAGCAATCACCGGGGCCAAGCGCAAGCAAGACGACAAGACATGCCAAAGTGGCTGGGAGTGTGAGACCCACTGCAGCAAGGAGCAATTAAAGACATTTGAAGATGAATTTGGGCAAAATGGTTGAAAAATCACATACAATAACTAAAAATATGATTATCACTTTCGACCAATAGGTGGCGCAGTTACGAAACTGATGTGATGTGGTCAGAGTGAAGTGACAATGACACATACAAAGTTTGGTGTCAATATGTCAAGGCATTGCAGATATAAAGCCTGAATAGTCATTTTGGCATCATGCCTCAACTTTGCCACTGCGGTATACGAAAACGGTTTCGTCTATCGACACGAAATCCATAACTTTTACTCGGCACGGTCTGGAGATGACACGATCCGATTTTGGTGAAAATCGGACGTTCGGTCTAGGAGGAGTTCGAAAAAGTAGGTTTTAAAAGAAAATAAAGATGGCGGACAGGAAGTTTGGCTGACTATGGCAAAATTGGTATCTATGTTTTCAGCATAACCCAAGGAATCTATTGAGATCAGTGTCATTACTATAGGCAAATTTATTCAAAAGTTATTAGCATTTTTGGAAATTTCATTATAACTTTTGACCAAAAGGTGGCGCTGTCTCATAATCTTTTGAGTACCTTTAGGGCTTTGTACTGATGACCCATACTGAGTTTCGTAACGATACGTTCATGCGTTCATAAAATACAGCATTTTAGCACATAATTCAAAATGGCCGACAGCCAAAATGGCCGATATGGAAAAATTGGATATCAGTCAACTCAACATGACGCCCTGAATCTATCGAGACCACTTTTGTGATTTTTGGACAAACCGTTCAGAAGTTATAAGCAAAAATAGCCTTTTTTCATATCTCCAGACCAGTAGGTGGCGCTGCGCCGAAACGCAGCATGTAGCCTCAGGTCATGCTTGTGATGACATGTAGGAAGTTTGGTTTGAATACGATTAAGCGATGCGGAGATACAGCCTTATGTCTGTTTTCGCAAGCGCTACGTTAAATTTGTTTGCGCGTTTATCGAAAACGGTTTGACGAATCAACTTGAATTCCATAACTTTTTGTCCCCACAGCCTGAAGATGATCTGGTGCAATTTTGGTGCAAATCGGACAAACCGTCTAGGACGAGTTCGCAAAAGAAGGTTTTTTGGACAATTCAAAATGGCGGCCATATTTTTATGACGGAAAATGACGTCATAGGGTCCAGTCGAATCGTCGTGAGCTCAGGAATCAGAGGAAAAAAGAATTTTGTTGATAGGCCTTACGGTTTAAAAGTTATTAGCATAATATAAGTGAAACTTTGGACAGGTGGTGGCGCTAGAGGGAATGAGTTAGAGACACCAAAATTGGTGCAATTACTGTTGGGAATGTCCTCTATCAGAATGTCAAACCGGAACAACTTTCCCGCATACGCTTCTATGGGCTGCCATAGACGCCCAGTCGGAAGAAGCAGAATAATAATAATAATAATAATAATAAGAACCGGAACGAAAACAATAGGTGCCTCCGCACTTTCAGTGCTTGGCCCCTAAATATAGCTGCAAGCAGCCATTACGGGGCCAAGCGCAAAAGCAGACGACGAGATATGCCTACATGGCTGAAAGTGTGAGACAAACTGCAGCAAGGAGCAATTAAAGACATTTGAAGATTAATTTTGGCAAAATGGTTGAAAAATCACATACAATAACTAAAAATATGATTATCACTTTCGACCAATAGGTGGCGCAATTACGAAACTGATGTGATGTGGTCAGAGTGAAGTGACAATGACACTTACAAAGTTTGGTGTCAATATGTCAAGGCATTGCAGATATAAAGCCTGAATAGTCATTTTGGCATCATGCCTCAACTTTGCCACTGCAGTATACGAAAACGGTTTCGTCTATCGACACGAAATCCATAACTTTTACTCGGCACGGTCTGGAGATGACACGATCCGATTTTGGTGAAAATCGGACGTTCGGTCTAGGAGGAGTTCGAAAAAGTAGGTTTTAAAAGAAAATAAAGATGGCGGACAGGAAGTTTGGCTGACTATGGCAAAATTGGTATCTATGTTTTCAGCATAACCCAATGAATCTATTGAGATCAGTGTCATTACTATAGGCAAATTTATTCAAAAGTTATTAGCATTTTTGGAAATTTCATTATAACTTTTGACCAAAAGGTGGCGCTGTCTCATAAATTTTTGAATACCTTTAGGGCGTTGTACTGATGACCCATACTGAGTTTCGTAACGATACGTTCAAGCGTTCATAAAATACAGCATTTTAGCACATAATTCAAAATGGCTGACAGCCAAAATGGCCGATATGGGAAAATTGGATATCAGTCAACTCAGCACGACGCCCTGAATCTAACGAGACCACTTTTGTGATTTTTGGACAAACCGTTCAGAAGTTATAAGCAAAAACATAAATTCTTCAGATCTCCGGACCAGTAGGTGGCGCTGTGCCGAAACGCAGCATGTAGCCTCAGGTCATGCTTGTGATGACATGTACCAAATTTGGTCTGAATCCGATAAAGCGTTGTGGAGATACGGCCTTACGTCTGTTTTCGCAAGCGCTACGTAAAATTTATTTGCGCGGTATTCAAGAACGGTAATTCGAATCAACTTAAATTCCATAACTTTTTGTCGTCAAGGTCTGGAGATGATCTGGTTCATTTTTCGTGAAATTCGGAGCAACGGCCTAGGAGGAGTTCGAAAAAGTAGGTTTTTCGGAAAATTCAAAATGGCGGGAAAACTATTATGACGGAAAATGACGTCATAGGGTGCAGTCGAATCGTCGTGAGCTCAGGAATCAGAGGAAAAAAGAATTTTGTTTCTAGCCCTTGTGGTTCAAAAGTTATTAGCATAAACATGAGTGAAACTTTGGACAGCTGGTGGCGCTAGAGGGAATGAGTTGGAGACTCCAAATTCGCTATGGTGATAGTGCAGGCTGTCCTCTATCAATGTGCCAATTTTCATAAGTTTCCCGCAAACGGTTCTATAGGCTGCCATAGACGCCCAGTCGGAAGAAAAAGAAAAAGAAAAAGAAAAAGAAAAAGAAGCAGAATAAGAACGGGAACAGATACAATAGGTGCCCGCACCTTCAGTGCTTGGCCCCTAAATATAGCTGCAAGCAGCAATCACCGGGGCCAAGCGCAAGCAAGACGACAAGACATGCCAAAGTGGCTGGGAGTGTGAGACCCACTGCAGCAAGGAGCAATTAAAGACATTTGAAGATGAATTTTGGCAAAATGGTTGAAAAATCACATACAATAACTAAAAATATGATTATCACTTTCGACCAATAGGTGGCGCAGTTACGAAACTGATGTGATGTGGTCAGAGTGAAGTGACAATGACACATACAAAGTTTGGTGTCAATATGTCAAGGCATTGCAGATATAAAGCCTGAATAGTCATTTTGGCATCATGCCTCAACTTTGCCACTGCGGTATACGAAAACGGTTTTGTCTATCGACACGAAATCCATAACTTTTACTCGGCACAGTCTGGAGATGACACGATCCGATTTTGGTGAAAATCAGACGTTCGGTCTAGGAGGAGTTCGAAAAAGTAGGTTTTAAAAGAAAATAAAGATGGCGGACAGGAACTTTGATTGACTATGGCAAAATTGGTATCTATGTTTTCAGCATAACCCAAGGAATCTATTGAGATCAGTGTCATTACTATAGGCAAATTTATTCAAAAGTTATTAGCATTTTTGGAAATTTCATTATAACTTTTGACCAAAAGGTGGCGCTGTCTCATAAATTTTTGAGTACTTTTAGGGCGTTGTACTGATGACCCATACTGAGTTTCGTAACGATACGTTCATGCGTTCATAAAATACAGCATTTTAGCACATAATTCAAAATGGCCGACAGCCAAAATGGCCGATATGGGAAAATTGGATATCAGTCGACTCAGCACGATGCCCTGAATCTAACGAGACCACTTTTGTGATTTTTGGACAAACCGTTCAGAAGTTATAAGCAAAAATATAAATTCTTCATATCTCCGGACCAGTAGGTGGCGCTGCGCCGAAACGCAGCATGTAGCCTCAGGTCATGCTTGTGATGACATGTACCAAATTTGGTCTGAATCCGATAAAGCGTTGTGGAGATACGGCCTTACGTCTGTTTTTGCAAGCGCTACGTAAAATTTATTTGCGCGGTATTCGAGAACAGTAATTCGAATCAACTTGAATTCCATAACTTTTTGTCGTCATGGTCTGGAGTTGATCTGGTTCAATTTTCGTGAAATTCGGAGCAACGGCCTAGGAGGAGTTCGAAAAAGTAGGTTTTTTGGAAAATTCAAAATGGCGGGAAAACTATTATGACGGAAAATGACGTCATAGGGTGCAATCGAATCGTTGTGAGCTCAGGAATCAGAGGAAAAAAGAATTTTGTTTCTAGCCCTTGTGGTTCAAAAGTTATTAGCATAAACATGAGTGAAACTTTGGACAGCTGGTGGCGCTAGAGGGAATGAGTTGGAGACTCCAAATTTGCTATGGTGATTGTTCAGGCTGTCCTCTATCACTGTGCCAATTTTCATAAGTTTCCCGCAAACGGTTCTATAGGCTGCCATAGACGCCCAGTCGGAAGAAGAAAAAGAAAAAGAAGAATAAGAACGGGAACAGATACAATAGGTGCCCGCACCTTCAGTGCTTGGCCCCTAAATATAGCTGCAAGCAGCCATCACGGGGCCAAGCGCAAAAGCAGACGACGAGATATGCCTACATGGCTGAAAGTGTGAGACAAACTGCAGCAAGGAGCAATTAAAGACATTTGAAGATCAATTTTGGCAAAATGGTTGAAAAATCAAATACATTAACTAAAAATATGATTATCACTTTCGACCAATAGGTGGCGCAATTACAAAACTGATGTGATGTGGTCAGAGTGAAGTGACAATGACACATACAAAGTTTGGTGTCAATATGTCAAGGCATTGCAGATATAAAGCCTGAATAGTCATTTTGGCATCATGCCTCAACTTTGCCACTGCGGTATACAAAAACGGTTTTGTCTATCGACACGAAATCCATAACTTTTACTCGGCACGGTCTGGAGATGACACGACCTGATTTTGGTGAAAATCAGACGTTCGGTCTAGGAGGAGTTCGAAAAAGTAGGTTTTAAAAGAAAATAAAGATGGCGGACAGGAAGTTTGGCTGACTATGGCAAAATTGGTATCTATGTTTTCAGCATAACCCAAGGAATCTATTAATATCAGTGTCCTTACTATAGGCAAATTTATTCAAAAGTTATTAGCATTTTTGGAAATTTCATTATAACTTTTGACCAAAAGGTGGCGCTGTCTCATACATTTTTGAGTACCTTTAGGGCGTTGTACTGATGACCCATACTGAGTTTCGTAACGATACGTTCATGCGTTCATAAAATACAGCATTTTAGCACATAATTCAAAATGGCCGACAGCCAAAATGGCCGATATGGGAAAATTGGATATCAGTCGACTCAGTATGACGCCCTGAACCTAACGAGACCACTTTTGTGATTTTTGGACAAACCGTTCAGAAGTTATAAGCAAAAACATAAATTCTTCATATCTCCGGACCAGTAGGTGGCGCTGTGCCGAAACGCAGCATGTAGCCTCAGGTCATGCTTGTGATGACATGTACCAAATTTGGTCTGAATCCGATAAAGCGTTGTGGAGATACAGCCTTGAATCTGTTTTCGCAAGCGCTACATAAAATTTATTTGCGCGGTATTCGAGAACGGTAATTCGAATCAACTTGAATTCCATAACTTTTGGTCGTCAAGGTCTGGAGATGATCTGGTTAATTTTTCGTGAAATTCGGAGCAACGGCCTAGGAGGAGTTCGAAAAAGTAGGTTTTTCGGAAAATTCAAAATGGCGGGAAAACTATTATGACGTAAAATGACGTCATAGGGTGCAGTCGAATTGTCATGAGCTCAGGAATCAGAGGAAAAAAGAATTTTGTTTCTAGCCCTTGTGGTTCAAAAGTTATTAGCATCAACATGAGTGCAACTTTGGACAGCTGGTGGCGCTAGAGGGAATGAGTTGGAGACTCCAAATTTGCTATGGTGATAGTTCAGGCTGTCCTCTATCACTGTGCCAATTTGAATAAGTTTCCCGCAAACGGTTCTATAGGCTGCCATAGACGCCCAGTCGGAAGAAAAAGAAAAAGAAGAAATAGCTGCAAGCAGCAATCACCGGGGCCAAGCGCAAGCAAGACGACAAGACATGCCAAAGTGGCTGGGAGTGTGAGACCCACTGCAGCAAGGAGCAATTAAAGACATTTGAAGATGAATTTTGGCAAAATGGTTGAAAAATCACATACAATAACTAAAAATATGATTATCACTTTCGACCAATAGGTGGCGCAGTTACGAAACTGATGTGATGTGGTCAGAGTGAAGTGACAATGACACATACAAAGTTTGGTGTCAATATGTCAAGGCATTGCCGATATAAAGCCTGAATAGTCATTTTGGCATCATGCCTCAACTTTGCCACTGCGGTATACGAAAACGGTTTTGTCTATCGACACGAAATCCATAACTTTTACTCGGCACAGTCTGGAGATGACACGATCCGATTTTGGTGAAAATCGGACGTTCGGTCTAGGAGGAGTTCGAAAAAGTAGGTTTTAAAAGAAAATAAAGATGGCGGACAGGAACTTTGATTGACTATGGCAAAATTGGTATCTATGTTTTCAGCATAACCCAAGGAATCTATTGAGATCAGTGTCATTACTATAGGCAAATTTATTCAAAAGTTATTAGCATTTTTGGAAATTTCATTATAACTTTTGACCAAAAGGTGGCGCTGTCTCATAAATTTTTGAGTACTTTTAGGGCGTTGTACTGATGACCCATACTGAGTTTCGTAACGATACGTTCATGCGTTCATAAAATACAGCATTTTAGCACATAATTCAAAATGGCCGACAGCCAAAACGGCCGATATGGGAAAATTGGATATCAGTCGACTCAGCACGATGCCTTGAATCTAACGAGACCACTTTTGTGATTTTTGGACAAACCGTTCAGAAGTTATAAGCAAAAATATAAATTATTCATATCTCCGGACCAGTAGGTGGCGCTGCGCCGAAACGCAGCATGTAGCCTCAGGTCATGCTTGTGATGACATGTACCAAATTTGGTCTGAATCCGATAAAGCGTTGTGGAGATACGGCCTTACGTCTGTTTTTGCAAGCGCTACGTAAAATTTATTTGCGCGGTATTCGAGAACGGTAATTCGAATCAACTTGAATTCCATAACTTTTTGTCGTCATGGTCTGGAGTTGATCTGGTTCAATTTTCGTGAAATTCGGAGCAACGGCCTAGGAGGAGTTCGAAAAAGTAGGTTTTTTGGAAAATTCAAAATGGCGGGAAAACTATTATGACGGAAAATGACGTCATAGGGTGCAATCGAATCGTCGTGAGCTCAGGAATCAGAGGAAAAAAGAATTTTGATTCTAGCCCTTACGGTTCAAAAGTTATCAGCATAGACATGAGTGAAACTTTGGACTGTTGGTGGCGCTAGAGGGAATGAGTTGGAGACACCAAAATTGGTGTATTTAATGTTGGGACTGTCCTCTATCAGAATGTCAAATAAAATCAACTTTCCCGCAAGCGGTTCATAGGGCTGCCATAGACTTCAATGGCGGAAGAAGAAGAAGAAGAATAAATATAGCTGCAAGCAGCAATCACCGGGGCCAAGCGCAAGCAAGACGACAAGACATGCCAAAGTGGCTGGGAGTGTGAGACCAACTGCAGCTAGGAGCAATTGAAGACATTTGAAGATGAATTTTGGCAAAATGGTTGAAAAATCACATACAATAACTAAAAATATGATTATCACTTTCGACCAATAGGTGGCGCAGTTACGAAACTGATGTGATGTGGTCAGAGTGAAGTGACAATGACACATACAAAGTTTGGTGTCAATATGTCAAGGCATTGCAGATATAAAGCCTGAATAGTCATTTTGGCATCATGCCTCAACTTTGTCACTGCGGTATACAAAAACGGTTTCGTCTATCGACACGAAATCCATAACTTTTACTCGGCACGGTCTGGAGATGACACGATATGATTTTTGTGAAAATCGGACGTTCGGTCTAGGAGGAGTTCGAAAAAGTAGGTTTTAAAAGAAAATAAAGATGGCGGACAGTGAAGTTTGGCTGACTATGGCAAAATTGGTATCTATGTTTTCAGCATAACCCAAGGAATCTATTAAGATCAGTGTCATTACAATAGGCAAATGTATGCAAAAGTTATTAGCATTTTTGGAAATTTAATTATAACTTTTGACCAAAAGGTGGCGCTGTCTTGAAATCTTTTGAGTACCTTCAAGGCCTTGTACTGATGACCCATACTGAGTTTCGTAACGATACGTTCATGCGTTCATAAAATACAGCATTTTAGCTTATAATTAAAAATGGCCGACAGCCAAAATGGCCGATATGGGAAAATTGAATATCAGTCAACTCAGTATGACGCCCTGAATCTATCGAGACCACTTTTATGATTTTTGGACAAACCGTTCAGAAGTTATAAGCAAAAACATAAATTCTTCATATCTCCGGACCAGTAGGTGGCGCTGCGCCGAAACGCAGCATGTAGCCTCAGGTCATGCTTGTGATGACATGTACCAAATTTGGTCTGAATCTGATAAAGCGTTGTGGAGATACGGCCTTACGTCTGTTTTCGCAAGCGCTACGTAAAATTTATTTGCGCGGTATTCGTGAACGGTTCGACAAATCAACTTGAATTCCATAACTTTTTGTCGTCATGGTCTGGAGATGATCTGGTTCAATTTTCGTGAAATGCGGAGCAACGGCCTAGGAGGAGTTCGAAAAAGTAGGTTTTTCGGAAAATTCAAAATGGCGGGAAAACTATTATGACGGAAAATGACGTCATAGAGTGCAATCGAATCGCCATGAGCTCAGGAATCAGAGGAAAAAAGAATTTTGTTGATAGGCCTTACGGTTCAAAAGTTATTAGCATACAATTTCTGAAACTTTGGACAGGTGGTGGCGCTAGAGGGAATGAGTTAGAAACACCAAAATTGGTGTATTTGATGTTGGGACTGTCCTCTATCAGAATGTCAAACCAAAACAACTTTCCCGCATACGCTTCTATGGGCTGCCATAGACGCCCAGTCGGAAGAAAAAGAAGAATAAGAACCGGAACAGATACAATAGGTGCCCGCACCTTCAGTGCTTGGCCCCTAATTACGGGGCCAAGCGCAAGCAAGACGACAAGACATGCCAAAGTGGCTGAAAGTGTGAGACAAACTGCAGCAAGGAGCAATTAAAGACATTTGAAGATGAATTTTGGCAAAATGGTTGAAAAATCACATACAATAACTAAAAATATGATTATCACTTTCGACCAATAGGTGGCGCAGTTACGAAACTGATGTGATGTGGTCAGAGTGAAGTGACAATGACACATACAAAGTTTGGTGTCAATATGTCAAGGCATTGCAGATATAAAGCCTGAATAGTCATTTTGGCATCATGCCTCAACTTTGCCACTGCGGTATAAGAAAACGGTTTCGTCTATCGACACGAAATCCATAACTTTTACTCGGCACGGTCTGGAGATGACACGATCCGATTTTGGTGAAAATCGGACGTTCGGACTAGGAGGAGTTCGAAAAAGTAGGTTTTAAAAGAAAATAAAGATGGCGGACAGGAAGTTTGACTGACTATGGCGAAATTGGTATCTATGTTTTCAGCATAACCCAAGGAATCTATTGAGATCAGTGTCATTACTATAGGCAAATTTATTCAAAAGTTATTAGCATTTTTGGAAATTTCATTATAACTTTTGACCAAAAGGTGGCGCTGTCTCATACATTTTTGAGTACCTTTAGGGCGTTGTACTGATGACTCATACTGAGTTTCGTAACGATACGTTAATGCGTTCATAAAATACAGCATTTTAGCACATAATTCAAAATGGCCGACAGCCAAAATGGCCGATATGGGAAAATTGTATATCTTTTGTGATTTTTGGACAAACCGTTCAGAAGTTATAAGCAAAAAAATAAATTATTCATATCTCCGGACCAGTAGGTGGCGCTGCGCCGAAACGCAGCATGTAGCCTCAGGTCATGCTTGTGATGACATGTACCAAATTTGGTCTGAATCCGATAAAACGTTGTGGAGATACAGCCTTACGTCTGTTTTTGCAAGCGCAACGTAAAATTAAATTGCGTGGTATTCGTGAACGGTTTGACAAATCAACTTGAATTCCATAACTTTTTGTCGTCATGGTCTGGAGATGATCTGGTTCAATTTTCGTGAAATTCGGAGCAACGGCCTAGGAGGAGTTCGAAAAAGTAGGTTTTTCGGAAAATTCAAAATGGCGGGAAAACTATTATGACGGAAAAATGACGTCATAGGGTGCAATCGAATCGCCATGAGCTCAGGAATCAGAGGAAAAATAATTGTGTTGATAGGCCTTACGGTTCAAAAGTTATTAGCATACAATTTCTGAAACTTTGGACAGGTGGTGGCGCTAGAGGGAATGAGTTAGAAACACCAAAATTGGTGTATTTGATGTTGGGACTGTCCTCTATCAGAATGTCAAACCAAAACAACTTTCCCGCATACGCTTCTATGGGCTGCCATAGACGCCCAGTCGGAAGAAAAAGAAGAAAAAGAAGAAAAAGAAGAAATATAGCTGCAAGCAGCAATCACCGGGGCCAAGCGCAAGCAAGACGACAAGACATGCCAAAGTGGCTGGGAGTGTGAGACCCACTGCAGCAAGGAGCAATTAAAGACATTTGAAGATGAATTTTGGCAAAATGGTTGAAAAATCACATACAATAACTAAAAATATGATTATCACTTTCGACCAATAGGTGGCGCAGTTACGAAACTGATGTGATGTGGTCAGAGTGAAGTGACAATGACACATACAAAGTTTGGTGTCAATATGTCAAGGCATTGCAGATATAAAGCCTGAATAGTCATTTTGGCATCATGCCTCAACTTTGCCACTGCGGTATACGAAAACGGTTTTGTCTATCGACACGAAATCCATAACTTTTACTCGGCACAGTCTGGAGATGACACGATCCGATTTTGGTGAAAATCGGACGTTCGGTCTAGGAGGAGTTCGAAAAAGTAGGTTTTAAAAGAAAATAAAGATGGCGGACAGGAACTTTGATTGACTATGGCAAAATTGGTATCTATGTTTTCAGCATAACCCAAGGAATCTATTGAGATCAGTGTCATTACTATAGGCAAATTTATTCAAAAGTTATTAGCATTTTTGGAAATTTCATTATAACTTTTGACCAAAAGGTGGCGCTGTCTCATAAATTTTTGAGTACTTTTAGGGCGTTGTACTGATGACCCATACTGAGTTTCGTAACGATACGTTCATGCGTTCATAAAATACAGCATTTTAGCACATAATTCAAAATGGCCGACAGCCAAAATGGCCGATATGGGAAAATTGAATATCAGTCAACTCAGCACGACGCCCTGAATCTAACGAGACCACTTTTGTGATTTTTGGACAAACCGTTCAGAAGTTATAAGCAAAAACATAAATTATTCATATCTCCGGACCAGTAGGTGGCGCTGCGCCGAAACGCAGCAAGTAACCTCAGGTCATGCTTGTGACGACATGTACCAAATTTGGTCTGAATCCGATAAAGCGTTGTGGAGATACGGCCTTACGTCTGTTTTTGCAAGCGCTACGTAAAATTTATTTGCGCGGTATTCGAGAACGGTAATTCGAATCAACTTGAATTCCATAACTTTTGGTCGTCATAGTCTGGAGATGATCTGGTTCATTTTTCGTGAAATTCGGAGCAACGGCCTAGGAGGAGTTCGAAAAAGTAGGTTTTTCGGAAAATTCAAAATGGCGGGAAAACTATTATGACGGAAAATGACGTCATAGGGTGCAGTCGAATCGTCGTGAGCTCAGGAATCAGAGGAAAAAAGAATTTTGTTTCTAGCCCTTGTGGTTCAAAAGTTATTAGCATAAACATGAGTGAAACTTTGGACAGCTGGTGGCGCTAGAGGGAATGAGTTGGAGACTCCAAATTTGCTATGGTGATAGTTCAGGCTGTCCTCTATCACTGTGCCAATTTGTATAAGTTTCCCGCAAACGGTTCTATAGGCTGCCATAGACGCCCAGTCGGAAGAAAAAGAAAAAAAAGAAAAAGAAATATAGCTGCAAGCAGCAATCACCGGGGCCAAGCGCAAGCAAGACGACAAGACATGCCAAAGTGGCTGGGAGTGTGAGACCCACTGCAGCAAGGAGCAATTAAAGACATTTGAAGATGAATTTTGGCAAAATGGTTGAAAAATCACATACAATAACTAAAAATATGATTATCACTTTCGACCAATAGGTGGCGCAGTTACGAAACTGATGTGATGTGGTCAGAGTGAAGTGACAATGACACATACAAAGTTTGGTGTCAATATGTCAAGGCATTGCAGATATAAAGCCTGAATAGTCATTTTGGCATCATGCCTCAACTTTGCCACTGCGGTATACGAAAACGGTTTTGTCTATCGACACGAAATCCATAACTTTTACTCGGCACAGTCTGGAGATGACACGATCCGATTTTGGTGAAAATCGGACGTTCGGTCTAGGAGGAGTTCGAAAAAGTAGGTTTTAAAAGAAAATAAAGATGGCGGACAGGAAGTTTGGCTGACTATGGCAAAATTGGTATCTATGTTTTCAGCATGACCCAAGGAATCTATTGAGATCAGTGTCATTACTATAGGCAAATTTATTCAAAAGTTATTAGCATTTTTGGAAATTTCATTATAACTTTTGACCAAAAGGTGGCGCTGTCTCATAATCTTTTGAGTACCTTTAGGGCTTTGTACTGATGACCCATACTGAGTTTCGTAACGATACGTTCATGCGTTCATAAAATACAGCATTTTAGCACATAATTAAAAATGGCCGACAGCCAAAATGGCCGATATGGAAAAATTGGATATCAGTCAACTCAACATGACGCCCTGAATCTATCGAGACCACTTTTGTGATTTTTGGACAAACCGTTCAGAAGTTATAAGCAAAAATAGCCTTTTTTCATATCTCCAGACCAGTAGGTGGCGCTGCGCCGAAACGCAGCATGTAGCCTCAGGTCATGCTTGTGATGACATGTAGGAAGTTTGGTTTGAATACGATTAAGCGATGCGGAGATACAGCCTTATGTCTGTTTTCGCAAGCGCTACGTAAAATTTGTTTGCGCGTTTATCGAAAACGGTTTGACGAATCAACTTGAATTCCATAACTTTTTGTCCCCACAGCCTGAAGATGATCTGGTGCAATTTTGGTGCAAATCGGACAAACCGTCTAGGACGAGTTCGCAAAAGAAGGTTTTTTGGACAATTCAAAATGGCGGCCATATTTTTATGACGGAAAATGACGTCATAGGGTCCAGTCGAATCGTCGTGAGCTCAGGAATCAGAGGAAAAAAGAATTTTGTTGATAGGCCTTACGGTTTAAAAGTTATTAGCATAATATAAGTGAAACTTTGGACAGGTGGTGGCGCTAGAGGGAATGAGTTAGAGACACCAAAATTGGTGCAATTACTGTTGGGAATGTCCTCTATCAGAATGTCAAACCGGAACAACTTTCCCGCATACGCTTCTATGGGCTGCCATAGACGCCCAGTCGGAAGAAGCAGAATAATAATAATAATAATAATAATAATAAGAACCGGAACGAAAACAATAGGTGCCTCCGCACTTTCAGTGCTTGGCCCCTAAATACAGCATTTTAGCACAAAATTCAAAATGGCCGACAGCCAAAATGGCCGACATGGTAAAATTGGATATCAGTCGACTCAGCATGTTGGCCTGAATCTAACGAGACCAATTTGATGATTTTTGGGCAAACTGTTCAGAAGTTATAAGCAAAAATAGCCATTTTTCATATCTCCGGACCAGTAGGTGGCGCTGCGCCGAAACGCAGCATGTAGCCTCAAGTCATGCTTGTGATGACATGTGGCAAATTTGGTCTGAATCCAACAAAGCGTTGCGGAGATACAGCCTTACGTCTGTTTTCGCAAGCGCTACGTAAAATTTGTTTGTGGGTTTTTTCGAAAATTGCTAAGCGAATCAACTTGAATTCCAATTCCGTAAAATGACGTCATAGGGTGCAGTCGAATTGTCATGAGCTCAGGAATCAGAGGAAAAAAGAATTTTGTTTCTAGCCCTTGTGGTTCAAAAGTTATTAGCATCAACATGAGTGCAACTTTGGACAGCTGGTGGCGCTAGAGGGAATGAGTTGGAGACTCCAAATTTGCTATGGTGATAGTTCAGGCTGTCCTCTATCACTGTGCCAATTTGAATAAGTTTCCCGCAAACGGTTCTATAGGCTGCCATAGACGCCCAGTCGGAAGAAAAAGAAAAAGAAGAAATAGCTGCAAGCAGCAATCACCGGGGCCAAGCGCAAGCAAGACGACAAGACATGCCAAAGTGGCTGGGAGTGTGAGACCCACTGCAGCAAGGAGCAATTAAAGACATTTGAAGATGAATTTTGGCAAAATGGTTGAAAAATCACATACAATAACTAAAAATATGATTATCACTTTCGACCAATAGGTGGCGCAGTTACGAAACTGATGTGATGTGGTCAGAGTGAAGTGACAATGACACATACAAAGTTTGGTGTCAATATGTCAAGGCATTGCCGATATAAAGCCTGAATAGTCATTTTGGCATCATGCCTCAACTTTGCCACTGCGGTATACGAAAACGGTTTTGTCTATCGACACGAAATCCATAACTTTTACTCGGCACAGTCTGGAGATGACACGATCCGATTTTGGTGAAAATCGGACGTTCGGTCTAGGAGGAGTTCGAAAAAGTAGGTTTTAAAAGAAAATAAAGATGGCGGACAGGAACTTTGATTGACTATGGCAAAATTGGTATCTATGTTTTCAGCATAACCCAAGGAATCTATTGAGATCAGTGTCATTACTATAGGCAAATTTATTCAAAAGTTATTAGCATTTTTGGAAATTTCATTATAACTTTTGACCAAAAGGTGGCGCTGTCTCATAAATTTTTGAGTACTTTTAGGGCGTTGTACTGATGACCCATACTGAGTTTCGTAACGATACGTTCATGCGTTCATAAAATACAGCATTTTAGCACATAATTCAAAATGGCCGACAGCCAAAACGGCCGATATGGGAAAATTGGATATCAGTCGACTCAGCACGATGCCTTGAATCTAACGAGACCACTTTTGTGATTTTTGGACAAACCGTTCAGAAGTTATAAGCAAAAATATAAATTATTCATATCTCCGGACCAGTAGGTGGCGCTGCGCCGAAACGCAGCATGTAGCCTCAGGTCATGCTTGTGATGACATGTACCAAATTTGGTCTGAATCCGATAAAGCGTTGTGGAGATACGGCCTTACGTCTGTTTTTGCAAGCGCTACGTAAAATTTATTTGCGCGGTATTCGAGAACGGTAATTCGAATCAACTTGAATTCCATAACTTTTTGTCGTCATGGTCTGGAGTTGATCTGGTTCAATTTTCGTGAAATTCGGAGCAACGGCCTAGGAGGAGTTCGAAAAAGTAGGTTTTTTGGAAAATTCAAAATGGCGGGAAAACTATTATGACGGAAAATGACGTCATAGGGTGCAATCGAATCGTCGTGAGCTCAGGAATCAGAGGAAAAAAGAATTTTGATTCTAGCCCTTACGGTTCAAAAGTTATCAGCATAGACATGAGTGAAACTTTGGACTGTTGGTGGCGCTAGAGGGAATGAGTTGGAGACACCAAAATTGGTGTATTTAATGTTGGGACTGTCCTCTATCAGAATGTCAAATAAAATCAACTTTCCCGCAAGCGGTTCATAGGGCTGCCATAGACTTCAATGGCGGAAGAAGAAGAAGAAGAATAAATACAGCATTTTAGCACAAAATTCAAAATGGCCGACAGCCAAAATGGCCGACATGGTAAAATTGGATATCAGTCGACTCAGCATGTTGGCCTGAATCTAACGAGACCAATTTGATGATTTTTGGGCAAACTGTTCAGAAGTTATAAGCAAAAATAGCCATTTTTCATATCTCCGGACCAGTAGGTGGCGCTGCGCCGAAACGCAGCATGTAGCCTCAAGTCATGCTTGTGATGACATGTGGCAAATTTGGTCTGAATCCAACAAAGCGTTGCGGAGATACAGCCTTACGTCTGTTTTCGCAAGCGCTACGTAAAATTTGTTTGTGGGTTTTTTCGAAAATTGCTAAGCGAATCAACTTGAATTCCATAACTTTTTGTCGGCATGGTCTGTAGATGATCTGATTCAATTTTCATGGAAATTGGAGCAACGGCCTAGGAGGAGTTCGAAAAAGTAGCTTTTTCGGAAAATTCAAAATGGCGGAAAACTTTTCATGGCGCAAAATGACGTCATTGGGTGCAATCGAATCGTCACGAGGTCAGGAATCAGAGGAAAAAAGAATTTTGTTTCTAGCCCTTGTGGTTCAAAAGTTATTAGAATAAACATGAGTGAAACTTTGGACAGTTGGTGGCGCTAGAGGGAATGACTTAGACACACCAAAATTGGTGTATTTAATGTTGGGACTGTCCTCTATCCGAATGTCAAACCATTACAACTTTCCCGCGATCGGTTCTATGGGCTGCCATAGACTCCCAGAGCGGAAGAAGAAGAAGAATTATTTTTGGTACGGGAACAGATACAATAGGTGCCCGCACCTTCAGTGCTTGGCCCCTAAATATAGCTGCAAGCAGCAATCACCGGGGCCAAGCGCAAGCAAGACGACAAGACATGCCAAAGTGGCTGGGAGTGTGAGACCCACTGCAGCAAGGAGCAATTAAAGACATTTGAATATGAATTTTGGCAAAATGGTTGAAAAATCACATACAATAACTAAAAATATGATTATCACTTTCGACCAATAGGTGGCGCAGTTACGAAACTGATGTGATGTGGTCAGAGTGAAGTGACAATGACACATACAAAGTTTGGTGTCAATATGTCAAGGCATTGCAGATATAAAGCCTGAATAGTCATTTTGGCATCATGCCTCAACTTTGCCACTGCGGTATACAAAAACGGTTTTGTCTATCGACACGAAATCCATAACTTTTACTCGGCACAGTCTGGAGATGACACGATCCGATTTTGGTGAAAATCGGACGTTCGGTCTAGGAGGAGTTCGAAAAAGTAGGTTTTAAAAGAAAATAAAGATGGCGGACAGGAACTTTGATTGACTATGGCAAAATTGGTATCTATGTTTTCAGCATAACCCAAGGAATCTATTGAGATCAGTGTCATTACTATAGGCAAATTTATTCAAAAGTTATTAGCATTTTTGGAAATTTCATTATAACTTTTGACCAAAAGGTGGCGCTGTCTCATAAATTTTTGAGTACTTTTAGGGCGTTGTACTGATGACCCATACTGAGTTTCGTAACGATACGTTCATGCGTTCATAAAATACAGCATTTTAGCACATAATTCAAAATGGCCGACAGCCAAAATGGCCGATATGGGAAAATTGGATATCAGTCGACTCAGCACGATGCCCTGAATCTAACGAGACCACTTTTGTGATTTTTGGACAAACCGTTCAGAAGTTATAAGCAAAAATATAAATTCTTCATATCTCCGGACCAGTAGGTGGCGCTGCGCCGAAACGCAGCATGTAGCCTCAAGTCATGCTTGTGATGACATGTACCAAATTTGGTCTGAATCCGATAAAGCGTTGTGGAGATACGGCCTTACGTCTGTTTTTGCAAGCGCTACGTAAAATTTATTTGCGCGGTATTCAAGAACGGTAATTCGAATCAACTTGAATTCCATAACTTTTTGTCGTCATGGTCTGGAGTTGATCTGGTTCAATTTTCGTGAAATTCGGAGCAACGGCCTAGGAGGAGTTCGAAAAAGTAGGTTTTTTGGAAAATTCAAAATGGCGGGAAAACTATTATGACGGAAAATGACGTCATAGGGTGCAATCGAATCGTCGTGAGCTCAGGAATCAGAGGAAAAAAGAATTTTGATTCTAGCCCTTACGGTTCAAAAGTTATCAGCATAGACATGAGTGAAACTTTGGACTGTTGGTGGCGCTATAGGGAATGAGTTGGAGACACCAAAATTGGTGTATTTAATGTTGGGACTGTCCTCTATCAGAATGTCAAATAAAATCAACTTTCCCGCAAGCGGTTCATAGGGCTGCCATAGACTTCAATGGCGGAAGAAGAAGAATAATAATAATAGGAACGCCAACAAAAACAATAGGTGCCTCCGCACTTTCAGTGCTTGGCCCCTAAATATAGCTGCAAGCAGCAATCACCGGGGCCAAGCGCAAGCAAGACGAAAACACATGCCAAAGTGGCTAGGAGCGTGAGACCAACTGCAGCAAGAAGCAATTGAAGACATTTAAAGATGAATTTTGGCAAAATTGTTGAAAAATCACATACAGTAACTAAAAATATGATTTAATGGATTATCACTTTCGACCAATAGGTGGCGCAATTACGAAACTGATGTGATGTGGTCAGAGTGAAGTGACGACGACACATACAAAGTTTGGTGTCAATATGTCAAGGCATTGCAGATATAAAGCCTGAATAGTCATTTTGGCATCATGCCTCAACTTTGCCACTGCGGTATACGAAAACGGTTTTGTCTATCGACACGAAATCCATAACTTTTACTCGGCACAGTCTGGAGATGACACGATCCGATTTTGGTGAAAATCGGACGTTCGGTCTAGGAGGAGTTCGAAAAAGTAGGTTTTAAAAGAAAATAAAGATGGCGGACAGGAACTTTGATTGACTATGGCAAAATTGGTATCTATGTTTTCAGCATAACCCAAGGAATCTATTGAGATCAGTGTCATTACTATAGGCAAATTTATTCAAAAGTTATTAGCATTTTTGGAAATTTCATTATAACTTTTGACCAAAAGGTGGCGCTGTCTCATAAATTTTTGAGTACTTTTAGGGCGTTGTACTGATGACCCATACTGAGTTTCGTAACGATACGTTCATGCGTTCATAAAATACAGCATTTTAGCACATAATTCAAAATGGCCGACAGCCAAAATGGCCGATATGGGAAAATTGGATATCAGTCGACTCAGCACGATGCCCTGAATCTAACGAGACCACTTTTGTGATTTTTGGACAAACCGTTCAGAAGTTATAAGCAAAAATATAAATTCTTCATATCTCCGGACCAGTAGGTGGCGCTGCGCCGAAACGCAGCATGTAGCCTCAGGTCATGCTTGTGATGACATGTACCAAATTTGGTCTGAATCCGATAAAGCGTTGTGGAGATACGGCCTTGCGTCTGTTTTTGCAAGCGCTACGTAAAATTTATTTGCGTGGTATTCGAGAATGGTAATTCGAATCAACTTGAATTCCATAACTTTTTGTCGTCATGGTCTGGAGTTGATCTGGTTCAATTTTCGTGAAATTCGGAGCAACGGCCTAGGAGGAGTTCGAAAAAGTAGGTTTTTTGGAAAATTCAAAATGGCGGGAAAACTATTATGACGGAAAATGACGTCATAGGTTGCAATCGAATCGTCGTGAGCTCAGGAATCAGAGGAAAAAAGAATTTTGATTCTAGCCCTTACGGTTCAAAAGTTATCAGCATAGACATGAGTGAAACTTTGGACTGTTGGTGGCGCTAGAGGGAATGAGTTGGAGACACCAAAATTGGTGTATTTAATGTTGGGACTGTCCTCTATCAGAATGTCAAATAAAATCAACTTTCCCGCAAGCGGTTCATAGGGCTGCCATAGACTTCAATGGCGGAAGAAGAAGAAGAAGAAACGGAAGAATAAATATAGCTGCAAGCAGCAATCACCGGGGCCAAGCGCAAGCAAGACGACAAGACATGCCAAAGTGGCTGGAAGTGAGAGACCAACTGCAGCAAGGAGCAATTGAAGACATTTAAAGATGAATTTTGGCAAAATGGTTGAAAAACAACATACAATAACTAAAAATATGATTATCACTTTCGACCAATAGGTGGCGCAGTTACGAAACTGATGTGATGTGGTCAGAGTGCAGTGACAATGACACTTACAAAGTTTGGTGTCAATATGTCAAGGCATTGCAGATATAAAGCCTGAATAGTCATTTTGGCATCATGCCTCAACTTTGCCACTACGGTATACGAAAACAGTTTCGTCTATCGACACGAAATCCATAACTTTTACTCGGCACGGTCTGGAGATGACACGATCCGATTTTGGTGAAAATCGGACATTCGGTCTAGGAGGAGTTCGAAAAAGTAGGTTTTAAAAGAAAATAAAGATGGCGGACAGGAAGTTTGGCTGACTATGGCAAAATTGGTATCTATGTTTTCAGCATAACCCAAGGAATCTATTGAGATCAGTGTCATTACTATAGGCAAATTTATTCAAAAGTTATTAGCATTTTTGGAAATTTCATTATAACTTTTGACCAAAAGGTGGCGCTGTCTCATAAATTTTTGAGTACCTTTAGGGCGTTGTACTGATGACCCATACTGAGTTTCGTAACGATACGTTCATGCGTTCATAAAATACAGCATTTTAGCACATAATTCAAAATGGCCGACAGCCAAAATGGCCGATATGGGAAAATTGGATATCAGTCAACTCAGCATGACGCCCTGAATCTAACGAGACCACTTTTATGATTTTTGGACAAACCGTTCAGAAGTTATAAGCAAAAACATAAATTCGTCATATCTCCGGACCAGTAGGTGGCGCTGTGCCGAAACGCAGCATGTAGCCTCAAGTCATGCTTGTGATGACATGTACCAAATTTGGTCTGAATCCGATAAAGCGTTGTGGAGATACGGCCTTACGTCTGTTTTCGCAAGCGCTACGTAAAATGTATTTGCACGGTATTCGAGAACGGTTATTCGAATCAACTTGAATTCCATAACTTTTGGTCGGCAAGGTCTGGAGATGATCTGGTTAATTTTTCGTGAAATTCGGAGCAACGGCCTAGGAGGAGTTCGAAAAAGTAGGTTTTTCGAAAAATTCAAAATGGCGGGAAAACTATTATGACGGAAAATGACGTCATAGGGTGCAGTCGAATCGTCATGAGCTCAGGAATCAGAGGAACAAAGAATTTTGTTTCTAGCCCTTGTGGTTCAAAAGTTATTAGCATAAACATGAGTGAAACTTTGGACAGCTGGTGGCGCTAGAGGGAATGAGTTGGAGACTCCAAATTTGCTATGGTGATAGTTCAGGCTGTCCTCTATCACTGTGCCAATTTGTATAAGTTTCCCGCAAACGGTTCTATAGGCTGCCATAGACGCCCAGTCGGAAGAAAAAGAAAAAGAAAAAGAAAAAGAAAAAGAAGAATAAGAACGGGAACAGATACAATAGGTGCCCGCACCTTCAGTGCTTGGCCCCTAATAATAATAAGAACGCCAACAAAAACAATAGGTGCCTCCGCACTTTCAGTGCTTGGCCCCTAAATATAGCTGCAAGCAGCAATCACCGGGGCCAAGCGCAAGCAAGACGACAAGACATGCCAAAGTGGCTGGGAGTGTGAGACCAACTGCAGCTAGGAGCAATTAAAGACATTTAAAGATGAATTTTGGCAAAATGGTTGAAAAATCACATACATTAACTAAAAATATGATTATCACTTTCGACCAATAGGTGGCGCAATTACGAAACTGATGTGATGTGGTCAGAGTGAAGTGACAATGACACATACAAAGTTTGGTGTCAATATGTCAAGGCATTGCAGATATAAAGCCTGAATAGTCATTTTGGCATCATGCCTCAACTTTGCATCTGCGGTATACAAAAGCGGTTTTATCTATCGACACGAAATCCATAACTTTTACTCGGCACGGTCTGGAGATGACACGATCCGATTTTGGTGAAAATCGGACGTTCGGTCTAGGAGGAGTTCGAAAAAGTAGGTTTTAAAAGAAAATAAATATGGCGGACAGGAAGTTTGGCTGACTATGGCAAAATTGGTATATGTTTTCAGCATAACCCAATGAATCTATTGAGATCAGTGTCATTACTATAGGCAAATTTATTCAAAAGTTATTAGCATTTTTGGAAATTTCATTATAACTTTTGACCAAAAGGTGGCGCTGTCTCATAAATTTTTGAGTACTTTTAGGGCGTTGTACTGATGACCCATACTGAGTTTCGTAACGATACGTTCATGCGTTCATAAAATACAGCATTTTAGCACATAATTCAAAATGGCCGACAGCCAAAATGGCCGATATGGGAAAATTGGTTATCAGTCGACTCAGCACGATGCCCTGAATCTAACGAGACCACTTTTGTGATTTTTGGACAAACCGTTCAGAAGTTATAAGCAAAAATATAAATTCTTCATATCTCCGGACCAGTAGGTGGCGCTGCGCCGAAACGCAGCATGTAGCCTCAGGTCATGCTTGTGATGACATGTACCAAATTTGGTCTGAATCCGATAAAGCGTTGTGGAGATACGGCCTTACGTCTGTTTTTGCAAGCGCTACGTAAAATTTATTTGCGCGGTATTCGAGAACGGTAATTCGAATCAACTTGAATTCCATAACTTTTTGTCGGCATGGTCTGTAGATGATCTGATTCAATTTTCATGGAAATTGGAGCAACGGCCTAGGAGGAGTTCGAAAAAGTAGCTTTTTCGGAAAATTCAAAATGGCGGAAAACTTTTCATGGCGCAAAATGACGTCATTGGGTGCAATCGAATCGTCACGAGGTCAGGAATCAGAGGAAAAAAGAATTTTGTTTCTAGCCCTTGTGGTTCAAAAGTTATTAGAATAAACATGAGTGAAACTTTGGACAGTTGGTGGCGCTAGAGGGAATGACTTAGACACACCAAAATTGGTGTATTTAATGTTGGGACTGTCCTCTATCCGAATGTCAAACCATTACAACTTTCCCGCGATCGGTTCTATGGGCTGCCATAGACTCCCAGAGCGGAAGAAGAAGAAGAATTATTTTTGGTACGGGAACAGATACAATAGGTGCCCGCACCTTCAGTGCTTGGCCCCTAAATATAGCTGCAAGCAGCCATTACGGGGCCAAGCGCAAAAGCAGACGACGAGATATGCCTACATGGCTGAAAGTGTGAGACAAACTGCAGCAAGGAGCAATTAAAGACATTTGAAGATGAATTTTGGCAAAATGGTTGAAAAATCACATACATTAACTAAAAATATGATTATCACTTTCGACCAATAGGTGGCGCAATTACGAAACTGATGTGATGTGGTCAGAGTGAAGTGACAATGACACATACAAAGTTTGGTGTCAATATGTCAAGGCATTGCAGATATAAAGCCTTAATAGTAATTTTGGCATTGTGCCTCAACTTTGCCACTGCGGTTTACGAAAACGGTTTCGTCTATCGGCACGAAATCCATAACTTTTACTCGGCACGGTCTGGAGATGACACGATCCGATTTTGGTGAAAATCGGACGTTCGGTCTAGGAGGAGTTCGAAAAAGTAAGTTTTAAAAGAAAATAAAGATGGCGGACAGGAAGTTTGACTGACTATGGCAAAATTAGTATCTATGTTTTCAGCATAACCCAAGGAATCTATTGAGATCAGTGTCATTACTATAGGCAAATTTATTCAAAAGTTATTAGCATTTTTGGAAATTTCATTATAACTTTTGACCAAAAGGTGGCGCTGTCTCATAATCTTTTGAGTACCTTTAGGGCATTGTACTGATGACCCATACTGAGTTTCGTAACGATATGTTCATGCGTTCATAAAATACAGCATTTTAGCACATAATTCAAAATGGCCGACAGCCAAAATGGCCGATATGGGAAAATTGAATATCAGTCAAATCAGTATGACGCCCTGAATCTAACGAGACCACTTTTGTGATTTTTGGACAAACCGTTCAGAAGTTATAAGCAAAAACATAAATTCTTCATATATCCGGACCAGTAGGTGGCGCTGCGCCGAAACGCAGCATGTAGCCTCAGGTCATGCTTGTGATGACATGTACCAAATTTGGTCTGAATCCGATAAAACGTTGTGGAGATACAGCCTTGAATCTGTTTTCGCAAGCGCAACGTAAAATTAAATTGCGCGGTATTCAAGAACGGTAATTCGAATCAACTTGAATTCCATAACTTTTTGTCGTCATGGTCTGGAGATGATCTGGTTCAATTTTCGTGAAATTCGGAGCAACGGCCTAGGAAGAGTTCGAAAAAGTAGGTTTTTCAGAAAATTCAAAATGGCGGGAAAACTATTATGACGGAAAATGACGTCATAGAGTGCAATCGAATCGGCATGAGCTCAGAAATCAGAGGAAAAAAGAATTTTGTTGATAGGCCTTACGGTTCAAAAGTTATTAGCATACAATTTCTGAAACTTTGGACAGGTGGTGGCGCTAGAGGGAATGAGTTAGAAACACCAAAATTGGTGTATTTGATGTTGGGACTGTCCTCTATCAGAATGTCGTACCAAAACAACTTTCCCGCATACGCTCCTATGGGCTGCCATAGACGCCCAGTCGGAAGAAAAAGAAGAATAAGAACCGGAACAGATACAATAGGTGCCCGCACCTTCAGTGCTTGGCCCCTAATAAGAACGGGAACAGATACAATAGGTGCCCGCACCTTCAGTGCTTGGCCCCTAATAATATGATAACAATTAACAGTTTGCAATATAAAGTAGTGAAGCTTTGTGCAGCTAATATAACTGTAAGCGTATGACACCGGTAGCCTTGCACATTCAAGTTGCAAATGCACTCAAATAATGTTGCTCAAATCTCAATTAGGGTTGTTTCTTATTAAACTTGTAACATCACAATTGGCCATGTGACACACAAGAACCAATGGCATTTGGCATCAGGAGTAAGCTTTATTCAACATAGAAAGCATGTGTGAGTAATTCTTCCCCAATGTTTTTGACTGAGCTGAAACATTTTGGAAAATAAAGGATCACTTTGGTTTCACACTGGGTGTTAGGTGTTTTTCTCCCACCTTCTGTTTTTTTCCAGTGCATTATGATGTTATGTGACAGCAAGGAAAGGTGAAATTGAGTTGTTATGACTGCAATGTTTCTTCAAAAGCAATCTGTTTTATCTGATATTTTCGGAAGGAAATGGTGGGGAATGAAGACAGCCATTTTGGAGTAGCAGTAAAGAGCCTTGGGGGGCCTTTATTTCCCAACAAAAGTATTTTCACCTCAGTGAGTGGAAGAGGGAAGTGGTGTCCAAATACACCTGCAGGTCCAGAAAGGGCTGTAAAAGATATGTGTGCAGGGAGAGAGGAAAATCCATGAGCGATACTCGGTGGTCATCATCAATAATGATGAAAATACTCATGCTTTGCTATTGAATGGATGTGGTTTAAGGGTTATGACCCTTTAATGTTCGTGCTCATGACTTTATTGAGGAAATAAGTCATTGAGTCATCTAACACACAATGTATTTGACTGATATGAGTTTGTGTGCACCTTTCTAGTGTTCACACTTTTGAATTCTCGTGAATGTTACAATGAAAAGTCTTGGTATTAAGCCAGAAATTAAACATTTTCACTGATAGTTCATAGAAAGAATGATACATTTCACACACATTGACCCCAATAACATGGCATTAACATACAATTAATCTAACAGTTTCTCTTACAAATAATTTCATAATATTTCAAACACTCATGATATTACTTCCCAGGCCTTAATAATAAAATTTTCCTGAGAACACAGTTAAACTTTTTGGTAAATTTGAAGGTATTAATTGATTATTTAATTCTTTACTCAGCAGAAATTACAACAATAAAAAAAAAACTTTCCTTGTACAGTATATATGCATTGTAAATTATGAAATGTATTCTTTTCAAAAAAACTTTTATATACAAACTCTTTAGACCTATACTGTAAAGAGTATTCTAGTATATTCATCTGAATGTACAACATCCACCTCCATGTTAGCATTTTACATGTGAACTACTGTATAGAGGGAGTTGTGTTGTTTCCTTGCCATTCACAACTTCTCTCCCATGCTGGTCTATGGGTAGTCTATAGATAGTAAAGTCTCCATTGGATGTAAACTTCACAATCATGGCAGAAGTAGAAGTCCATCCAGGTACTTTTTTGTTTGCCTACTGTTTAATGATTTCTGTGAATTCAGACATACTACTCATTTCATTCATATACTATACAGTAGACATATTCAAACACTGGGTTGGTGTCTTCTTGACTCAGAGCAAAAATATCACAACATACTTTTAAGTAATCCATAATGTTTTAAGAAAAAAAATATTATGATTGACAAAAAAATTATCTAAAAATACTGTTGAGTCAAAATGCCATAGGAGTTGAATACGGGTCAATTTGACCCCCTTTATGCAGTCTTGGGGCAGTGATACAAAAACACATTAGCCTATCTTGTCTATCTTCCCCCTGTATTTCTCAATCTATTTCATTTTCTGAATACCGGTAATCACTAAATTCTTTATTATGAGAAGAGCAGGAGGCTAAGTGTTTGAATGGAAAGTGGAGAGTGTTGTAAGAGCCATTTTGGGATTAATTATGATCAACTCACTTTGAATCAATATATTATCATGGGTCTGAATTCTTTTAAGCGTTGCTCTAAAAGAAGCCCAGATTCTTTATTTTTTTTACCCCCAACAATAATCTACTTGCTCATAATTTAAGGAAACTGTTGGAAATGGGCTGCATGTATGCTGAGCACAATAACAAATGCCTCTGAAAAATGCCTAATTTAGTGTAATCTTCCATTTATTTTAAATGAGTTGATCAGTTGTAACCCTGGAAAAATCCCTTTTCTGTTTAATTTTCAACCATAGATGTCAGTGGTATATCATCTTGAGTATTGTTACTGCATATAAGATTTAGGATCCTTGATTCTGGTTTGATGGATTGAAAATGAAATGACCTGTTGAAATATGTCATATTTCTGACCATAAAGTCCTGGAATTTTTTACTTATTTAGCATAGACTCTTTCTGATGTCACATAGACAATAGTCCATATTTGACCAACTGAACATATGTGACCCTGGACCACAAAACCAGTCACATGGGTATTTTTTTTTAAATTGAGATTTATGGAACATGATCTTTACTTAATATCCTACTGATTTTTGGCATAAAAGAAAAATCAATAATTTTGACCCATACAATGTATTGTCGGCTATTGCCACAAATATACCTGTGGAACTTATGACTGGTTTTGTGATCCAGGGTCACATATTTCTGATAAATCAAGTCCTCGATATTTCACTCATTCACACTCACACAGCATACTGTATATATATTTATGGTTATGCTCTGTTATGTCCTGTTTTGTTTAGTCATTCATGCATACATTTCTCTGAAAAGTTCACAGATAAATGTATGCATTTATTGCCCCCCCCCCACACACACACCTTCATTCCCTCAGAGTTCTCTTGCGTTTGACTAAATTGTCATATTTGGTGTCAGTGTACCGATCTGTTCTGTTCTACTGCATTCAAAAGAATGTCTGTTAGGTAAAATAAGGTGAGAGGAGGAAGAGACAAATCTCTGGGTGTGAAATGTGTTTCAGTAGCAGGTACATTTTACTGTCACTTCAGAGTGTTCACTTCAGTTTGCTGATTTGACAGCCATTTGAAACTGAGAAGGCTCTGCTAGCTGCATATTTAAAACACATAAAGCTGAGGTGGTATGCCAATATCCTGATCTAAGCACTAAAGGGCTCCCGTAGATTGATATAGGCTATGCAGATCTTTAATGAAGTAGTCATTACTTTAGTATCCCTGTGGGTACTTTTATGAAACCAAAAAATGCGAATTAGGCCGATGTTGCTGAAGTGGTTTACAGCATTGTACAACTTAAGCCTGGCTTATACAGACATATACAGTATTTACATCTGAGCATTAGGAAGGTGTATGTTTGGTGCTTCATTTACATAGTGATATAGTAGTAGCTATTTAGGATGCTTAAAGCATATTCAAGATGGATGCTTAGGTTAGAAGCTACTTTTTCTTTGATTTTTGTCATTGTCTTTTTATTTAGAAGCTACCTTTTCTTTTAACTTCCCTTGTTGTTTTTTTTAAGATATTTGGAGAAATGTCTATACATTTGTTTATGACATGTTTGCCTATACAATGGAAGTCAATGTGCTCTAATGTTGTTTGTTCCCAATGGTCTTCAAAATATATTTTTTTTATGTTCCACAGAAGAAAAAATGCAGGTTTGGAACCACATGAGGGTGAATTAATAATGGTCATTTTTGAAAATGTAAAAATGTAAAATTCACTTTAATGTGACCTGTACCATAGTTACTGTAACATTGTACGGACACAATGTTGATTCTACTAACATTACCCTGCTAATTGACTGTCTACTAATTAACTGATGCTATGATTCAAGTATAATCTTTTTAAAAACAATTTTAAGTATGCTTGAGCAATTCTCAGAACCTAGGTTTATTTAGACTTTGTAATGACGTTTGGAACATAAAGGAAATTGTGTGTGTTTTCCCCTGGAAGCAGCTGACCATGTAATCCATTTAGGAGTTTAGCTTTTTTTAGAATAGAATCATACATGTGGACTTGTCAGAATATGTAAATAAAGTCCTTGAACGCATGGAAAGCAAACCAAATGGAAAGTCATTTTAGATAAAAAGAAATATTTCTGGGAACATTGCTAAATCAGACAGCTTACTCTCAAACCAACTTTTACGAGTTCAGATTGCAAAATTTAAGATACTACCAGAGCACTTTTATCCAGTGGGCTTGAATAGGAGGAGGTCATGGACAAATGTATAATAAAATATTGAGACCTTCATATATTTACTTTTTCATAAATCATTACAATTGGTCACCCTTTATGCCTGACAGGTTTTGCAAATATTTAACAAACTTAAATACTAAATACACAATGAGCTATGTTCCTCGCTGGCTTTAAAGAAATGTCAAATGTTAAATTATTTTTTAAGAATTTGTCTAAAATGAGTGGTGCAGGTAACGTCACAAAGTCTAATGTTAGTATTATGTTGGTTAGTACGTTAGTATGTTGGATAGTATTATATTGGTTCCTTTGATATTTTTCTCAATAAAGTAAAATTATAATTTTTTTCGATTTATGTGTAAATTAAAGCATGTGGTAAACATAACTTGATAGTACTTTGATGATACTTGACGATACTTTTATTTTGTTACTTTGACAAACTATAGATCCCCTAGAACCACAGAAACACAATTTAAGCATGGAGAAGGTGAAAACATTTTCCACTCCTAACAATAGCAGCAGCCGACAACATACAATTTCATCTAATGGGCCAGAAGAAAAAAAGAAGAAAAATAAGCTTAGTTTATTAAATAAAGAAACTAACAAGATAACAAAGGCAGACAAAACAGGACACAATGAAAATGAAAACTTTGCATAACTGTTACAACTATAAGTTAAACACAACTAACCCTAACACATTACCTAAACATGTTCACATTTGAATTTATTAAAAGCTAGATAAATAAAACAAAAAAAAAGAGATTTTAAACTGGCAAACTTTGCTTGTCATCTGTTTACATTTATATTTTAGTTAAATCAAATCAGTAGTTAGTAGTTAATTAAACAGTTGATAAAGGAGACAACAATTCATGAATACAACACTTTTATGATTGATTGATTTGATAATAATAATAAAAATATCCTGGGCAAGTATGTCCAGACTCTGCCCCTCCTTAAAACAGATTTGGCCCCCCTATAGTGACGTCCCTGCTGTATGGTCATGTAAACGCATTAATCTGATTATGATAGTGGTCACTGGCCTTATGCAGAAATTAATTATCTGTGAATGTCCAAACAAAGGTAGTTCTAGGTGGTATTAAACACATTAAAGTCTCCATGAAAACAAAATTGACCATTCTTATTTTGTATGAATGTTGCCTATTATATACAGTCGTGCTTGGTAGTTTGTGAACCTTTTAGAATTTTGTATATTTCTGCATAAATATGACATAAAACATCATTAGATTTTCAGTCCTTAAAGTATTGACAAAGAGAACCCAATCAAACAAATGAGATAAAATAGTATTCTTGGTCATTTATTTATTCAGGAAAGTTATCCAATATTACATATCTGTGAGTGGCAAAACTATGTGCAGCTCTAGGATTAGCAGTTAATTTGAAGGTGAAAATAGGCTCCACTAGATGTTTTCAGTCAATGGACAAGGTTGGAATATCGCATAAAACATTTGCGAATAAAGCAATGTTTCTATCCAGTGAGTTGAAGAGAACAAAACCGTCACTTCCTGATAAACTGGCGCTAAATATCAACAGCTAAATCTCACAGCTAATCTCAAATTTAAAAAAGTAGGAGAAGCCACTATATATAAATTACTTGCGTCTCAGAGCGCGCTAAGAAAACGCAATAAATGTGTTATCTATCTTGCTTTCTGAGGAAGATGCTGCTGTTTGGGAAAACAGTCATCCAAGAGAGTTCTGGGAGGGATTCATACAAAACCATGACGTCAGACTTCACTGACACATAAAAAAACACATAATTTTTCCGGTAAATTAGTTTATGCGCATGTATTTTTATTGGATAAAAAAAATTATCCAACTCAATCGAGCGCATACGTTTTTTATGCGCATTTTTAGAATTTATGCGAATTTGGCATTTCCATCCAGCAGTTTTTGATGCGAATCATGCGATATCCCAAAATGCACATAAAAATAGGTGGATGGAAACATACTGTAGTGAGTGCCCTATTTTATTGAAAGAACTAGCAAAGTCTGAATGTGTTTGTGGAAGTGTATCATGGCACGGACAAAAGAGATTTCCGAGGAACTCAGAAAGAGTTGTTGTAGCTCATCAGATTGGAAAATTTTATAAAACCAGCTCTAAAGAGTTTGGACTTCACAAATCCACAGTCAGATAAATTGTGTACAAATGGAGGATATTTAAGACAATTGCTACCAAAAGCAAGAAGTGTAATAGTCCACAAGGTCACAAGGGATCCCAGCAGGGAGTCCACCAACAGGAGAACACTGAACAACCATGGTGTGCATGGCAGAGTTGCAAGGAGAAAGCCATTGCTCTCCAAAAAGAACGTGGCTGCCTGTCAGCAGTTTACTAAAGATCATGTGGACAAGCCAGAGGGCTATTGGAAAAATGTTTTGTGGACTGATGAGACAAAAATATTACTTTTTGGTTTAAATAAGAAGCGTTATGTTTGGAGAGAGAAAAAAAACATTGAAGAACCGTATTCCCTCTGTGAAACATGGGAGCGGTAGTATCATGGTTCGGCCCTGTTTTGCTGCATCAGGGCCAGGATGAATTGCCATCATTGAGGGAACAATCTATGTTTGAATGATGAATGAATGAATGAATGATGTCAGCACATCTGTCCGTGAACTGAAGCTCAAGAGAAAGTGGGTCATGCTACAAAGACAACGACCCAGTCGTTATACCAAAGAATGGTTAAAGAAGAACGAAGTTAATGTTTTGGAATGCCAAGTCAAAATCCAGACTTTAATCCAATTGAAATGTTGTGGAAGAACTTGAATCAAGCAGTTGATGTGAGGAAACCCACCAACATCCCAGAGTTGAAGCTGTTCTAGGAATGAGCTAATATTTGTTGTGCAGGACAAATCAGCAGTTACCGGAAACGTTTAGTTGCCGTTGTTGCTGCAGAAGGGTGTCATACCATATACTGAAAGCAAGAGTTCACATACTTTTGCCACTCACATATGTGTAATACTGGATAATTTTTCTCAATAAATACAGTTGTAAACTAAATTATTTAACCCCCATTGCAAATTAGGTTTATTGGCAAAATGTACAGACTTTCAGCTGTTTGGAATGAACAAATCAAAAAAGTAATTACCCCCTTTCGCACAGCGAAATTTCCAGAATGATTTTACCGGTAAATACACAAATATGCTGTATACACAAGCAACAGCATTCTGGCTTTTTACCGAATAGACCCATTCACACCTCAGCTCCAAAATACCAGGAAATTCTGTGATGTCAGTCATTGGAAGTGATCTTTAAATGTTGCACTGTTGTCTTTAATCCGCCCGCATGAGGAGTAGCACTTTAGTTTCCCTATCTGTTCAATCTGGCAACATTTTTAGTGAAAGGCAGAAGGGAATGATCAAATGGAACGCATTTTGTTCTTAAAATCACGAGACGCGCATAATAGTATCCAACTGCAGAGCCGTCACGAGCGCGACACGTTGAAAAAGCTGCGAGACGTGGGGCAACGGTCAAAGATGATCATCTTGCAGATATTTAGATAGAAAAACTATTAAAAATCTTACTGTAAACAGTGCTGATTATTAAACGTCATCTCCATAATAACTTTATGATTGGCCCAAAGCAGACTTCTTACGTCTCAAGTGGTTTCCCCAAATTCAACTGAAAATGCAACTTTTAATGACTTCTGCAGTCTCAAAATTATTCAACCCCTTCATGGCAGGCATCTTTAGTACTTAGTAGAACACCCTTTTGCTGTTATGACCTGCTGCAAATGAGATGAATAAGCAGACACAAGCTTCTGGCAGCGTTTCTGAGCGTTTCCTCATGAGCAATGGGCTCCAGTTCAGTAATATTCTTGGGTTTGCATACTGCAACTGCCTTCTAATCCCACCAGAGATTTTCTACCGTTCAAGTCAGCTGACTGTGAATCCACTGTAGAATCCTCCAGGACGACTTCTGCAACCAAGCCTTTGTGGAATTTGAGGTATGCTTGGGATCATTGTCCTGTTAGAAGGTCCAATGATGTCCAAGCTTCAGCTTCCTCACTGACGGCATGACGTTTTCTCCTAGGATTTCCCGATACTTCAATTAATCCATCTTGCCTTCCACATGATGCAGGTTTCCAGCCCCAGAGAATCACCAAGCACCACCATGCTTAACTGTAGACAGAGCGTTCTTTTCAGCATATTTCATTCTGAGTCTTCCCATCTTCCCAGAGTTGCTTCCCATGCTCTTACATGTTCCCAAATCACAGTTGATAACCAAAGGAGTTATCTGTGGCAGCCCCACGTCTTTGGAATAGTCTTCCTCTGCATATCAGATCATGTAACTCGTTACAATGTTTTAAATCTATGCTGAAAACACACCTCTATGCTGTGGCATACAATTGCTCCTAGGTTTTGAGACACTTGAGTCAGTGTTGTGTAAAGTTGTTGTTGTGTGTTTATTGAGTCTTTTTTTCAGACACGTAAAGCATTTTGGTCACCTTGCGTTTTTAAAAAAAAATTTACTCCACAAATAAATGTTGATTGATTGATTGATTGATATGCTTCATTATTATTCCTCCAGACATACCGCTGATCCAAAGGGTCGAAAAGTCCCAGTTTTGTTTCATCGCTCCACAGAACAGAATCCCAAAACTTCTGTGGCTTATTTATATGATTTTGAGCAAATTGGAGCCGTCTTTTCTTGTTCTTTTGGGTCAGTAGTGGTGTACGTCTTGGAGTTCTGGCATAGAAACCACATGCGTTTAGTACGCAGCGCAAGCTGAAACTTCAGTGCCTGTTGCCGGTTTTGCGGCAGGTCTTTTGCAGTCACTCTAGGGTTTTTCTGAACCTGCCTTCTCAGAAATCTGGTTGAAGCCGTTGATAGCTTCCTTTTTCTTCCCCATCCAGGTAGTGTAACCACTGTTCCTTTAACTTTGAACTTGTGAACTATGCTTCCAACGGTGTCTTTAGGACCATTTAGTGCCTTCGCTATCTTTTTGTATACTGTTCCTCGTTTGTGAAGGGCGATGAGATCTTCTCTTAACTTTTTGGTCCATTCTTTTGACTTAGCCATATTGCTAGCTTGCTGTCAAACGTGACACTCAACAAATCTAGCCAGTTCAGATATTTCATGTGTTCTAGCTCAAGCTAACCTGGTGCAACTAATGAAGCTCTTGTTTAGTTGCATCAGGAGACAACACCTGTTTTGCAGATTTGTGCTGTTGTGAGGAATTTTATTCAGGGGGTTGAATCATTTTGAGACTGCAGAAGACATTAAAAGTTGCATTTTCAGTTGAATTTGGGGAAACCACTTGAAACATGTGTTGTGTTGAGCTATATTTGAATTACTTTAGTGTGAATTGTTCATTACAAACCGCTGAAAGTCTGTAAATCGAAGTCTTGCCAATAAACCTGATTTGGAATGGGGGTTGAATAAGTTCAATAACAACTGTAATTGACAAAGTTATAGGCTATTTTGTCTCATTTGTTTGATTAGGTTCTCTTTGTCTACTTTTAGGATTTTTGTGAACGTTTCATGTTGTTTTGGGTCATATTTATGCAGAAATATAGACAATTATAAAGGGTTCACACTTCACACACATTCAAGCACCACAGTAAATAATTGATCTGTGCACAACATTATTTTGTTGTGCACAGATCTGTGCACAACATTATTACTATTGTTTTATTTTTAACATGAATTTAAACAAATTATGATGATGTGCATGGAAAAATCACTTATAATAAATACTGCAATATTACATTTAAAAAACATTTTGATTTCATGGTGTTTCATTTAAAAATCACAGTATATAAATATGGTTTTCGTTGTGATTAAGAATGTTGGATAGAAAGTTTTGCGGCTGACAAATAGAGTTGCCATATGGTATTGTATGGTAGCCTACAGTTGTATGGTATTTTGGCGTATTTAAAGTTCTGCAAGGGTAGTGAGAGACACAAACATTTAAGCAGATGCATGGGCAGAATAGTGTCGTTCGAGAGATCGGAGTCACGTCATACCGGTTTCCCTCTCTCTCTGCCTCTGTCTCTCCTTCGCACGTTCTCTCTCACTCAGACCACTCCTCTCTCCTCTCCTCCGATCACTCCCTCTGATGATCCGACTCTCCGGTACCGGCGGGGACAGAGTCTCGCGCTGCGCTTTTGAGATCCCGAGGAACTGTCGCGCGTTCATCCGCTCTCTCACCGCGCTGGATGTGATTCATTAAACCGAAACAAGGGGCAAGATGGTTCGAATACAAGAGGAAACGAGCGGGCCGTAGCTATTTACTCTATCCCGTCACGAGATGTCACTTGTCACGAGAGAGCCGTCTATTTGCTTCATTGAATATGCGTAACGAGAGAAGCAGATACGATTTAATCGTTGGCAATGAACTTGAATTTCCATTCCTCCACATCAACGGGAGGACATGGCTCAATACACATATTCTTAAATGCTTTGAACATAATTAATTTGTGCGTCATTTCAATAAGGCATCAGTAGAACAGTTTGTAAGAGCACAGCGCATTATGTCCGTTCAGTGCTGCATTGATGTAAGGGAAACGCTGGAGCGGAGGACAGACCGAAGCGTCGTGTGATGTGACTCGTGTCTCAGCACTACATCCGTCCTGGGATTACTGCTGGAGTACCAAACAATCTGTAGAATAGTCTAATGGACAATTACTCAACGATTCAGTGTAAGTAATCTTACCAAGTCATTTTAACACTATTGCGTGAAGATATTAGGATGCATGATATTAAGCACTTTGGGGTAGAACGGTCTAAGGCCCCGGTGTAGAAAAGTGATTGTCTGCTTACAAAGTATGTCGAACCCCCGTATTAAATATTAATGGCACAACACAGTTTCTTAGAATATTAATTAACAGAATGCTGTTCTGATATTTATTTATTTTATGATGAGGGGCCATTTGCCTCATAAGTGGCCCTTTGCTACAGAAAGTGCTGAAATTGTATAGGCCTACTTGTAAATACTTTTGAGATTGCAATATTTTTTTGTTTTGTTTTTATAACAAATACATTCAAAATATCTCGTGAGGTGTTTAACAAACTCCTTTATAACAAATCTTGGAAACAATTTGTTGCTATTCAGGCATTCTGGATCTTCCTCCACTGCCAAATAACAGTAATTTTTGGTGCCGTTTCAGACCAGAATGGGTCTTTTTATGGGGGCCTTTAGACCACCCTGACTTTTCTTTTCTTTTCACATGCAAGCAAGTCAAATCAAACTAGTTCAAATGGGCATTTTGTCCAATTCATGTTTGTGGTATGACCTCATGAAACATAAAAAAAATTGCAGTGCATACAAAACAGGTGTTTAGGTACAGTGCTGTGGTGGTGTCTGTTGATATGTGTTTTTAGAGACAATAAATTGAAAACTTTCTTTTACTCCATGCCTTTTTAATAGTTTTACCCTACTGCTTTTACAATATAACCCCTTTAAAATGCTATTCAGGTTCACTGCATCTTTACTTAAACAGGTTAAGATAGTCTTGTACCCAGGATAGCCTCTTATCATGGCTCAGTAGCCATTAAGTCAAGTAATTTTTAGAGCTTGAAATCTAGTCTAGGGATTTGTCTCAGTCTTAACATTTTTTATTCAACATAGAAAAGTCCTGCGAAAATGTGCCGATATAACAATCTGCCTTCATTTTTTTATATTGTACCTTAGTGATAAGGCCTACTGTCCACAAAAAATGTGGTGTCGCTAAGACGTGCTTATTCATTCACACTAATATCTCATACCATTCTGCATGTAATTTCCATTATTGCGACAATTTAGACTACAATTATATGTTAATGACTGAGACTTTTTTTGTGACTAAGAGGGCCTATAATGTTATAAAGAAATACTGGTTTGTTAAAAGAACAAAATGTCTTTTGAAAAAGCTCCAGAAGTTTTCAATTGTTCTTAAGGTACGCTGCAGTATTTGTGCCTTTTGATTTTTTTTTTTTTTTGTGGGAATGCGTCACAAAACACTAATTGTTAAGAGTTCTTCTTCTATTAGTTAGCTTTGGCAAATTGTTCTGTCCATCATTCTGCACATCCTGGAACATTTAAGCAAATATTTCTTAACATAGCTGCTGTGAATTTCATTTCTCAGTCTCAACGCTATTTCCCTTTACATGCTACAGTAAGCTGCCATATTCTGAGAATGTATGCATGCTGCAGATAAGTTGCTGGACAGGTGTAAGCAGATTAGGGATGGCAGTGCCAGAAAAATAGGACCAAAGAAAACGTGACGGCTGAACAAAAGCTGAGTGGCACGGCCGGTGGAGAGATGTTTGTATGATGGGCCTTGTGGCTGTCAAGAGATAAATAGCCCTCTGCTAGCAGAGGATGGAGTTGGAAGGCCTGCTGGATCTGTTCCAGGAGCTTGGAGAGAGCAGGGGGGATTGGAGGCTGCCACCAAGGGCACTGATACGTGCTGTCCTGCTGCCAAATGCCAACCGTTGTCAGCGTATAAAAAAATATATGATTTCTTGGTGTTTTTCAAGCAGGATGCCTCCAGTGCAGCCTTAAAAAGCCTCCTAAATACAAATAGTCCAATCAGCAGAATAGGATCAGCTTGTGTATACAGCTGTGAATCGGCCTTGTGTGAATAGATCTCATCAGTATTGTGACAGCAATTTTACACATCCTGTTCATTTACATTCCTTCCAATCATAAGCTGTGCTGTTGTCATTAATAAAAACAATCAAGTGGTCCCATCCTACTTAGGGCCCTATTTTAACGATTTGAAAAGCAAGTATCAAACGCGAAACGCAAGTAACTTTGTGGGCGGATCTCGCAAATCTAAAATGGGTTGGTCTGAAGTAGCTACATTACTCATGTGTGGTTTGGGCGTAACGTGAAATAAACCAATCAGAGCGTCCTCTCACATTCCCTTTAAGAGCAGGCGTGCTTGTTCCATGGCGGATTGCTATTATAATGGCACAGGCGCCAGGCACACGATGGTAAAGCTGATTTCGCAGTCTTCAGAATTTTGGTTCCTGGTTCTTGACGGACAACCCACTTTGTCAGATGTCCTTATATACCTATGTGTCTTGCCAATATTGATCAAACAGGTTTGATCCGTCATTACTACAATTAGCCTGAATTATAGCCCAATCATTTGGGTAAATGTGTAAGCTAGATTTATGCTTATTTTTTCACATCTTCATGGACACCACAAAGAATTCCCTCGTGTGGTAATATTTTTCCTTGTAATTATGTATGGTTTGCAAAAATATGAACTGCTGCGTCTATGAGAGAAGCAAAGTGTATGCGCGCTGTGCACACGCTACATTACGGTCAAGCATGCACGGTCAATTTACGGTCAAGCATGCTAAAATAGCATCTGAATTACGCGCCACAGACTTTAGACTAGGTTTTTCCTTGTCTGTGACAGAATTGTTTTCTGAAACGGAAAAATAGCACCAGGGAACATTTGCGCCGGAACACGCCTCCTCTTTTCGCTGAAAAGCCCCCCGGGAGCGCAAGTTCATTCCCTAATTTACCGATGTGCGTCTGTGGATGGAAAAGTCTGCTGTGCGTCGGGTGCAAAATAGGATTGATACATGCGTCGGTGTACAAAGTCAATTGCGCTGGGTGCAAGATAGGGCCCTTAGTGTCACAGTCACATATTGGATGAACTCAAATTTGGCTTCAAAAACCTTCAATAACTTAAAATGATCAAGTACAAAATTGAGGCTGGGGGAATACCCACAAGCCCTTGTGCTTGAATTAATTCATTATGTATGCTTGATCAAAGCATGTGAGCTCATGAGGGTATGCAGTAGTTGTTATTCAAAGTTAAAGGTGGGGTATGTGATTTGCAAAACGGCTGGCAGATTTTGAAAATACACAACTCAAATGGTCCTACCTTCTTTCCTTTGACTCCACCCATTCAAAGAACATGGACATGGATGGGGGGAGGGGGGGATGGTACGACCGATTGATTGACGCACTTACTGTCCAATGATTCTAGGTGGTCTTGGAAATGATTGGCTGGAGTTTTTCGAGTCCTGCCCGTTCCACAGATGATTAAACTGCTTAATTTTTATTTCAGTGCTTCTAACTCAGTGGCTGTAAGTGGGTTAGGAATAGGATTTTAAGTGATTTTGAAAAAATGGCCAAAAAAGAGAATTACATACCCCACCTTTAAAATAGGCTTTAGCTCTTTTGAGTATTGTTGATGGTTCACATGGGCCATATTAAATTCATTCAATTTCTCCCATGCAAGTATTTAATAAAAGTGCAGTTTTAAAAATGTATTTGGGAGAAACAAAGTGTGTTCGTTGCCTGACCCAATGTCCAGCCAAAATTAAATTTGTATGATTTTGACTTGAGCTAATTTATTGAAATTATAAAGTTAAAACAATTATTTTTTTAATGTATCTAAGTTTCTTCAAAGGTTTTGAGTAAATTGAACTCATTAGGGTTTGCACTGCAGCAGTGTTATTTTATTTTCATTGAGATGCTATTATACTTTTTCTTTATATTTTGTTTTTATTTTTGTTTTCCATTTTCATTTTAGTTAGTTTTAGTAATTTTGTTGCGTTATTTTTATTCATTTTTATCATCCATATTTTATGATTTTTTTCATTGCAGTTTTAGTTCAGTTAAACTAAAGGAAAATGAAACATGTTGCCTTTTATTGTATTTAATTTCAGATAATGTTTATTTTATTTCAAGTAACAATTTTTTAGTTTGTTTCATATTTAGTTAACTATAATAATAACAGCTTTGCAGTGTGTAAGCAGTCTCATACTTTTTACAGTTTTTCGATACGTGTCTCAAAGTGCTTAATTTTCTGTTTATTTTTGCAATATGTCATGCTACTTATATACACTGTCTCAGTGATTTTGACAGAATATAAGACTCAAAAATGTTATGCAATGTTACTATCCTTAGAGTAACATTTAGAGTTGTGCTCTTTGTATGCTAGTGCAATACAAGAATACTAATGCTGTTCTTCATGCTGCCCAGAGTTTTGCCCTGTGGTCTGCAGCCCACTGCTTTCATTTGCTCTTAAGGTACATTACAGTACATTGCCCTGTACGCAGTTCTGTTTTCTGATGGTTTCTTACAATGAAGCCCATTTTCACAGCCTTAGGCTACCATTACATGAAACATGAAAGTGGCTTATATGATGAGTCCAGTCCATGCAGGTCCATTCTATTTTTAAGTAGTTTCCATGGACTTAAGAGCTAGATGTCGTTAGATAACCCAAACCGTAATTTCCATTCATTATATTCCTTAAATTGACCCATGTCACTCTGTTTTGATGATTTTTAAAATAGTAAATATTCATGGTAATAGACGTAATTAGCTAAATAGGCGTTATATATGTGCATAAATAGCCTCAGTTCTTTGAATCTTTTATGTTTTGTTTGAGGTTTCATGCAACATTGTCAGAACCCATTCATAGGCCCGTAGGCAGTGACAGGAAAGAAAAACAGTTCACTCCATAAGCAGTGTGTCTAAAGGCATGACGCAACACTTTCTACAAACTTAAAAAAACGAGACCTAATTCCGAATTCCTGTTATCTATGAAAGCCTGCAGACTGATTTTTATGTGAAAGATTTGGGACGTTTTTGCCAGGAAATAGTGTCAAATATACTTTATAATCAAACTAACATAACAATGTTATTTTAAGTACCTCACTTGTCAACATGATGCTGGTGAATTGCAGAGCAGTTCAAACATATCCACATTGTTATGATCAGATGCTTTTTAACTGCTGTTTTCTCACCGCTGGCGTTTTAGTTGTGTGTTTATTTTGTTATTGAGAGGAAATATGAGGAAATATATTGAATGTAAATATGCAGCACATATTTACATATTCATCCAAACATCGCTCTCAGCAGCGTGGGCAGCATCTGTATATTTGCTAACAGTATACTGCTGAAAAGGTATTTTCAACCTTTTTTTACTTCTAAGCAAAGAACGAAAAATAACTTTGCCACGAGTAGCCTACATCGGGGCCTTGAATCATCACATTCAGTCTCTTGTACATTGTGTGTGCACGAGTTGGCTGCAGTTCACTTAACGGCCAGCGATGTCGCTAATCACAAGTGTTTTTGAATTCTAAAGGGTTAGTTCACCCCAAAAAAATTATTCCAACATCAATTACTGACCCTCATGTCGTAAAATATCTTCATTTGTGTTTCAAAGATTAATGAAAATCTTACGGGTTTAGAATGACATAAGGGTTGAGTATGTAACAGTAACTGATGACAGTTTTTTTTTTTTTTTCATTATTGGGTGAACTTACCCATTAATGTAACAATTACAGTTTTTTACAGTGATATAGTGCACATTTACTGTAAACAGTTAATTTATAAATTTCCACATTTAGGTTACCTGATAAAACATTTTTACAGCTCATATTGTCACATTAGAGCCGACTAGATGCAATTAAGAGGAACTGAAGTGCATTTGAGTTAGAAGAGCACAGGTGCAAACAGTACAAACAGAGATTATGTTTCACCCCAGCACTTCTGTTGCAAGCTGGTTGTGCGTTTAGAAACGATTTATATAAAACTGTCAGATACCTGTTCAAGCTGTATTAAACTACACATCATATTTGAACATGCATGTAACTATTTTTTCTTCTAATTATTCTGTCTTTTGTGGCTGTGTCCTCATTTTTGCTGTCTCCATGGTAGAACAGCCTACAGAAGTTATTTCCATTAGCAGCAACAGTAAGGTGAATTCAGGCAAATCAGGCCATATTCATCTCCGTCATCTCAATGTCTAAACGAGGCCTAATTTATCTGAATTGACTAAATATATGAAATAACATTGCATAACACCAATGCTAACGTTAGGTTGGTCTTTGCTATGCGGTGTGTGCTGATTTTGCAATTCTATTTAAAAAAACATATTTAATATTCCTACAGCGTAACATTCTCTGAGATTAGAGAAACCCAGCAGTCTCTCATGCAGAAATGAAAGCCCATAGGGCCTCATCAGAATCAGAATGCCAAGTTAAGTATAGACTAAACAGTCTGCTGATAGACACTCAAAAGCATTATATAAGTACATAAGAAAATATGAATTTATTACCTTTGCTTAAAACCTCTTTAGACTGGCAGGATGTTGTCACTTTATTGTAATAATTAAGGAATGCACCAACATTTTGGCTACCGAAAATCTTTGGCCGAAACAGCTATTTTCGATTTCAGACCGAAATGGTTTTGGAGGGCCGAAATCACTTGACCGAAACATGTTTAATTAGCGCTTCTTTTGACTGTGTTCAGTGTCTATTTCACTATTTCACACACTGTGTAAGCTATAACAGTTAAATATCTCAGCTGTGTGGACACTAGCTCTGGATTGACAATATAAACATTTTCTTGATTTTAATCGGTAATGTTATATGGTTTCTTAAATCTAAAATCTTTTAGTCAGTGCTGTTTTATGTTGATCCGCAGCGGAAAAAAACGTCACTACACATTTGTAGCCCATTTACCTTCCAATACTAATAGTTACTTTTATTTTGAAGCAAAGTCTCAACTTTTAAATTCTGTCGATTTTATTACGAAATTCAAACAATAAATGTCATTTTGGCGCTCTTTAATACGGCGTGACAGATCGGTGTAGCGCAGCACGGATTAAGCGCACGTGAACCGATCATCTAATCTCCTCTTTACTACATCACAAAATACACATGGGTGAACATCAGAAGGTATGTTGAAAGATACATTACAGCTTACCAAAATGAATCCTGTACAATCGGTGTTTCAACCAGGGACAGACATCAATAAAACAGTTTGTAGGCTATTCAATGTCACTTAACATTACATTTACCCCAAGAAAGCTATGTCCATAAACTCACTAGTTTGCTAGAAAAATAAAGCATTTTGCTAAATATATGCACGGTATTACATATTTGTTATATTTTTACTTTAAACTGTTAGTGATGTATTTAATGTAGTTTATGTTTGAATAAATCTGTCCTAAAATAAATAAATCTGTCATTATTGCAGTTTATTGATTATTTACAGTTTGTATTAATTTATTATAAAAAATATATAGATATACAGAATATAATAGTGAGAGTTAGTTAGTATTAATGTGTTGTGTTGCCGAAAAAGTTGCGTCTTTTAGCTGTTTCTTGAAAATGGCTAAAGACTAATATTCTAAAGTAGTTTAGGTATAGGGATGTAGAGCCAGTGGTTGTTCTGTAGGTAAACATCAGTGCCTTGAATTTGATGGCAATTGGCAACCAGTGCAAATTGATAAAGAGAGGTGTGACTGTGACATGCACTCTCTTCGGCTTGTTAACTCTTGCTGCAGCATTCTGGATCAGTTGCAGAGGTTTGACAGTGCATGCTGAAAGGCCTGCCAAGAGAGCATTACAATAGTCCAGTCTGGATAGAATAAGAGCTTGGACAAGGAGTAGTCTAGCAATCAATGATAGGAAGGGCCTGATCTTCCTAATGTATAAGGCAAATCTGCAGGACTAGGCAGTTTTAGGAATGTGGTCTGTGAATTTGAACTGAACATCAGTCAAAACTACAAGGTTTTGGGCTGTTGATGGAGTTATGGTTTACAAACCTAGCTGCATGGAAAAGTTGTGATGAAGGGTTTGGTTGGCTGAGACCACAAGCAGTTTTGTCTTTGTAAGGTTGAGGTGGTGGTCCTTCATCCAGCAAGAAATGTCTGTCAGGCAGGCTGAGACGTGAGCAGCTATACCGCCGGATCATCTGGCTAAAATGAGAGATAGAGTTGTGTGTCATCAGTATAGCAGTAATGGGAAAAACATTTTTCTGAATGACAGATCCTAGTGATGACATGTAGATGGAGAAGAGAAGTGGTTCAAGCACTGAGCCCTGAGGCACCTCAGTAGCTAGATGTATAGATGTTGCAATTTAGACACATCACCCCCTCCACAATACTCTGACAGACCTACCTGAGAGGACTTGAACCACTAGAGTGTGGATCCTGAGATGCCCTTCGTCATGAGGGTTGACAGGAGGATATGGTGGTTAACTGTGTCAAAAGCGGCAGACAGATCCAGCAAGATTAGTACTGATTTGGAAGCTGCTCTTGCCAGTTTCAGAGCTTCAATATAACTGAGATAATAAAAAGTTAATATAAAAACTGCCTTATGTGCAATTTAAAGGTTTGTACAACTCCGTTTTAGCTTTCGAATGTTAATTATTAAATAAGTTTGAGTAATGAATCGATTATTTATTTATTTATTTATTTTTGGTTTTCGGCCAAGTGGATCCTGAATTTTAATTTCGGTGCCTCAGTAAGAATCAAATTTGTAGCAAATTAGCACTGTAAAACTGAGATCTTATACAAGAAGCATTCAAATATGGTTTCTTTTATTTTTTTAAGTATGGATGAATGTTGCTGAGCTGTCTGTGCTGAAGTTGGGCTGCGTCTGAGGGCTTTTATTCACTTTCTGGCAGGAGATGTGGATTTTGCTGTGAACACTCTTTTTATTAATTATTGTTCATTCTATTATGATTTCCGTAGATAATCTTCTCCTTAGTTTATATAACTGATATTACTTTTCTTGTTACAAATAATCAGAAACATTATTGCTCTCAAAGACTTTTGTATTGACTTGCATATCATAATTTCAGCAGTTGCTGACTGTTTCTCTTAAATGATCATGTGGTGTGTCACTTGGAGAACACTTTGATGTTAAAATGCCATTTACAGCACTGTACATATTGCATGGTTTCTGTCTGTATGTAGTTTGCTATTATACTGAAAAAAACCTGTGTACTGACCATGAATTCAGTGTTTTGGCTAAGAAAACATTGTATGCTGTTCCTCTTACGCATCCCCTTTATCTGCTTGCTGTGAAAATTTTCATTCCTACTTACTCTATTTTCATCTTTTTTTTTTACTGCAAGCACTAGAGCTATAAATCCCTAATCCACTGTAAATTTGCTAGATTGAAGTGAGTTTGTACTTCAGTAGCAGTGTAAAAACATTTTAGCTTCTGTTAAATGAAACTCCATTTAAAGTAGCCTTGTACTTTTTCTCTTCTCTAATACTATAGCAATCAGAAATAAGTAGGCCAGCGTTAAACATGCCTAAGAAATAATATATGATGTGATAAATCCGTGCATGGGCTGCTTCAGCCTGTGGACTTAAATGATATAAAGCGCTTCATTTAAACACATTTTAATTCAGCCATTTAAACATTCCAGATGAAGAAGAGAACTATCTTTGTGTGGTAGGATGTGGTTATGCATGAACACTTGTGCTTGCTAGCTCTTGCTAGCTGAATTATTGCTGATACATACATACTACAGCAATCCCTTAATACATAATCTGAATTATATTTAATTAATTAAATATTTTTAGGCGGAATTTGAGTTACATAGAACACTGTTACATTATTTCATTTAGCTTTTTATGATTTTAAATAATTTATTAATATTAATATTTTGCCGGAAATCGGGGTTTTAACATGTCACCAATTTTGGTAACTTTTTTAAAACAAATGGAAAATAAAACTCCTCATTCAGGAGTTTAAATAAAAGCTCTACAGTACGGTATATAATTTGACCTTTCACTGACCAATTGTTTTTAAAATATTTTTAAAACTACATTTCAACCATTACATTACTCGCATTTCCTCATACAAAGCTGTAAAAAAATTTGCCTAGTTGTGTATGTAGCTAAATTTATGTATTTGTGTGAGCTGTATTTCACATAGAAGCTTTTCTGCTACCTTAAGATGGGTGTTTCTCCTTTGGCATTGCTCTTTTGAATCAAGCTCAGCACAATAAAGAACAAGACATTTCCATTTTCCCATGTGTAGGCCTGTGACCACATGACTCTATACTGTCTAAGTCAGTTTAGTGCAGAGAGTCAGAAGGGATTACTCTTTCTTGTATAAGACCATATAAATGAAGATTTCACATGCAGTGCATCGTTCTTTAATCCGTTACTTGGGTCGTAGTCTTGTGGCTCACTGCGTCACGCGTGGGATCCTAATTAGACTGTGTTTGATTTCTGGCCAGTACTTTGCTTGCAATACGGTTTAATGCTCAGTTGTGATTGCTGTACACTTTTTAGACTCGTTGTGTTATGGAGAAAGGGTTTCAGAAATGAAAAAAAAAGTGAAAAAACATTTGTACTAAGACATACATTTTAGAACCTTCCTCAATTGACTAAGTATTTTTTGCTTAAAACATTAGTGCATTAGTTTTTGTTGTGTTTTTGTGTTTTTTTTATAATCATTATCATTTTTTGTCTATATATTTGAATGAATACAATTTATTTTACATTTATTTGTTTTTTATTTTTATTTCAGTTTACAATTATTTTGTTTAAAGTAACAAAAATGTTTTATAATTTATGTTTTTTGTTTTAGTTTTAGTTAACAAAAATAATTCTGGAAGAGAATCATATCATTATATCACTCATATCATGATATGAATGAGAGAAATTGCAACCCTAAATTTAAAAACATATTATCACCAAAAAGCCACAATGAATGTATCCCACACTGGTGTCATACACAATGCACATACAATGCTACTACAATCATTACTAAGAGACAAAACGTTACTAACGGCAGACGCTGTTATTTAAAGCAACTTACTGCATTTCAATGTACACATTTTACATTCTTATCAGTTCTCAGTTCTTGTTTTCCCTGGGAGTGGGAATCGAACCCATGACCTTGGCGTTGCAAGCGCCAACGCTCTACTGTTTATTTATAAATGAGGGTGATGTAAGGTCAGTGACATAATGTTGGAAAATAGAGAGGAATTAATGAAGATGATGATGATGAATTGTGAGAAATTAATATCAAGCTCCAAATGCAAGATAACTTTGCTGACTGTTCAGTGTAAGCTATAGTCAAGTCAAGTCATCTTCATTTATATAGCGCTTTTAACAATGTAGATTGTTTCAAAGCAGCTTTACAGAGATAAACGTATAATTTAAGGTAACAGATTGTTTTGGCTTTATAGCGGTTCATGAATAATGTTATTTTCCAGCTAAAGTTAGTTTTGGTTGATTCACTTCCGTCGAAATGATCATTTGTTATTAAATTAGGGGCCGCTAAGACGACACCGTTCTCTCTAAACAGACTTTAAACGCGAACCTGTGATAAACGCTGATGACGCTCACGTGCGCATCAATAATTAATTCTATAGTTATGTGCGCAGGTTTGTAATTCCCTACAAACCATGCCTAAACAAAATACTTGTCTTGCCGATACATTTTGATACAGAATTTTATTTTATTTTATCACTTTGGGGTAGGTACGCGAACCGAATTTTCCCACAATGCTTTATCTGTAGAGTGGTAAAGGTAAGCTAGGTATAGCAACTAGAGCTTAAGCTTGATTTTATCTATCAAGATTTAAAAAATTGTGTTTATTTATTACATTACATTTTTTTAGGTGACACTAATATGTTCACAATAAGATGAGGAACATGAATGAATAAAGTAAATAGGCTTTATTTTAGTTTGATCTTGACTTTAATGTGCTATTTCTACCTGAAAACACCATCTTTACTTCTTATCAATCATTTATATTAAATAGTATTTCTGACTTTTAAAACCAGTTAATTCAGAAGATGCCACATGAAGCACATTTTGAGGTTATCCTTCAGGTTATTTCTCAGATTGTAATTTTACAAATGGTGGGAGGTGCTGCTTATTGGATGTTTTCCAGCTGGAGCATTTTAAAACTTTACTGCTTTCCATTATCACCAGCCTGTGCTTGCACAGAGGGCTCATGGAATCTCTCAATTCACTGCCAGTGCACATGGTCCATTAACTCGGCACAAGAAAGTCATTGCAATCAGCTTACCATTTAATTAGTTTTTACTGGGGTGTTTAGGAACTTGTTTTTCTTTAGAATTTCATGAATACTGCACAAAGTGGGAAATGAATAGTTGTCACCCTCTATCAGCTTGCGAGCGACTTCCAGTATCACCGCTAGGCCCAGTCACCAGTCACAGCACTGTATAATGCTAGTGAGATTACTGTACATGTAAACAGACTTATATTGCTGGGTTGATGACATGGTTTTAAGCCACCAGCATGGATGTTGTTTGTTATCAGGCCTGAGCCTGTGGCACACTGATTCTTTCCCATATCAAGACCATTGTAGTTTAACATGGATGCTGCTGCCTGAATGAGATTATGCTATTTTTGCATCCAGACAATGGCTTGTCACACTACGTTTCCCACACATTGTTTTAGAAGCAGCGGTTTTTATAAAAAATTACTTTGTCTTAAATGAATAGTTCAGGCCAAAAGGAAAATTCTGACATTATTTACTCATGTCGTTCCAAACCAATTTTCTTCTGTGGCCATTCTCAGACTCTGAGGAGACGTGAAAAGTTGCAAGTATGAGCTACCTGTTCTATTTCCTTTCAGTCTTGTCTAAAAAAAGCTCTCTCTCTTCTGCCTTGTGTCCTGGATCTGTCTCCATTAGCGCAACTGTCCCCGGGCCCCAAGATCCACATAGGCAGCTAGGACTCCCTTTCATCAAGGTGACCTAAAATACCCATATCTACATTGCTTAGCCTAAACTTTGAGTTTTGTGAATACTCTCTTGGTGTTTGGCAGCAAGATTGACTCTTTTATCACTGTCATGTCTAATAAATCTTTAGGATAGTTACGCAAAAGTACAAACAAAGCAGAGCAGTTTTGGGTCCATAACTAATTTCACTTTGGATTATTAAATGACATATCCTTATTTACCAATTCATCTTCTTATGTTGTTTCTGCTTCCTCCCAACAAACTTAGACTAGAGGCCTTCTCAGGTTGTAAGATCTGAAGTCTGAACCCGACCTGTAGTCTGAATCACTACTTAGCCAAACCCAATGTGCATAAATTCATTTAAAAAAAAAGAAAAAACAAACCCAAGGCAGACCCGATAAAATTAGACCCGAGTCCAACTTGACTGCAAGTAAGTAAACTTTATTTATATAGCACTTATCACAGATAGAAATCACAAAGTGCTTTACAAAGTGCAACAATTTAAATAAAAGAACAATAAAACACAGATAAAACTATCAGAGCTAAAAACAAAACATAAAAGCCCAATCAACTAAAAGCTTGTCTAAATGAAAGTGTCTTCAGCTGCTTTTTAAAAGAATCAACAGATTCGACCACACACAGCGACAGGGCGTTCCAGAGTTTGGGGCCAACTGCCTGAAGGGACAGGTCCCCCCGAGTTTTAAAGCGTGTTTTGGGGACCATCGGGAGGTTTTGACCTGAGGAGCGGACTGCGGGAGGAGGAGTAGGGGGGTCAACAGGTCTGTGATGTACTGGGGGACCGGTCCATCTAGGGCTCTAAAAGTCAAAACTAAAATTTTATAATTAATTCTATATTTGACTGGAAGCCAACGGAGTGTGGATAAAACCGGTGTTATGTTGGTTCCTGCAATTTCTTTCAAACCTGACTGGACCCAAATGACAAGTACGTTTCTAACCTGGTATGACAGACCAAAATCAGAGATAACAAAATATGGAACAGCTTGGCATGTGTAGATTTAAAAGTATGCCTATTTTCCTTCCGTATTTAGATACAATTCAATCTCTGTTCCTTTTTCGTAATGTTTATGTTATCAATGTTAATTGCTCGCCCAAGCGTCAAAAACTATGTACCGTTGCCAGATATCAATTACACTGGTCTACAGCCAAAATGCTTCTGAAGCAAATGTAGTCAAACTTGACTAATTCTGGGTCACTGAGCATGAAACTGATGCGTAAAATTGTTGATTGGCTCTTTTTTTTAGATACAGGTATGCTATTGGGACAGTATATATGACCTTTGACTTGGGAATGGCAGAGGATAAGCGAATAATAAAGGGAAGGGATCTCAATTTCAACCAGAAATTACTTAAATTAATCTTTGACTGGATCTTAAATCTATGACTGGGTTTGGACAGTACTTGCTTTTAGGAATGATGCAATCTGAAGCTGGTATTACTTCATACATGATATGAATTGCATCATGTTATTTCTAGAAGTTATGGTTTAATTTGTGTCTATTTGATTAGTTTGGCATCAACTGCAAGATGGTTTCCTGTCATTGATATCTGGTAGCAGTACATAGTTTTTCCACTTTGGTTAATAATTCCTAGTAGATAAACCGCTTCAAAGGTGTATATGCTGCACCTCAAATGAAAAGGAAATTTATATTAATGTAAATATTAACAATTAAATCGCCACACATTCTTTCGAATGCTATGGGTATTGCATAGTGCAGTTTTTATGAAACACATGCCGCTGCTTTATGCAGGAGGAGGATAATAACGTCAGAATTTTAGGATCAGAGTGGAGCTGCGAAGACCTCGAACTAACCGTTTACCCAACACCGTTTTATCGGGTCTACCTTGGGCCGTTTTACACAACACCGTTTTGAACTAAAACGGAAAACTTTTTATGTGTTTTGGCCGTTCATTTTGCACAACAACTCCGTTTTGGGGGCCTGAAACCGCAAACTTTTGAAAACGGGTTTCAACGCGCACGTACGTATCGTCTCCATATATCTACAACAACGTGAATTTGTGACTTTGTGATGGGCATACATTTTACGTGTTCAGTCTTTAGATGCATAGTGTTTCTTTACAAAGTGACAACGGAAACTGCCTGACATGCATAATATACATGCTAGTTTTTAGTCGTTTTTGACAACGTTTGTCATCTGTACACAAAAAATGTACAGTTCCGTTTTAGTACATTGTTTTAGTACAACATACCCTCAGACATTTAAAGGGACATTTCCCCTGAAAATTACAATTCTGTCATTACTGTTTTTTTTTTTTTACTTTGTTACAAAAAAAATGCTTTTCGAAACAGTTATTTCAAATTGTAGTAACATTTCACAAAATTACAGATTACAATTTATTCAGTATTTTTGATTAAATAAATCCAGCCATTGTACAGTAAGCATAAGAGACTTGCAGAGACCCTATATGTTCAAACAGTGTATATGTATGGAAAGTATTCAATATTTTTTTTTTATCGTTTCTCTTTTTGTGCTCCATAAACGTCATATGGGTTTGGAAAAGCATGAGGCTGAGTAAATAATGAAAGTAAATTGTCCCATGTCTGGATTGGGAAATGGGCCATGAATCATTGACTGGGGTTTAAAAAATGGACATTCAGACAAAGATATCAAACAGAGCATGCACATATTGGTAAATACAAGAGCGTTGTTAACCAGATCATTCACAGTAAAATCTCCAGAGACGTACATGCATACATTTACACTGTTTAAAATGTAGCTCTGGAGAAGTACATTTAATTCAAAAGAGTTTGCTTTACCATAATTGATTTGACTTTGTAGTGAAAAAATAAAATGATGCCTTGCCAGCGGATCATTAATTGATTCTGAATTTAAAGCCGTGGCTCTTTATTTGCTCTGCTCTGGGAAGGATAGGTTTGAAGATCCCAGGGGCATATTTGTTTTCCTGCACGTCTTCTGCCTCTGATTATTGGAGAAAGCTGCAGTGTCTGCCAAATAGCCGTGCCTCATGCTGAGGCAGCAGTGAGGCTGTTCTGAGCAGTCATGGTCATTGAGAAGGAGAAATGGGGCAGAGCCAAATGGAGGGAAAGCAGGTTGCCTGGTCATCACAGCAGTTATGTCTAAACAGTTGAGTCCTTTTTTGGAGAGGTTTAACAATTGTTCAGTGAACCTTACAGAATGTCTCTGAGGGGTTATAAGTATTTGTGGCATCCGTTTGCTTGACTAACAGACAGAAGATCCACGTTTCATCAACCGTTTCACGCATGAATGTTTGTGACAGATGTCTCTACAGCAGTGGTTCTCAACTGGTTTTGCCATGGGACCCACATTTTCCCATGGTCATTAAGCCGTGACCCAATTTTTTTAGGAATTTGAACCAGGCACATTTGTGTCTCAAAAATGGTTGACACATACAAGCACCATCCCACTACATGGGGTATTTGGGGTTATGATTACAGAAACTACAACTACCGTAAGTACACAATACTAACATGAAATGTTAATAACATAAGGACACTGATCCTGACTTTTGGGTCGCAACCCACCAGTTGAGAAACACTGCTATACAGGATACGGTTTTTAATATCAAGCCGTTTTTCATGACTATATTTGTTGTACTTTGTTAAAGCCTCTTATTGACCTTCAGCTTTTCAAAAACAACAATGCCAAGAGTCACAGTGCTTTCCCAGCAAGCCTGGACGAATATGCTTTTAGAAAATTCTGTAAATCCAATTCTGTTACCTGCTGTTCCAATAAAAACTGACCCTTTATCATCATTTCAGTGCATGTCATGAGACGAATGATGTACTTTGTGTACTGGCAAATTATGCTGCCAATGGTAACATCCTGTGCCCTCTAAAATTACACAGAGCCTACATGTGCTGATCTTCCCGCTGCCATTTTGCCTTCGTTGTCATCTTGTATAATAGATTAAAATACACGGTGGACCTACATGATTTTTTTCAGAACCTTTTAGTCGTAGCTGACTTGTTTTCGGATTGCGTAATTGTAATTTAGTTAAAAATGCATTAAAGAAGTGCTCAACATTTTATTACATTTGTCATAACACATGATTAATCTATAGACCTTTTTCACATTTCCAGGTTTCTCAGAAGAGGAAGTTGTCATAGTTGGGTAAACTTCTATAGTGGTTACGAGAGGCGACAACAAATATCATGATAAACTTTACTAGATTTACGATGTTGGTGAAACTCATTATCAACAGTCGGTAAAAAGGGTCCATTAACATTATAAAAATAAGATTCATATTTTAGATACATATGAAAATCTTAGTCATGACAAATATTTAAGATTTGTATAAGTACTAATTCTGTCCTTCATAATTAAAATTTCAAACACCCAATGTTCATCAGCTGCTCAGCTTTTAGAAGTTTTGTGATTGACCTCGCAAACAAATCTGACATTTTTGTATAATGTTTCCTTGCAGAATTCTTTGACTATCATTTTTTTATGCTTAAATATGACCTTTTTGGGGTGCATAGTCTGTCAAAAACATATAGTACTTTTACTTTTTTTGTGCTTGTGTTTTGTAACAGATATCTATGCCGGGCATTCTACATGTATGAGTTGTATTGCTCTGTAATTTCATCACATACTGTCAAGTCACCTTTATTTTTATAGTACTTTATACAATACAAATTGTTTTAAAGCAGCTTTACAGTGATCAACAGGAAAATAATGGGCCCTATCATACACCCGGCGCAATGCAGTGCCAGGCGCGACGCGAGTGTTTTTTGCTAGTTTCAGCCTGACGCATTTATAATTTTCAGGTCCTGCGCCACATTGCTTAAATAGCTAATGCATTTGCGCCCATTTGTGCGCTTTGACATTGCGCTTCGATCGTTAAAATAGGGCCCAATGATTAATTGATGCAAACATATTTCAATTCGGCTGTAAAGCAGCTCTAAAAAGAAAAGAAGCATCCTTTTTCAGCTTAAGTCAGATCAGTGTTGATTCAATTCTGTTTTAAAGAATATCAATTCTGAAATGAGTTCAATTCGGCTGTAAACCAGACAAGTCCTTTTCACAGACCCTGATGGCCAGTTTTGTCTGATAAATGATACCAGCGTGATGAATCCGATCTTCAAGCAGGAGGAACTGGATTAATATTTGGAATGATACCACATTCCACAATCTGAATTCTGACTGATGCAGCCTTGAATTAAACCACATTATGTTGCTTCGTTTGACCAAAGGTGAACAAGTCCCCCAACTAAGCCTGGTTTCTCCTAAGACGTTTTTTTTTTTTTTACTTTAATCATTTGTCAAAAGCTAAATCATTTGTTACAGTTGGTTTTTGCAATTGGCGTAGATGACATGCAGGGGTATATATAGTACTATATACACAGTATAATATGCAGTGTTGCTTCCCTGAAATGTTTTGCCTGTGCGAGAGAGACCCAGCGTGTCTGTAAGGGAGACAAAGAAACTTGCTGAAAGAGTGCAAGAGTTTTTTATAATTTTAGTAAATAAAATTATAATTTTAAAGTTATAATTTTCTCTATGAATTTCTTTAAATTCATTCTTTAAATTGCAAGATTGATAAAGTCATTACTGCTGTGCTGTTTGGAAACCTCCAAACTTGTTGAAGCTTTATTTCTTAACCACTGTATCAAATAAATACCTAGGGTTGTGTTTGTTATCTTCTTATAGCAACACCTCCCCCTTTGCCCTTCAGACGCGGCTCATGTTTATAACAGTAATATTGGTAGGCAGACTAATTTAAAGTAATACAATTGTCTGGTTTTAGCCAGGTTTCTGTCATACACATCAAAAGTTTATGAGCTGTGATCATAAACGGTGGTTGAGGAGATTCCCCCTTCTATGTAAAGCGCTTTGAGGTCTCAGATAAAGCGCTATATAATGTAACGAATTATTATTATTATCATATCATTTACAAAAAGTGATTTTGTAGGGATTTAATATTCAGCTTATTAAAGCTGAGCTTTATCGTTGAGAGCTTTATCATGAGAGCTTTATCATTTGTTTATCTGTATTATATCCGTTTTTAATTTGTTGTGCATCAATTCATTTATTACCAAAGAGCCCTTATCTAGAGCCCTTGCATTCTTACTATCCTCGATTAAAGTTTGGATTCTGAAATCTTCTCTGTCAGCCTAACTATTTCCCTGCATTTATCATGTGAAACTCTCACCGCTGACAGAGAAGGCTATGTGGCAGGCAGTGCAAGTGACAATAACAGGAGAAGATGGCATGATTCACCATGACAGCATGAAAGATCAATGAAAATACAAGTGTGGTGATATATCTGCAGATGAAATTGTAGGAAAGATATTGGCTTTGGAACATAACATTCTTGCCACATTTTCTTTTTACAATAAAACCCATATAGAAAATCTTATAAATAACCTGGCATTTTGAATATCTACAATAGTGCGACCATCTTGGGGAATATTTGTCTGTACTAATTTGCAGATGTGCTCATATAATCCTCTGTTTCCCCCTTGAGCTTAACTGTCCTGAGGAAGGACTCCCAGGAGATCAATGTCAGACTCACCCACAATAACAACACAGACTCACACATGCAGCACTGGAAGAGATCAGAAGCTCTATATTAATTAGAAATAATGGTAACATTAGTTAACATGACATTAGTTAACATGAACTGTAGGACCAGGCTAAGCGTGAGTTGCATCATGATGAAATAAAGAATTGGATTTAGTTGCAGCAATAAGCTATTAAAGGTGCCGTTGGGGATTCTCTGCAGAATTTTTTTTGTTATTCTGGTTGAATGTCTCCTCATATCTTGATAGCAATCACTCTGTTAAGCGGTCTAAATGTATTTTCATAAATATATGTTGTCTGTGGAAGGCGTAGGACCATAAAATGTTCGTTCAATCGTTGCGTTCGGTCCGAACGGTCCTATTGCATGTGTTCCCTGTCAGTCAACGTGTGTTTGCGCTGCGCAGGCTGTTCACGCAGACATAATAAGTCATCAGCGCGTTCACGTACGCTGTGCAGACAGAGCGAGAATGGCAGGCAAGCAGCAACAACCTAACTTTCCTTCTGAACCGACAACAAGTGACACTGGCAAAGGATCTACGATCTTTCTATCTTCATCTGAGCCAAGCAGACTCTCATCGTGGGAAACCCTGTCATTATTGCACACTGACAAGTTTTGCTAGCTAAACAAACCGAAAACTTGCTGCATCTAATTCTATTTTAAAGAATTTGTCATGGTATGGTTTAAAAAATAGGGTATAAATACATAGGTAAATTAATCAATGAAATGAACATCAGGTGCAAAACATAATCAAATCAATGAAAAACCATAGAAATGAACTGGAACAAATGTAGTGCTCATTGTTAGTTAACTAATGGGACCTTATTGTAAAGCGATACTGAAATAATGATTGTTTTAAGTGCACTAAAAATTGCAGGGTTTTACTATTTATTTAACAGTTACTTCTTACAATACAATAGTTTTTACACACTTTTTAAGATATTTAGAATTTACTGTGAAATCAATGCATTAAACAACTAGAGCTGTCTCCTTTTACTGATGTTTAAACAAACTGCTATAAAAGCATATCAGTGGACAATAGTGTTTTGTTTGAATTGTCAATGTGATGTGTTCTTTTGTTTTTTAATAGGTTAGTTCACACCTAAATGAAAGTTATATCATCAATTTCTCACCCTCATGTTCCAAACCCATAAACCCATTTTGTTAATCTTTAAAGTAACACTTTATTTTATGGTGTCCGTGAGAGTAATTACTTAATTACTTAGTGGACATTGTAATAACATGTAACAAAATGTAATTAAAGCAACACTAGGAACTTTTCCTCTTCGGTCGCCCTACAGGTTGGAAGCGCAATTGTCCATTACTGCTGTCGTAAATAATTTAGCCTACCGCAGCCTACTGTCGCACACAGGCTCGCTGTTTATTCAGCACCGGCTTTAGAATGAACGATGTCCACAGACAAGGGCGGTAGAGTATGATGCACGATTTTATGAAAGTATGATGTATTGCGACATCAGAAACGAAGAAAAACAAAATTGTAACGCTTGACGTAAAGCAAGTCAAATTTGTCAAAAAGTTAGAACTACAGACACGCGACCCGATCTGCCAATCTTACATAGTGTGGTTATAGCCGATAAAGGACCGCAAAGCGGACAAGTGCCTTTCACCCTGTTACGACTTGATGAAGCACTGAAACAATTTTGGAAACATTATATTAAGGTAAAAAATCTTCCTTAGTGTTGCTTTAACATGTAACTAAGTTATGGAACAGCCTGTACTTACAGATTGTAATTATACACACATGTAACAAGCCGAGATGGATAAGGTTTATAGATACACATGAAGTACACTTATACAATCTTGATACACTTTATTTTTCGTAGCTTAGTTACATGTTAATTACATTTTGTTACATGTTATTACAACGTCTACTACTAAGTAATTAAGTTATTACTCTGTATCACGAACACCGTAAAATATTGTTACCGATATTTTTATAAAACCATGTGAGATTTCTGTCCCATCATTGAAAGTTCATTCCACTAAAACTTTGCTACAAAAAGTTCAAGAGATCAAAACAAGGGTTTTAATTAATTAATTAAGTCTTCTGAAGAGACACAATACAAAAGCAGCACATAATATAAATGTCAGACGGACTTAGATGTGTGTGTGTGTGTATATATATATATATATACACATGTATGTACTGTATATACAAGTATCCAAGTCTATATACAAGTATCTAAATCCAAAGTGTCTTCTAAACGGCAAAAAGAGTCCCAATATAAATATTTATATGTATATACTGTAGGCATATATATTAATTTAATTTAGAAGTTCAAACTTTTATAAAAGTGATAACTTTGACCTTTATGTGGATCATATTACTGACTGTGAGAAGAATGTGTGAAATAATTGTAAGAAAATACATTTCAGCTTCTAGAGGTGGTTTCCTAGGAAACAGTTTTCAGCTATTACGAACAATACGTGTCAGGCTGGCTACATGTGGCTCTGAGAATGCAGTTGTTAGATATACATGCATTTTTAATGGCCATATGCAATATTCTGCTTTTATTCCTTTTAAGAGTGCATTTACTCCTTGCTTAAGTCAAATGAATAACCTTTATAAAACAGAAGAGATGCTAAAGTCTGTTTGGCAGGACACACGTAACCTCATCCACTTGCTGAGGAGCGACACTGATAGCATTTCATCTTGTGGCACCTCCGCTCTCCGTAGATCTCACATAATGTGGCCTGGCTTCACCAAAGTCATTACAGAGATATCCTCTACGGGAATGGTAGTGAATTAATCGGAGATGTCTTTATGTGAGGCGACTGCAAGACAGAAATTAAGCCATTTTGCTAGAGCGGAGCTGGGAAACTTGTGAATGTGTCCTCTCGCCTTTGCAGAAGCAGCTCTTGCGTCATGCAGTTTCCATAGCACCCTGGGCAGATCTGGCTACTCTGTGAAATCACTCAAGACTTTGCTTGTGTATGTACTCGGCTACTGGCTTTCCTATTGGATACAAATGTTGTTGCTCTGTGTTGGATTTAAAGTAATTAAGGATAGTTCTGGTTCTGAATGTGATTGGTTAGTGCATCGACCCAGCCGTGTTATATTCCACGATTTAACAGCTTTGACCTGCTTACCATATCACTGCACATCTCCCAAGGTGGATTTTTATTTTATGTTGCATAGCATTGTGCTGTCATGTCAGTGTAATCACTGTTTCTAGTGTAATAGCAGTTAATAAAAAATATATTTTAATGAAAATTTGTGTCTTTAATGATTTTGTTATGTTTTAACTGTTTTAACAAGGCCCTATATGTATATAGGCCCTATATATAGACTGCTGTATTGGGAATATAATCACACTATAGATCTGCCATTTAAAACTTATTGCTGTAAGATACTTATGTAAACATTAAGTAATTTGATTATGTAGAGGTTTTGGTGTCTTATTTGATTTATTCCGTGTTTCTTTTGTCTTTTGAAAAGCGTTGAACCATCCAGAGCTATATTTGTTGAGCTAATAGCTGACATGGAACTATTTTAGAAAGTTGGCATTTCCTGTGACATGCTATACTCCATTTAAAAAGATTTTTTAATTATTAGGAAGCTTTTATGATCTTTAAGGGTGTTCACACTTGTCAGGATTGGTTCGATTAAAATGAACTCCGGTGCAATTGCTCTGTTTGTGTGGTTCATTTGAAGGAGTGTGAACGCAGCCACCCAAATCCTGGTGCGCAACAAACAAGCGGGCCGAGACCCCTGAAAAGGTTTGTCTTAGTCCGTTTCCAAACTGACTCTGGTACAGTTTGACTGAAATATGAATGCAACATGGACCAAAGGTTTTTTAAATGAAGCAAAAAAAGGATAGAATGCTCAAGCATACCTGTTTTTTTCTCATAGTCGTGATGTTGCCCATCACAGTTCGGTACGGGCATCAGAACCGTGTCTCCTCGCAGAAGATTTTCATTTGAGTGTTACGGAGGGATTCCTGCTGCTGTTTTGACTCCATTTTATAAGCTCTGCACGAGTTCTCAGCTCCTCCATACATTATCATATGTATGCACAGCGAGCGCACTGCATTGTTTTGAATGTTCGACCATTTCCAGTGTAAAATGTGTCATGAAAGCCGTTTTTTACAAATCGTTCTTTAGGTAGGCTACGGTGTTACAAATGATGACTGTTTGCACGCTAAGTAAACCAGGACTAAATATCTTCTTTTTTTTGTCCAGACCGAAAGATCCAATAGAACTGAACTGCAAGAATGAACACACTTTAAAAATACTAATATTGTGCAGGATTAAGAAACACAGAATATTTGTACTTGAAATAGAAAAAAGGTTTCAGGATAAATAACCAGCAGGCCAATATTGCAGACGATTATGCTTATCGAGAGTCAAGTGATCACGATTGAAATACAATTACAATACAATTGTTTCAACCCAATTTTGGGTCAAATATGGACAAACCCCAAACGTTGGGTTAAAAATGTAATTAAAAAATTTAACCCAATGGCTGGGTTAGTCCATATTTGACCCAAAATTCGGTTGAAACAACCCAGCATTTTTTAGAGTGTACAGCACAACTGTCCTTTATTCATAACCTTTATTCATTGTTGTTGATTTTTTTTAAGTCATTGGATTGCACTAATGCTTCTCTCAATTCCTTTCGAGTTTAACATACTTTAGTTTTTATTTTAGAAAATGAAAGACAACAATGATAGTCAGAACAAATTTGCTCTCCATTTCTCCCCTGAACCAAAGTTGAGGGTGCTCTCATTACCCGACTTGTGGCATGTGTGTACCCACAGCAAACTGGCAAATGAAACAGTGGATGATTACAGTAATTAATTTGTCTAATGTAGCAATCAACCAAACATTTCCTCCTGAGGGATAATAATCCCAATAACGAGAGGAAGGTGCTTCAAATGCACTTAATGAAACAAATCTAAACTAACTGTAGACGGAAGAACATTCAAATAAACAGATGATATAAAAAGTATAAGGTTTTCACATGTCTTTACAAGACATTTAAACAGATTTTTAGTGCTCAGGAAAAGTATTCCGAAATTGTTTTCAGCTAACAATTTGAATCTAAACCTCACAATATTAGTTATAGTGTATATTAGTGTGGCTAACCAGTGAGTGTGTGTGTATTCTTTGCATACTTGAATAATGAATATAAATGAAATGAAAAGTTTATCATGTTGCTGAAAACATATCCTTGTGTATCACGGTACTATTTTACATTCTGCAAGTCCATGGATAATGAAGGGGTATGTTTGGACCAGCCAATTATTCAAATTAGCAAATTATACATTATATCTTGGTGGTAAAACATTTTTGCTCAGGCAGGAAGAGCAAATATATTAACTTTGAATTCAGGAATATACTATATTGTACTCTACCCTTCAAAAGTCTGAGGTTGTTTTTGAAAGAAGTCTCTTCTGCTCACTACTTCTGCATTTAGTTAATCAAAACACTGTGAAAAATGATATATGATACATGTGAAATATTATTAAAATTTAAAAGTAATATACAGTCGTCAGTGTCACATGATTCCTCAGAGATCATTCTGAAATGCTGATTTGATACACTAGAAACTTTACTTTTTTTTCTTCTTTTTTTACGTTGAAACAGTTGCACTGCTTAATATTTTTGTGGAAACTGGGATTCTAGGATTCTTTTATGAATAGAAAGTTTAGAAGAACTGCATTTTTGGAAGATACATATTTTGTAACATTATAAATCTCTACTGTCACTTCTGATCAATTTAATGCATCCTTGCTAAATAAAAGTATTGATTTCTTTCAAAATATCTTAGTGACCCCAAACAAAACCTTATGAACAGTAGTGGATTTTTTTTCTTTTTTAAATTCATTAGTTCTTTGTAGCATGTCAAATGTATGCTGTCCCCTTCACAATGTCTCATGCATAGAAATTGAACATTAATATGCATGTTTTGAGAGTATTATGTAATGCATTTTTTTCCCCCAGTTAAATTCAGGCTTTTGTTATGTAAACTCATTTTCATTCAGCTGCAGTGATGACCATAGTCACAGTGGCACCTTGGCATTATCTTTTCTCAGGATCAAAAAAAGAGGACACTGAAGAGAGCTGTACAAATGGTTAGGGTTCACATACAAGTGAATCAGATGAGAAAAACCTGCTATCTTATCTGAGACGTTTATATTTTCTTGTGGGTGAACATGACTTTATCTTATCAGAACCGATCATCTCTCTCTCCAAGCACATCTCCTAAAAGAAAGCCAGTTATCTCTGGCCATTGTTTTGTTATCACACAATCCCCACGGAAACGCTGTTTCCCTTTCACGTGTTGGCTGACAGTTGCATGTGCCGGTCATTCAGATGGAAGGATGACATCTCAAGTCTGTAAGGAGACATGATAAAGCAGATACAGCTGTGTAAAGAGATATTGCATGTTTTTTGGAGTGGTCTTGTGAAATAATTATGGCCCCCTTCAGACACTTAGTCTGTTTTTATCCGATTCATTCACTTACTGTAAAGTATGACCTGTCCTATAACTCTTCCTTCTTCTTGCATCATTCTTGCCTATTGGTTTAGTTACTACGCAACACCTCTCAAGATGACATCATCAGCGAGAGGATTCGATATGTTCACACAATAATATAGAAGAAACTTAAAATTTTCCATATGAGGAACTTCATCGACTAAAAAAATATTTAGGGCTGAATTTAAGATATAAAAATTCCATCATTTAGATTATTATTTTACATTCTGCAAGTCCATGCATAATGAAAGGGAATGCTTGGACCAGCCAACTAAGCCAAATATTAGAAAATTATAAATCTTCATGCTAAAACATTTTTGCTCAGGCTGGAAGAACAAATATCTTCGCTTTGAATTCAAGTATACTGTATAAATATTGTACTCTACTGTTTCATTTCTGAGGTTTGAGTTTTAACATAAACTAATAAACATAATGTGATGCATATTTGTCAGTCAATGATTAATGAAACGGGTAGGATTTCTGTGCTCCAAAAAATAATCATGGCATAGTTTATTATTCTGGCATAATTTATACATTTGCTTCTTATTTATTTTATTTAAATCATGTTTTAAAAATCTTTGTTTTTGCAATTTGTTCAAATTGCTTAGAATCAATATAAAAATATTAATTGTAAAAACAATTAAATTTATTTTGTTAAAAAGTATGAAAAAATATGGTTATCTGTGGAACAAGCAATATTTAATAAGTTATAATGTATGAGATTTAATACAAAATTAGATTGATTGATGATATTGTCTATTTAAAATACGTAGAGCTTATTAGTACTATTGCAGATATATTTTTTTACTTATGTATGACTATGATATTCATTTATGTATGACAGACAAATACAAAACAAGTTTATTATGCTTTTTTACGTCAAAACCGTGTAAATCCAAATAGATGAGAATTATATATGCAATTCAAATACATAAACGTTACATTTATTTTTAAATTCTTTGAGCTGCAGGATATCATGAGCAACAGGATAATAATTGATTGCTGTGTTCAAGCAACAGCAGCCTAAAATTTCCACTCTCTTACACTAACTCTTCCTGAAATTTTAATCTCCAGAATCCTCTGTGTAGTTGTTCATCCAGAGCTGCTGATTGTCTTTGTTGAGTGGAGGATGTTTTAATTATCAGTGATACATTTGCATTTGCAAGGGACAAAAGCACTCTGCATTAGCGCAGCTTGTCTTTCATTTCAGACATTATTCCCTAATGCCCTCTCAAACATTGTTTTAGCAGCGCCGTTTCCATCCCCGAAGAACATTACAATGCCCACCGTGTCTCTTCTCTCTCTTTGGCTTCTTGTCAGGTCAGGGGCAGTAGAGACAAATCTCGTCACAGTTGATTGATATAAGCAATTTTGTGTTATACTGCTTCCTTTTTCGCTGACTGATATTTGCGATTAGCTCCCAGATGGGTTTCTCTCATAGGTGTTAAATGAACTTTCATGATAAACTAAATCAGATAAACTGCTTTGATTTATGACACAGGTTACTGCACACTAACACCTCTGAAGTACATTGAGTCTTTATGTCAGATTGTCTTTCTCTTAGGGCAGATGTTATGTTATCAGTCACCTTATGATGCATGGTTTAAATTAAGGGGATGTGATGCATTTTATGAGGGATCTGGTAAGGTCTTACTCAATTACAGCACTCTGTCCAGCAGGATGAAGCTGTTTTTTCCCTTACTGATATATGATTTTGTTATTTGATATATGTTCGTTATGGAAGTCTGATTTATAGATTATAGTGGAAAATTGGTATTTCAGAAGTTTGTGACTGGTCTGCAAATTCTTTCATAAATGTTGGAGCTGTCATGCCCAAAGTGATGAAGGTTTTGAGTCTGGCCTGGTCTCTTTTTTTTATTTGCTGTAAATTAAAGAGCAAAAAAAAGGCATACAAATGCCATGCATATATATAAAAACCCTGACAAAAGTATATGATTTAGCACATTTGGCTGTTGATTATCATGTTTCTTACACCAATATTGCTAAATTAATACATAAAAACATGAAGATGAAATACTGATTTTAGTTGAAACAATCTGCCTATCAGTGAAATAATATTATAATATTATTATTATTTTAAATGTATAATTATTATTATCATCAATCTGTGATACAAGTTACATATATTAACTAGTTATCTGACACATTTAGCTACAATGCTAACATGGTTTTTGTCGGTTTTAAGTGCTCTATCATTCAGTTGTTTGTGTCTCCTGCTGGTTCCCCTGTCTTCAGAGCTGTTTTTTTCTTCTTAACGCTTTAACTGGAGACTTCTAACCACGTATCAAAACGTTTCAAAATATATTATTGTGTATAAATATCACTTTAGAAAAAAAAAAGTAAACTTGAGATGCAGAAATGGCAGCAATTGGGTTATATCAACTTACGCTGAAAAGAGAGAGACCATGGAGTGATACAAGAGACAAATTATTGCTATTGACAAGTGCCCATAGCAACAACACCGGTTTGTTGCTATGGGCACTTGTCAAATATAAATTTAGTGTTTGACTGATCAATGCCACAATTTTCCAATGAGAAGTACTCCAGAGAGCCGTGCAATAAGTGAAGATAATGATAGCCTATAGTAAGGTTCATGTGTAATAAAAATCTCAACCTCAGCTCGAATAAAACACAAAGCTTCCGACAATTTTGCTTTTGGTACCAATTATAGAGACACATTGGTACTCTGCAATTTGTTGTACAATTAAACAATACAAGATTGAATATTGTAGAACGTTTTTAGTGTGAATATGTGTGTGTGATTTAGTGAATCAGATATACTTCTGAGAATCCCTTTTCATATATTTTTTTCCCCTTTCTCTTCCTAAAGTGCAGTGTCTGGAGATGACTACTAAGAGGAAGATCATCGGTCGCCTGGTGCCCTGTCGATGCTTCCGGGGGGAGGAGGAGGTCATCTCAGTGCTGGATTATTCCCACTGTAGCCTACAGCAGGTCCCGAAGGAGATCTTCAGCTTCGAGCGCACACTAGAAGAGCTCTACCTTGACGCCAACCAGATTGAGGAGCTGCCTAAGGTAAGTTGTCGAGTGTCAGCTTAAACATGCATAATATCTGCCTAACAGTGGATACATCAACTCCTGAACATCATTGTAAACAGCAGTAGAGCAATACTGTACATGACATTGTGATTTTTGATGTGATTGTTTACTTATAAAGCACTAAAAGTGTTCCATAATTGAAGTTAATTATTGACTATTTTGTCTATAGCATGTATTCTGATATACTCCTTAGATAAGTGTTCACACTTGAACTCAGTGCCATTCTAAACCCAGAGTTAACAAGGTGATTCATGTTTAACGATGTTCTTGCTTAAGTTATTAATCTCGGGTATTCAGGTTTTCAGCAGCGATTACTCCAGTCTTCAGTGTCTCATGATCCTTCAGAAATCCTTCTAATATGCTGATTCGGTGATCAAGAAACATTTCTTATTATTATCAATGTTAAAAACAGTTGTTCTGATTAAAAGTTTTGTGGAACCCATCATATTTTTTTTTAGTATTCACTTCAGTGAAACTAAAGATGGCTGTCAGCTCAAAAATACCAAACAGATTATGTGACAAAGTTGACAAAATATTTAAGCACAATTATATGACAAAAAAACCTCCCTAGTTCCTGTGTGATGTTATTGAACTCCTAGCAGTAAAATATCAAACAAGGACCATAAGGATGAAGAATGACTTTAATATTGGCTGATTTTTAAATGGTTTTATAGTTATCTGTACACAGCTACGAAACCTTATAGAAGATATTTTTCAAACCGTTCTTCTGTAAGGACATAGTGTTTCTTTTAAAGATACTTATACTACGGGGCTGTTGAATACTTGAATCCGATTGTTGGATGAACATTCAAATGGCCCACACACAAAAGCCTTTTAAGGGCAAAAACCTGAGAAATGTCTTGAAATTCAACATCTGAACATTGTCTTGAGGTGTGGTAAATGCAGTGTTGTATAAAGTACTAGAAAGCAATACTTGAGTAAAAGTACAAGTATGGTACTAGAAAAAGACTTTGGTAGAAGTAAAAGTTACCTTTTAGAATATTACTTAAGTAAAAGTCTTAAAGTATCTGATTTATACTGTACTTAAGTATGAAAAGTAATTTTCTGATATTTAATGTACTTAAGTATTTTAAGTAAAAGTAAAACGTTTTTTTTTTTTTTTTAAAGCAAGCGGTTAACTTTGATTGTGAACTTTATTGTGGATTTCTTATACTAGGCATACTATTAACTGGTACAACCTGTTGTTGTTTATGTTTTGTAGCCTGTACTGTACTATCGTTTATCTCCCACTGCATGTACTTTAAGTTAGCTGCTCTACTAAGAAAAAATCAGTCTGCAATAGTGCACTGTTCTGTACAGCCTTATAATTCATTGTATTTTTCAAAAATATAATTTTATATTCAGTGCAATAGCCGTATACAGGGTTTTATAAATACAGAGGTCCCAAAAGTGATCTTGCTAGGGGGTTCGGGGGCATATTATTTTTCCACTGTCATTGGCAAAAAACATATGTATATCTGTGTTAAATAGGAATCCATTGTAATAAAGTTATTCTCATTCTGGGCACAGTATGCAAAAGGCTATTGCTCTACCTGCTCTCCTCTCTCATCTCCATCTCTCGTTCTTCTTCTCTCAGTCTCTTTATCTTTACCTGTAAATCTCCCCTTCCCGAAGATGAGCTTTGCAAACTGATTATTTATGTCGGTCGTTTAAAACTTCTATCGTAAATCAGCGGTTTAGTTTAGCCACTTGCATCTTATCTCGTGAAGCGTCGCGTTGGGATTCGCACGGCCGCGGCTCGCGCTTCCATGGCGGGTTCAGTTTTGCACCCTCCATCTTTGGCAACAAACAAGCTTTACGCTGAAATAGAGTGTGCGTAATGCAATCTAAGAGCAGTGATTCGCCAAACCTCAAACCCACATTTCTTCTGACTTTATTTTGTAGTAACGAGTAACGAAGATGCTTAGTGGAAATGTAGCGGAGTAAAAGTATACATTTTATCTAGGAAATGTAGTGAAGTAAAAGTAAAAGTTAACATAAATTTAAATAGCGAAGTAAAGTACAGATACGTGAAATTTCTACTTAAGTACAGTAACGAAGTATTTGTACTCCGTTACATTACAACACTGGGTAAATGTAATACAAGTAGAATAATTGACTCCGGGCCATTGAATTATTAGAAAATAATGCACACCCAATTACCACCTTAAGTGGGGATTATTTTCTAATTATTCTATGTCATTCTCATTATTATAGATCGTCAATTATTCCTTACGTATTTATTAGAGTAAATAAATCAAACATTACTTAATGAGATGGTAGTGAGGGGTAATAAGTGATCATGTAAAGTTGTGAGACAGATTTTATCCAACTCTTTGAATATTTTGAAGTATTCGGTTAAAACCCAAATATAGAGTAGTATACAAATATAGCATAACTCAAGAAACTACCTAAATCACCTATTTTATCCAGTGATAAATGTTATCTTAAATTGTGGTTTAAAAATATGTTAACTTAGGGTGAAATGTAGTGTGAAAATCCACATTTTTATTTTATAACCAACAATCTGGACAACACCAGAAAATAATCAGGGCCATTGCTTAGATTCATGGGGCCTGTGATGAAATTATTACAGGTACAGTAGGGCTTCCCTCCAGGCCTTGATGATTGCTCTGCATGTACAATACTCAGTCAGAGTTTTGCCAAAAAATGAACACAACCTTCAACTAGATATCTCTATGTTTCCGTCTTTCTCAGCAACTCTTCAACTGTCAAGCGCTCAAGAAGTTGAGCATGCCTGACAATGACCTCTCCAGCCTGCCAACCACCATCGCCAGCCTTGTGAATCTAAAGGAGTTAGATATTAGTAAAAATGGTATATCCTTAACTCAATTTATCCTATATTTGCATTTTAATTCATTGGTCATTCATATGGTACGATTGTACCTTTCTACACTAATGTATCAACATGGTAAAACTGGTTTTATTCCAGGTATTCAAGAGTTTCCTGACAACATCAAATGCTGTAAATGTCTATCAATTGTGGAGGCCAGTGTAAATCCTATAGCCAAGTAAGTAGAGCTGCTCATATTTCTTGAAACCTTAAATGTTTGATAATTGTTGTATTATGCAGCTGTGATGTGATGCATTAAAGAAAAAAAGTATTCCACGTGAACGTACAGTATATGTAAATGCTATATATTTTCCGATACTTTTCTATCTTTTTAAATAAATTTTTTTAATCATTAAATTTTGAATTATAAGCACATTTGTGCATTAATTCTGCATATTGTAAGTAGACATCATGCCTTAAAAATGAACCAAACTCCACTCAAGGAGCGATTAGACATGCATTTCTATTTTTAGCTCAATTTTATTCCTATGGCCTTCAGTCTGAAGCTGAGCTTAAAATCTTCGATTCGGAAGTTTATGATAGGGGATCAAACATTCAGGATCCAGTGCATGGTCTCTACAGAGAGCCCTTTTCTTCATATTATGATTAAATCAGCCCTCAAGTGACTCCATTTACTGGGATGCTAACAGAGCCAGTAAGGGGAAGTGTAGAGGGATTACAGATGGCTCTCACCGCTTCTGAAGTACTTAACGCTTATCAAATCTTAAGGGCACTGGCCTTTGAGAGGGTCTGATCACCTCTCTGTTCCTGCAGGCTCCCGGACGGCTTCACCCAGCTCCTCAACTTGACACAGCTCTTCTTAAATGACGCCTTCCTTGAATACCTGCCTGCCAATTTTGGGAGGTAAGAGCTTCATCGTGGGCCTCGGTGTTCCCGCTCTGCTGGGAATTGTGAAACAGCTCTTTAACACACCTGTCTGAGTCGGTCTCATTCGTGTAGTTGTCATCGTAGTGTTTTTATTTTTAGATGTTATTTTGTATCCAAGGAGCAGCATGGCGCTGATTCTGCCAGTGATTTGCCCAAAGCTTTCATGAATAAATGGGTTCTTGCCGCTCATATTGGGTGTAATGAAGAATGGTTATTTCACTTGCATTGGGGAAAAGGGGATTCATTATTGCAGCTGACATTGGTCAAGGGCTGTTGCATTTAGAATCTGGAGGAAGTCACTAAGAATGAATTGCCCTGACAACACCGTGTATTTGCACGGACTGTCTGCGTTGTTATAGCATTTGATTCATTTTCTTTTAATCGGTCTTTTCATGCTCTTTTAGAAGGTGGTAACAAAATGTTAATTATGTCAGGTAAATAGTTTGAACATTTGTAGCTAGAAGGGCACATTGTGTCTGCATTGTGAGTGATTGGTAATGGTAAATATGTATTTTTTTGTGCTCAAATACCACATGTGAAGTGGAAGAACTGTTTAGTAAATTCATCCCTCTCTGTTTGCTTTAGAAAAAACCTTGAGATGAGTTTCTTAAAAAAACAAAACTGTTTTTCAGATTGTCTAAATTACGGATCCTGGAGCTTCGTGAGAATCACCTGAAAACTATGCCAAAGTAAGTAATTACCATTAAAAAGCAAATGAAAACTGGTATAGGAAAACCTTCGGTGGCTCATCAAAATGTTTGTTTATTTAGATTCATCAAGAGGCTGTTTTTTTATTGTTTTAAAGGTGTCCTTCTGCTTTATTTTCTTGTCAAGTGTTTTCCCCCACAAAGCTTTTTGATTAGATTCTATTTGAATTTCTTTACTTAGCCTTCAAATGTAAAGAGATGGAGCTTGTGTCATTACACCTACTATAACAGATGAGCAAATAAGGCAATATTGATGTTGGAATTTAATGCTACTTCAAATAATCGCATTAATATATAAAACTATTCTCTTGTCTTTCCTGAAGAGGAATGCCATTTATTTATTTATTCATTTTGTTCATCCCTCAGCAATGTGACATGAGTTAGTATAGCAGAGTCAGTGTAGCAGAGTCTACAATGTCATTTGTCACAGTGGGGAAGACCTCTGGACTCCTCTAGAGAGGGACACATATTGCACATGGTGGTTTATGCTTGCTGACTTGTTCAGATGTCCTGGTTCAAGACTATTTTTATCTGCCACCAATAGTACCGCCCAGCCTTCCTTCCAAACCAGACTGTATGAATGAATGTTCTCCAAACTGGGAGAGAGGTGTTTGCCCACATGCTACAATTAAATGTGGGCCATGTCATCACTAATATTCGAGTAAATTGTTACAGACTTTTCTTTATTGGGTGGACTAGTCTTTTAAAATTCTAAAATGAAAGGTGCATTTAACAGCCCATAGCTTATATATCAATTGAGTTTTGATTTCTTTTCTTGTCATGTTGCAGGTCAATTCATAGGCTTTCGCAACTGGAGCGGTTAGACTTGGGAAGCAATGAATTCTCTGAACTGGTAAGAAAGATGTTCTCCTATTGAACACTTTTTATCAATGGGACAGCTGCTACCTCACTCAGTCTATACCCATCATGGATTTTGGCTTTAGTGGGGATAGAGGAGGGAGTAGGGGAAGCTATATTGCCTCCATTCCCAGAGTCTCTTGTCAGATCTCTGGTGCTGCACTGCGTTGGTTGCATCATGCCCTGATCCATTATTCATGAATTGGTTCAAACACGTAGCGCTTGCCATGACAGAACGTTCACCACCGAGCTGCATTTAATTGGCTCACCCAAGCTCGAGTAAACAATGGCAGGGAATTTATCATACGTATCTCAGGTAGCCCCACTCACAACATGCCTATAGCAGTTTATTTCAGTGCTTGATGCTGGCGGTCTTGCATTCATTTATTTGAGTATAAATCAATGAACAGGTCTGTGAGCGGGCAAGTTACGGTGTCTAGAGGAACTGTGGCAGTTGAACTCCAAATTAGCCATTAATAGCAGACTTCTTCCAATAATGACTTTGCTTTGTGATAATTCGATAAGGAGATGTTTATTGTTTTTAAAACTGGTCCATTCCAATGACCCATTTTGGAAACATTTAATGGCTGGAAAAACATTTTAAACTAGGGATGTGTAATAAATCGATATTGACATTTATCAGAAGCAATAAATCCACAATATTGATAATAAACTAATTGTACTAGTAGTATACTTGTAAGTGTACTATTTAAATACTACTTTTTATAAACAATATCTAAATTGTATACTTTGTTTAACAATATCAACTTTGAATTCACTATATATGTTATATTTGTTTCTAGATTTTATTTATGCCCAGCCATATTTTAAGCTTCCCTGTACCAAACAGGTGAAGTTTATAGAGCTGTGAAATTACTTTTAAACTTTGTATCAGTGTCATACACACATTTGGAATATCCAGGGCACTTTGTCCTTGGGTGATGAAAAAAATGCATGCGCGCATCAATGCTTCCAAAGGGAACAGATGGTTTGGCATTGCAGTAAGCGTTCTTTACTGCTCAAAGCCCCCAAGTAATAAGAGAACACCCATCAACACTTTCTGGTTCTGCTGTCTGGACTTTCAATCTCTGTTTCTCATTTCAAGATGACTTTTCAAATAACTTTTGGCCTTTCCTGTTGGCAGCCCCATCAGTGCTATTTTAATTTGTGCTCAGCTCGCTATCTTCTTGAACTACATTCTTGATAAGCCCCTTTAATAGCAATACTTTTGAACTACCACTTTTTGTGAAACCTCTTCATGGAGTGATAGAGTCCCATTACTTTTTGAAGGCATTGAAGGAACAAATCCTGTGTTTTCTTGTATAACTATAAACTATAAAAGTAAACATCAAACCTAAAAATAACCTAGCCTGAAAAAATAGCTAGTTTTAAATATCTGTGATAATGGTGATTTTTGGTCTGTCTCACCTCCAGAGGTATATTGTCCTTGACTTTGTCAATTTTAAACATTTGCATATAACTTTTACATAAATCAAGCGTAGCGTTAGTTCTGGCAGGTCACGTTAGTCAAGCTTGCATCAGCTGATCCAAGTCTATAGGAATACGACGCCTATCACTGCATACATATATATCAGCAGCTTTCGTCTTTCTCAGGAGCGATTTACCCCCCTCCATCCCCAGCTCCACCTCTCGTCAGTCAGGATTTGGCATTCTGATTCCCCTTGAATCAGAATAAATTATGTTGTTCTTTAAAATCTTGAATTAATTATATTTGCATACATTCATGTTGGTTCTGTTCTGCTAAGGCGGGTTATTGCTCCTCTCCCTGCTCTTATCCATGCTAGGCTGCATGGATGTGCAGGGAGTTCTCGCTCAGAACAGAATCATACCGCCAATCCAAACTATATGCTAATTGTCAATCATATTTGATGATAGTGGTCCTGACAGAACCTATGAAATTGTTGTTAGTTTCATTTCAGTAACTACTTTTCATGATTAACTAATTTCAGTGACTAAATTCATTCATTCATTCATTCCATGTTTTATTAGTAAATGACAGAATCACACAAAATCTGTTTTGGTAACAGGGCTACAAAAATTGCAAGCCCCGTAAAATGAACAGAAAATTAAAAAGCTCATGTAATATTTAGTTTCACCTTCTCCGGTTGATGTTCGACATTATCGGAAGGTTAAGCATCTAATTTCAATGATATTCAGGCCCTAATTTGTACTCTTTCATGGAAAGTACCAAATCTTTAATGAGAAAAACAACAGCACATTAACAAGCAATAATCCTCAACTGAAACTATTCAGCGGTTTTCTCAAGTATTGTTTGGTGCATTGCATCATGTCAGGTAATCATGGAATAGCTTTTGCACAGCCTGAAAACAACCATAAGTTTAATTTATTGTAGCTCTGTTGGTGTCAGAGATATTTCTCTCTAACAGCTCACAGTCCTCAAACAATGGGTGTTGATAATGGAGCACTGATGACATGAGGCGTTTGTCAGAATATCAGATTTTTTTTCTGTGATGTTGGCAGATGTTGGCTGGTGTGGTGCTCTGAGCTGCAGATAGTTTCTTAATTGAAGTCCTTGCTGAGGGGATCATGAAGGGACAGATGCTAAGGGCTCAAAGAGAGAAAAGCAGAGAGAAGCCATTAAAAACGGGATGAGTCTGCAGCACACAGAGGATTTGGGTCTTTTGAAACTCAATTTAAAACAATAATGTGTTTTTGATGCCTCTGGAATGTTGAGATTTGTCAAGATCCTGCTTTTATTTGATAAGAATTGGTTATTGGTTTCATCACCTTATATTTGTGCTTATAATTATTCAAATGATGTGCACTAAAGTGGTTTGATTTAATATCTAATACACACTCTAAAGTGATTTTCTGAAATTAAAATTGGCTCCAGTATTTTCTTTTCAAAGTAATATTTTTATTTGGTTTTGCTTTTTGAATATCTTGGATGATGTAGAAAAGCAAATTAAGGTTCTCAGAGGATTTACAATAGCTACATGTATCACCACATAGTGTCTCTCTGTCTAGGAGCTGTTTTAAGCCCCTGAACCATTACATTTTTTACCAAATGTCTGAGCTTTCAATTTGGAGGTTTATTTGTTAAAGGCCAAAAATAATTATACATATGATGCACCTTGAGAAGAAAAAAAAGTTTTATAAAAGGTACTCTCTTAGAAGAAAAGGTTTTATTTAGAACCTTAAAGGGTTTTATTGATTTAATTTTAATTAATACATTTTCTTTTGATTTATTTTTTATTTTAATAGAGCAGCTTATAAACATACAGTATCACTAGATACAGTAAATTGTAAGTTTAAAATTTAAATAACCTTTTGAATGTGAAAGTATTTTGCACTAATTTAAAACATTTCCAATTATATAGAACCTTTTTGGCATAAAGTTTTTTTTTAAATTGAACCAAGAACCCTTGGGGTCCTATATAAAACCCCACTGAAACCTTTTCTCCACCATCTGGCCAAACCATTCTCACACTGATCCGGCCCAGCCGGTATGGATACTTGTTGTTTTCCACTGTGTGGCAAACAGCCACACAGTTGTTTGCTTCAGTTGCCTTGGTAAAGCACGAGTTAACAAACGATATGAAATAGCGACCATGTTATGGAGGATGATCAGATATTTATTTTAATTTTATTATTAACTTGCGTTAACTTCACATTAAATAGTGTGCTTGGCCAGCTACAGACAAACTGGCTGCCAGGAAACAGACAAGAGACCAATCCTGAGTCACTACACGCATTCTACCAGCACAGTTGGCCACGGTTTGTAATTGTGCCGTGCCGAACCAAGCTCAAGTGGAAATGTTACTGGAACTGTTCCTTACCTTTCTGAGAAACATTTGGCCCGACGGTGGAAAAGCAGCTTAAGAGTGTATACCATATAGATTTAATAGATTGGTTTTCATTTGTGATGCTGTATATATTGTTCTTTTGTTGGTCATGACCCTCTTTATTGTTACAGCCAGAAGTGCTGGAGCAGATCCATAGTTTAAAAGAGCTGTGGCTGGACAACAATTCATTACAAACTATACCAGGGGTAAGCACAGGATACATCCACTCACAATTTCAAAAGTAGAATAGAATTCCAGAGTAGCATATGTTGCATGTACGAAATATCAGCATACCTTGTCAACCCTGTTATAGATTATTAGAGTTCCTTGTCATTCGGACATATCATTATTAGGTTTAAAAGTACTTGAGTGCCAGTAAATGATGACAACATCTTTGTGGGAACTATTGGAAGTTGACATTTTAATATAGATACTGGACTGTAATATATGTATAAAGTATAATATATGATTTCTTTCATTTATCTCTCTTGTTGTCTGCCGAAGTCTATTGGGAAACTGAGGCAGCTGCGATATCTAGACTTGGCCAAGAACAGGATTGAGAGTCTAGATGCAGATATCTCTGGCTGTGAGTGCTTAGAGGACCTACTTTTTTCCTCCAACATGCTGCAACAGTTACCCGATTCAATAGGTGAAGTTCCACTGCTTGCTTTGTTGGAAATATTTGAGGGTTTTAATTTTTTTTCAGTATATAAGTTTACTTGTGCATGATGTATCTTTATAATGTTACAGGAAAGTTGAAAAAGTTGACAACATTAAAAGTTGATGACAACCAGCTCACCTCACTGCCTAACACTATTGGAAGGTTAGTAACTCACTTACAACTCATCCAGCTGTGTAAAAGAAAAATGACAAAGGCAGAAAATACCTCTGAGACGTCTTAGATTGTATTCCCTGAACATTCCTCTAATGCACAGGGTTTTTTTCCTTTCTTTAAGTCTATGGACTTTGTGTTGTGGTTTATAGCCAAATAATAGACCTCTGATGCAAGTCTTTACTGACCTGAGCCTTTGTAATTAATATATATATATATATATACATACAGCTTTTTTATGATGACATTCAGTGACATTGAGCTCTAGCTTATAGTGTCTGTATTGGATTTCTCTGTGAACTGCCATCTGGGGCATGATATAACAATTCTGCAGCTTTGCTGCTGTCATTCTGACAGTTTTTCACACCCCAGCATGAGAAAATGCTGACTGTCAACTTCATTGTGACTCTCAGCTCAAGCAGTATCTTTCAATCTTTATTACCTAATGAGGGAAATTGTATAGAGTCCTGATTTGGAAAACATGAGATTTTGGGATTAAAATGTAGAATTAATTTAAAACCCTAAAAAAGTAATTACCGGTAGATAAAACCTTAGAGTCAATATATTGTTTAGCTAAAATGTACATTGATGTCTGATAACTTGTAAATGAATAGTTTGATCTATATTTTTGGTCATTCTACAAAATGAGTGCCATTTGTGTCTTTCATACACTGCTGTTCAGAGGTCAATACAAATTATTTTTCAAGAAATAATGCTTTTATTCAACATGGATGTGTTAAATTGGTCAAAATGACAGTAAAGACATAGAAAATATGTTTTTGTTAAACAGAAAACAATTTCGAATTGTAATAATATTGTAAAAAATTTCTTTTTTTACTGTATTTTTGATTAAATAAATTCAGCCTTGGTGAGCTAAGGAGACTTCTTTCAAAAACATTAAAAAAAAAAAATCTTACTGAGCCCAGTAATAAAAATATTTTAATAATGAAGAGCTGATGCCAACTTTTTTACATCTTGTTATAGTGGTGTCTTTTCTAAACAACTTATCATTGAAAGTGGATATATGTAGAAGTATCAGCATTTATTTTTTAAAGCAGTACATTGTACTTATCAAATTAAACTGTCAACCCTGTAATCTTTCTTAACAATTAAATCGCAGCATGTTTTAATTTAGTTTGAGATGGCACAATGCAATTAACACTGAAAAATATTAACCTTACATTGGTCTAATAAACTGTTTAAAATCTTCCAGAAATTAATTTTACAAATGACCTTATCAAACCCGTTTCGTAAGTTTGACTTTTAATGCAAAATCAAATGGGAAATTCAGGGACGAAGTGTATACACCATAATTCAATCTGTTAATTGAGAGGTCATATTTTCTGCAGACTGCCTTTTTCATTTATCAAAGCTGTCGCCACTACCTCATTCCTGTGATACTATACTCCATGCATCTCTCTTCTTGGTTTGTCATTGCTCGGTTCTGTGTGTTGTGTTAATCAAACATGCATCTTAAATGGGCACCTCAGTGCACGTGGCAAAACCGGGTAAGTAGACCAGCGAGCATTTGTATTCCCCACACGTCTGCCACAGCATGTTTATTTAGGCAAGGGCATACCTTTGCATCCATATCTCGCTTAAAGAGACACAACGAAAGCCCTACATATGGAAGGCCAGCTGGACCGGTCTGCTAGTACAAATGTTGTACTAATGACCTTACTTAGCTTAACAAACATATGTTGACCTCTTTCAAATTCATTCAATTAAAATATGACATAAAGGGGAAAAGCAACTAAGAAACAAAATACATGTTTTAAATGACTAATGTGAGGTCCAAATGCACTCATTACTAAAAGTACTCGTTTGACTCAATAAACACTGTGGCATATACCAGACCATTGTAAATGCTATAAACTAACATACATTTTTTTAGAGCCCATATTTCATAGGATAAGAGTGTTTTGTACAACCACCAGGACTGCATTGCAGTGTAATATATTTAGTAAAATCATCATTAATCCCTTACATTTCTTCTGTTAATTCATACCTTTGTTACATGGAGACAATGGCTCCACATAACTCACAACTCTCATTTTCCATTAACAAAACTCATTTATTCCTTGTCTTAAAAGGATATGAGCCCTACACTCATACTACTGCTATTGAATGTACTTAGACTTGGATATTTTGTAGGTGCATTGTAAACATTTGAATGGGATGTTTTAATGTGAAATGGATATTAAAGGAAAAGTTTACTTGTCATCATTTACACACCTTCATTTTCTTCCAAACCGTTATGACTTTCTATTCCTCCATGGAACACGAAATATATTTTTTTTGATACATGTACTGGGCGCTCTTTTCCAATGAAAATGAACGGAAACTGAGCATGGCAAGCTCCAACATGACAAAATAGCGCCATAAGAGTCATAAACATGTTCCAAATCTTATGAAGCCACACAAGTTAAGAAAAGTCTGTTAGAATAGGGACTAAAATACTGTGCTAATATGAAGAAATATCAGTACTGATTTTTTACAGGTGTTTTACCCATATTTTGAATTTCGCTTTTTAAACATTTGAATGACATGTTTTTGGGTTTAAATTAAATGTCTATAAATTTCCTTAAATGGATGTCCTGGCAGGAAAATGCCTAGAATTTTTACGATTTTCTGTATGATTACTTGTGAAAATATATTTTTTATTGATTACCTCCCACCTGAAATAGAATTGACGTTGATTGTGTAAATAATACAAAGCTTTTATATGGCTTTAGAAGACTTGGACAGTTGTTATGGACTACTTTTATGACTTTTTTTGTTGTAATTTTTGGAGCTTGACTATCTGTATCGTCATTCATTAAATTGAAAATCAAATGGGTTTGGAACGACATGAGGGTGAGCAAAATATATATATATATATATATATATATATAGGTCTTCCTTTGGTTAAAACACATAACTTGCTACTCAACCCAAACTCACAAAAATGTTTTGAAGAGGAGTTATCCTCTACAGTTGAGGCAATTATGTCTTTATCTGCTGGACTTTAAAAAGACGTCACATGATGCATACATTTATCTTATCATCTCATGAAGTGTTTTCAATAAGCTTTCAATAGGGATTAATCGACCTTGCATAATACACTCCTCACCTGCTTTCTCTTACATCTGCCAGTTTATCACTTTTAGAGGAGTTTGACTGTAGCTGTAATGAACTGGAATCCCTGCCTCCCACCATTGGCTACCTGCACAATCTTCGGACATTTGCGGCCGATGAGAACTTCTTGGCTGAGCTGCCCAGGGAAGTGAGTATTAGTGGCCTGCTCTTTCTACAGAATTAATAACGGAAATCAAACATACATTCTCTATATATCTTACCTTTCTTTGTGCTGAAAATGCATCCTACTGTAGACTAGCCAAGTTTGTTTAGATTGTGCCAGTTTAAAGGGTTAGGGTTAAAACCATTAAAACGGTCAAAGGTTAAACAACGTAAAAAATTGTTCAAGTCTGTCTACAACAGTAAGGAGCTCAACTAAAACCAGTTAACCAGTTAAACCCAGACCATTTTGGAATTTTTATTCAACAGGGTTCTGAAATTACTCGCAAACAAGGCAACTTTTTAAACTCATCTTTAGAACTTTGGGGTCATATAGATTTGATATGAATACCTTCATGATATCTTAATACCTTTTATAATAGGCCGGGAGCCAGGTCCACTCCTCAGGATGTTTTTTGCTACCTTTTTTTCACTATTATTTCCTATTATCTTATACCTTGGGCCATCACAAGTTGATAATGACCACCCCCAACTCGGCCCCGTTTGGTCTCAGGGGCCAAAAAACTTCCTTTTTGGAAAAAGCTATTGACGGAATTATGTAATTGTGAATATTAAGCTACTGCAGCTACATAAATGGTCATATAACCCTAAAATGTTGCATGGTGTATCCTGACACATAGGGGAAACTAGCAGAAAAAATTTCCGGGGATTTCTGCCTTTTGCTGTCAAATATCACCCCCAACATACCCCAAAAGACTAAAAAATGTCTGTCCGCCTAGACAAATTGTCATCAAAAGTGATCATTTTCAAGCATTTTATTATACATATCACTGCCTCAAATGTACATGAAAAACTTCCCAAGTTTATAAGCTTCAATTTAAGACCAGGATGACCTTTCTGTCTAGTGGATTACAGCTGGTATAACCAAAGTTCTCCCCTGTACCCCAAATCGGAGAAAACAGAACTTTCAAGCATTACCATTCCAGATATGGTTAACCCCTTATATTGGCATCAGCCATTACATATTTTAAACAGTAATATTCTATACTAAACCTAAACTAATCTTGACAAACTATATATCATTTGAAAGCTTACAATCTCTAGTTTACATATTTGGTGACTGATTTTCAAAATAAATTACAGAGGAGCCGTAATTTATCAATTTGCAACAATAATATTTTCATACTCCTAAGGCGTGTTCAGACCTTTATTTTGAAATAGTGATGAACATGAAAAATCATGAAAGAATGGTAGAAACCTCAGTTTGTTTTCATGCCAAGAGTTCAAAAGATAGCATCCATTAAATTCTTTTAGAAAAAAAAGTCTGAAAATGTTATGAATATAAAGAAAAAATATAATAGATTCACCATTTGTGATGTGGCAGCAAGCTATAATGCACATACGTGTTTCTTTTTGTGTTTCTTAGAGGTTGAATTAATTTCAAAATCTGCCAAACTTCCAATACTACTTCTGAATGGGATGTCTACTTCATAAATTGTATAAAAAATGTAAAACTAATGGTTCAGATCACTCAAACAACATATGGAAATGGAGGCGTCCTTACATGGGCAGTAATGTCAACTAGTGAAAAAGTTTGGTACTGCGCCCAAACAAAATCTTACTGAAAGCTTTTTTTTGAGATATCAACCTAAAATTTGAAACACAACTTGTTCAGATTTTTGGCTTTGATTTTTTTTGCCTTTTTAGAGTCCACCAGGTTTTGAAAATGTATATTTTATATAAAATATGAATAATCAAATTTTTAACAAAATCGGATCATTGAGAAAATCGCCTTTAAAGTTGTGCGTTTATGTTTGCGATTGTGCTTCACTCACAAAAATAAATGTTTTATATATTTAAGGTAGGAAATTTACTAAATATTTTAATGGAACATGATATTTACTTAATATCCTAATGATTTTTGGCATAAAAAAAACTGTGACACTTGTGACTGGTTTTGTGATCCAGGGTCACATTTATTAAAGTCCACAAAGTCCTCGCAACACAAGGAATAAAGATGACTAGTGTGCAGTCTGTTATCAAAAAGCCAACCTTCAATAGAGTAAACGTTAGTAACCTTCTGTACAGGTAAACATTCTTTACAGCCAAATTGCGAAACTAAAATACAGCTCAAACATAAAATAGAAAACATTTATTTGGTTCTTAGACCTTTTTGCTGCTTATCCATGATGTCGCCCTCAGACCATAGTGGTTCTAGCTCTCCTGTCTGTGTGTTTATGTGAAATCCATGGTTGGCTTTTTGATAACAGACTGCACACTAGTCATAAGTTGACTTTGTGGACTTTAATAAATCTCACATTTGGCCCCTCTTTGAACTGCCACCTTACCGTGGTGGAGGGGTTTGAGTACCCGAATGATCCTAGGAGCTATGATGTCCGGGGCTATATGCCCCTGGTAGGGTCTCCCAAGGCAAACAGGTGACGGGACAGACTAAGAGCAGTTCAGAAACCCTTTATGCTGGAATAAAAAATGGGGATCGTGACGTCGCCCGGAATGGAGCAGCCGGAGCCCTACCCTGGAGCCAGGCCCGGGATTGGTGAGAGGCGGCAGGCTGGTGTGGGTTTGTTTATAATCATGCGTTGGAGTTCACCCTGGTAAATGAGAGGGTCGCTTCCTTGAGCCTTCGGGTCGGGGATAGGTCTCTCACTTTCGTTTGTGCCTACGGGCCAATCGGCAGTGCAAGCCTTCTTGGGGTCTCTGGGAGGTGTGCTCCAACTGGGGACTCTGTCGTTCTACTGGGGAACTTCAACGCCCACGTGAGCAGTGACAGTGACACCTGGAGGGGGGTGATTGGGAGGAACGGCTCCCCTGATCTGAACCCGAGCAGTGTTCTGTTATTGAACTTCTGTGCTAGTTACAGCTTGTCCATAACAAACACCATGTTCATCAGTGCACGTGGCACCAGGACACCCTAGGCCGGAGGTCGATGATCGACTTTGTGGTCGTTTCATCTGGCCTCCGGCCGTATGTCTTGGGTGAAGAGAGGGGCAAAGCTGTCAACTGATCACCACCTGGTGCTGAGTTGGATCCGAGGGCGGGGGAGGAAGCTGGTTAGACTCGGCAGACCCAAACGTACTGTGAGGGTCTTTTGGGAACGAGTCCCCTGTCAGAGAGATCTTCAACTTCCACCTCTGGCGGAGTTTCGACCGGATCCCGAGGGAGTCTGGAGATATTGAGTCCAAGTGGACAATGTTCTCCACCTCCATTGTCGAAGCGGCCGCTCGGAGCTGTGGCCGTAAGGTCTGCGGTGCCTGTCGAGGCGGCAATCCCCGAACCCGGTGGTGGACACCGGAAGTAAGGGATGCCATCAAGCTGAAGGAGTCCTATCGGGCCTGGCTGGCTTGTGGGACACCTGAGGCAGCTGACTGCTACTGGCAGGCCAAGCGGAGTGCAGCCCGGGTGGTTGTGAAGGCAAAAAATCGGGCCTGGGAGGAGTTCGGTGAGGACATGGAGAAGGACTACCGGTTGGCCTTAAAGAGATTCTGATAAACCGTCCGGCGCCTCAGGAGAGTGAAGAAGTGCCCTACCAACACTGTTTACAGTGGAGGTGGGCAGCTGTTGACCTCAACTGGGGATGTCGTCGGACGGTGAAAGGAATACTTCGATGATCCCACCTACACGTCTTTCATTGAGGAAGCAGAGGCTGAGGGCTCGGAGGTGAACTTGTCCATCACCCAAGCTGAAATCACCGAGGTTATCAAGAAGCTCCTCGGTGGCGAATGAGATCCGCTCTGAGTACCTCAAGTCTCTGGATGTTGTGGGGCTGTCTTGGCTGACACGCCTCTGCAAAATCATGTAGCGGTCAGGGACAGTAACTTTGGGCTGAGAGACAGGGGTGGTGGTCCTCCTTTTTAAGAAGGGGGACCGGAGGGTGTGTTCCAACTACAGGGGGATCACACTTCTCAGCCTCCCCGGGAAAGTCTATGCCAGGGTACTGGAGAGGAGAATTCGGCCGATAGTAGAACATGTGCTATCTGGATTTGGAGAAGGCATTTGACTGTGTCCATCACCGCGTCCTGTGGAGTGTGCTCTGGGAGTATGGGGTCCGGGGCCCTTTGCTAAGGGCTGTCCGATCCCTGTACGACTGGAGCAGGAGCTTGGAACGCATTGTCGGCAGTAAGTCAGACTTGTTCCCGGTGCATGTTTGGCGCAGCCAGGGGCCGGAGGGGGTCCGTTTTGGGGACCACACGATTTCGTCTCTACTTTTTGTGGATGAATTTGTCGTGCTGGCCCTATCAGACCAGGACCTTCAGCATGCACTGGGACGGTGAAGTGTGAAGCTGCCGGGATGAGAATCAGCACCTCCAAATCCGAGGCCGCCTTGGTTCTCAGACGGAAAAGGGTGGCTTGCCCACTTTAGGTTGGTGGAGAGTTCCTGCCTCAAGTGGAGGAGTTCAAGTATCTTGGGGCCTTGTTCACGAGTGAGGGAAGGATGGAACAGGAGATTGACAGACGGATCAGTGCAGCTTCTGCAGTAATGCGGTCGATGTATCGGTCTGTCGTGGTGAAGAAAGAGCTGAGCTGCAAGGCAAAGCTCTCGACTTACCGGTCAATCTACGTTCCTACTCTCACCTATGGTCTTGAGCTGTGGGTCATGACCGAAAGAACAAGATCCCGGATACAGGTGGCCGAAATTAGCTTTCTCCGCAGAGTGGCTGGGCGATCCCTTAGAGATAGGGTGAGGAGCTCGGTCACTCGGGAGGAGCTCAGAGTAGAGCCGCTGCTCCTCCACATCGAGAGGGGTCAGCTGAGGTGGCTCGGGCATCTGTTACGGATGCCTCCTGGACGCCTTCCCGGGAAGGGACTACGCCGGAGGGACTATGTCTCCTGGCTGGCCTGGGAACGCCTCGGTGTCCCCCCGGAAGAGCTGGAGGAAGTGTCTGGGGAGAAGGAAGTCTGGGCATCTTTGCTTAGACTGCTGCCCCCACGAACCGGCCCCGGATAAGCGGAAGATGGATGGATGGACAAGAAAGTTATAGAAGTTTGAGTTTATGAAAATGTACAATGTTAAAAATGTTATTATTCATATTTTATATAAAATATATATTTTCAAAACCTGTTGGACTCTAAAAATGGCACAAAAAAAAAATCAAAGCCAAAAGTTTGAACATGTTGTGTTTCAAACTTTAGGTTGATATCTAAAAAAAAAGCTTTCAGTAAGATTTTGTTTGGGCGCAGTACCAAACTTTTTCACTAGTTGACATTACTGCCCATATAAGGGCGCCTCCATTTCCATATGTTGTTTGAGTGATCTGAACCATTATTTTTACATTTTTGATACAATTTATTAAGTAGACATCCCATTCAGAAGTAGTATTGGAAGTTTGGCAGATTTTGAAATTAATTTAACCTCTAAGAAACACAAAAAGAAACACGTATGTGCATTATAGCTTGCTGCCACATCACAAATGGTGAATCTATTATATTTTTTCTTTATATTCAAAACATTTTCAGACTTTTTTTCTAAAATAATTTAATGGATGCTATCTTTTGAACTCTTGGCATGAAAACAAACTGAGGTTTCTACCATTCTTTCATGATTTTTCATGTTCATCACTATTTCAAAATAAAGATCTGAACACGCCTTAGGAGTATGAAAATATTCTTGTTGCAAATTGATAAATTACGGCTCCTCTGTAATTTATTTTGAAAATCAGTCACCAAACATGTAAACTAGAGATTGTAAGCTTTCAAATGATATATAGTTTGTCAAGATTAGTTTAGGTTTAGTATAGAATATTACTGTTTTAAATATGTAATGGCTGATGCCAATATAAGGGGTTAACCCCATATCTGGAATGGTAATGCTTGAAAGTTCTGTTTTCTCCGATTTGGGGTACAGGGGAGAACTTTGGTTATACCAGCTGTAATCCACTAGACAGAAAGGTCATCCTGGTCTTAAATTGAAGCTTATAAACTTGGGTAGTTTTTCATGTACATTTGAGGCAGTGATATGTATAATAAAATGCTTGAAAATGATCACTTTTGATGACAATTTGTCAGGCGGACAGACATTTTTTAGTCTATTGGGGTATGTTGGGGGTGATATTTGACAGCAAAAAGGCAGAAATCCCCGGAAATTTTTTCTGCTAGTTTCCCCTATGTGTCAGGATACACCATGCAAAATTTTAGGGTTATATGACCATTTATGTAGCTGCAGTAGCTTAATATTCACATTTACATAATTCCGTCAATAGCTTTTCCCAAAAAGGGAGTTTTTTGGCCCCTGAGACCAAACGGGGCCGAGTTGGGGGTGGTCATTATCAACTTGTGATGGCCCAAGGTATAAGATAATAGGAAATAATAGTGAAAAAAAGGTAGCAAAAAACATCCTGAGGAGTGGACCTGGCTCCCGGCCTATAAAGGTTGTCTCAGTTTTTTTAGTTTTTTTTTACAGTTTTTTTATTTTAAAATGTCTAAAATCATGGTGTGCAGACTGTTCAACAGGGCCACAGCTTTAAAACTGTTAAACACCTACACACTACCGTTCAGAAGTTTGTGGTTGGTAGGGTTTTTTAATGTTTTTAAAACCGGTCTCTTATGCTCATCAAGGCTGCATTTATTTATTACAAATCAAAATAACTCTTGTTTTTTAAATAATATTTAAAATGTATTTTATTCCTGTGATGGCAAAGTTTAATTTTTACATCATTACACTGAGTCTTCAGTGTCACATGATCCTTCAGAAATCATTCTAATGCTTATTTGGTGCTTAAGAAACATTTTATATTATTATATTATTATACCCAAAGAAATAATGTTTACTGTGTAGACACAACACACAAAGCAATATTAAGGCTGTAGAGTCAGACAAATCAAATTAGATATAACAACACATTTAAAAATTATACAATATTCAAATAGGATATACATTTTTAGCGTTCAGTGTACACCTGGTGGTTCACATACATTTTGATAGCCACTAAAGTGGCTTAATACAGCACAGCTAAAATCTGTAAAACCAAATGCTTGGTAATGCCCTGCTGACCTTCGCTTACATCACACACTGTATTGACAGTTTACAAGAGTCATTTTACCTGAGAGAAAGAGAGAAATGCTGATATCCAAAAAAAAAAAAGCTGACAAAATTGCACCTTACCAGAGCTATCATATCCTGTCCTGTGCTGCAGATTGGAAACTGCAAGAACGTCACGGTCATGTCCTTGCGCTCCAATAAACTGGAGTTTCTGCCTGATGAAATTGGACAGATGACAAAGCTACGTGTTCTCAATCTAAGTGACAATAGGTAACACCTGATGTTCCTACTTATTTTTTTGTTCTCATTTTACACTATGTGCAAACATTTATCACACCAACACATGATCTTCAACATTGTTTACTGAATAAAAGATAAGACACATGAAAATCTGTTCAAAGCATAGAAAGTACTTCGAACCTCTTTTAGTTTTTTTTTAACAGTCTTGATCGGTTTATGTAAAGCAGTGAGGATGGTGTTGATTATTTTCCATAATGGCACAGTAATGGGGCATGACATCATAAAAGTGCCTGGCCTGCCCATAGGCCAATTAAAAAAGCTCTTTATGAGCTATGTGGACAGTTTAGATGCTCGGACTGCGATTACCTGGAAACAGGGTAATTAAACTTAACCAAGACTAAACGCTACATAGACATTAGAGTACCTGGGTTAATGGACCTCTTAAATGGAGAGAATTACCACAGGTCTTCATAACATTTTAACTACACCAAATAACTCACCCCAACAGTCTCATTTGGCTGTTGACATCCATGTTTTACCTTTTTGAATGATCATGAACTAATTCTTTATGTTCTGTTTTAGGTTAAAGAATCTTCCCTTCACGTTCACTAAATTGAAAGATCTTGCTGCACTCTGGTTATCTGACAATCAGGTTTTTATCTGGATCTCCTTTTTAATTTGTGTACAAAGTCTTGTCTATACAGTATTTGGACCACTTTTAACCACATTTTACAAACCATTTAATACAATTGGCCCCCAATTAGTGTTTGGGCCATATAAAACTTAATGTATGAATTTCATTGCATTATATAACAAAATATAAAACTAAATTATCCCCCCAGAATTAACAAAAAATTTAAATAAACATTTAATAAACTAAATTAATAAACCAAATGCAAATTATGGCATTAATAAACCAAATGCCACTTTGTTTTATTTTATAAAGTAATTCAGTGATGTCCATACATCGATGTATCTACTTAATTGTTTGGTAAATGTGGTTAAAAAGTAGCGATGCACCAATTTTGGCCGATACCGATAATTCTTTACTTATTTTGAAAGCTGATAACCAATATATTGGCCAATAAATCTAAATCCAAATTTTTGAGAGCCTGATTACAAGAATAAAAGTATCACCATTAAAAGCCATGTCCCAAGCACACAATTATAATGTTCTCATTATAATTTAATGTAGCCTAATATAACAGCACATGTTGCACTTGACTGCATTTTCCTTGTTTGAAGTGATTCCAATCATATTTCAAGAAATTCAAAACCATAAAGGCGAACAGTTCACATCTGAAGTGTCTCAGCTAAAGGAAATTATCCATTATTTATTGGCTTTAATATATCAGCCAAATGTTCTTATTGGGACGATAACGATAACATTTAAAAATGAACATATATTGCCCGTTACTGATATGGTGGCCGATATATCGTGCATCCCTTTTTAAAAGTAGTCATAATACATATACTGCCATTATTAAATTTGATTTGACAGTTGTATTTGTTTACACCAGTTCTTTTTGTTATTCAGTCCAAGGCCCTTATCCCCCTTCAAACAGAGGCTCACCCTGAGACCAAACAGAGAGTCCTTACCAACTACATGTTTCCTCAGCAGCCCCGACATGATGAGGGTGAGAATACAGTAAATCAGCCTTTTCTTCTTTACATTTTACCGGATTACATTTTTGGGATGGATGTGTGTTTTCCATGCTGCAGATTACCAGTCTGACAGTGACAGCTTTAATCCCACTCTCTGGGAGGAGCAGAGACAACAGAGGATGACGGTGGCATTTGAGTTTGAGGACAAGAAGGAAGAAGAGGACAACTCAGGAAAAGTGAAGGTCCCTTTAGGAATTTAAAATGTGAAATAGTCAGCCTCTTTGGCCCCGTTTACACCTGGCATTAACATCCATCTCACGTGATCTGGTCTGATCACAGATGTTAATATCAGATGGAACCGGGACGATTGCTGTATCTGGTTAGCTGTGATTAATGAAAAACCACCTTTAAGCATTAGAAAAGGTCATAGCGCTGCCATATGGGCTGAATCCTCTTCCCTCCATCTGCAGGTTGAGATTAATCTGAAGCGCTATCCCACCCCTTACCCAGAAGACCTAAAGAACATGGTGAAGTCAGTGCAGAACCTGGTGGGTAAGACCACTCACCCCCTCAACACTGAAAAATGCTCTTCTGGGACCAATATGGAGCTCCACAGCCAAGACAAGTATGAGCCCAAGTGGCCCATTGCTCCTAAGGAGGTAATGCTTCTTTATCTTATTTTACCACAGTGCCTACCTGGGTTCATACATCACTGTCTCTGCAATTTGGCCTACAAAGTGCTTTTATATATATATATAGGATAGATCAGAATCTGAATTTCGATTGGAATGCTGATAAACAAAAAACTGTTACTACTATATCAATGATCCAAGTTACAAGTAGACCAAAATATTTCAAAATAGGCTCTAGAGACCACTTTAGGGACAAAAATAATAATAATGTGACTGTTGACAGCTGCAAAAAAAAAAAAATTCAGGTTTTGTAGGGATGCGAGACTTTCTTTAAGAATCCTTAAGATTGTATTATTCATCTTTTTTTTAATGTCGTTTGCAATTATTTTAAACATATTAAATATATAATAATAATAAATAGTTTTATAAACAATCAGAGGTAATATATAACGGTTTCCCATGGTAAAACATTGCTTGAATATCCATCACTTGGGAGACACAGTTTATTTTGTCATTGAATCATGAGACACCATTCAATGAGATTAGCGTATGTTCTTTGCAGGTGATGGAGCGAGAGATCAAAGACTATTCTAAACCACCAATGTCTGATCAAGGTGTCCTCCTCAACTCAGCCATTGACATCCCAAAACGCAAAGAGGATCTGACTGAGAGCTCGGAAGTATGACAAGTTTTCTCTTTTAATCTTGTCTCTTTTAAATGCTGAATGCCTTAGCTTTATCCTCTTAAAGCATTTACGCACAGTAATATATCGGGGTAGCAGCTTATTTTACACTCCCCTTAACTTTTATAATGGTTCATTATTGTAACTACTAAACACATAAGGGATTTATGAAGTCAATAACTTTAAAAGAGAAGGTTGAGAGGCTGCGTTTCTTTGTTTTTGAAGGCCTAGAATTTGCATCCTCGGTGTCTGAGTCAGTTTGGTTGTATGTATAGAGAGTGTTGTGTAGTACTGAGAGTGTTTGTTAAAGGTTAGCTGAACCTGCGGAGATAAAATACACAAAGATCAGAGCAAATGTTTCATCTCTCACAGCCAGCAACCCCCCTCCCCAACCACCAGAGCTGCAGTGTTGTTTAGGACACAGGACAACAAAGAAGTCATTAACTTTGCCTATGAATATTAGAGCAGAGGCGGTGCAATTAGTAATGAATGTCACGATCACCTTGTAGGATTCTTAATTTTTTTGGTATCTCGCATTTAGTATATCCTACAATTATTTACTAGAAGTCTAGACCTAGTGTTTTTCCCCTCGCTCAGTCTTCAGGTTTATTTCCCGTAGCACTGCTCAGTTGTACAGCTGAAAATCTTTCAGTAAACAGAAATAAAGGTCAGAGTGAAATGTCAAGAACACTCAGAGGACCCATTAAAGGTCCCTATATGAAAATATGAATTGAATTCAGGAATGGTAAGATGATTTGAGTAAACCAGAATAAATCAAGGAATTATGCAAACACAGCTACATTCATAATCCATTCATTGATGCCAGGCTTCTCTATGCTTGCAGTAGCTCTTTGTTTAGAATAGCGTACAAGTGCATGGTGTATTGTGTCCATCGCAGCTTGGCCTCACACTGCTTTCCCCCAGGGTCTCAGAGACCCCCCTCCCCTCCCCCCGGCCAAACAGTGGAGCTACAAACATTATTATTATTATTATCAGGGTTATCGGGACCTTGGGAGTACCAGTGCCATAAACCTCATGTTTCTTACACATTCTTTTCTTTCTAGACCATGAGAATCCATTTTTGTTTGTTTGTTTGTTTGTATATATGTATGTATGTTTGTTTTGCTTAGATTTCTTTACATCGCGTCGTCCCCAAGCCGCCACAGCCAGAGAATACGAGCCTGGCCGTTACTTCCTCTTCCTGTTTCTGCCTCATAGTAAGTGGCTGAGAGACCAGACAGCAGAAAAGCAGCTAAGCATATGGGGTGGCTCATTTCAACTGCCTTCAAAGCAAAGTCAAATTCGTTTTCTCAGACACCCCCATTGTGGGTGAAAGTTAAATACATGCATGGGTTTGTTTTCTATAATGAAAGAAAAAAACACTCCCAGTCTATCAGTTTCCAGCATAATGTCAGTGTTCGAATTGTAGGAAGGCTAGAGGGGAGATTGGCCAATTTCTTTGTGCTAATTCCAAAATCTAAATCTAAAATAAAATATCAAAAATAAAATAATAATAATAAAAATGATAAAAAAAGAGCTATTATAAAAGTAATACAGTACCTGTCAAAAGTTTGAAAACATTTTTAAAATATAAAAAATATTGTGAAATATTATTATAATTTAAAATAACAGTTTTCCATGTGAATATATTTTAAAATGCAATTTATTCCTGTGATGGCAAAGCTGCATTTTCAGCATCATTACTAAAGTCTTCAGTGTCACATGATCCTTCAGAAATCATTCTTGTATGCTGATTTGCTGCTTAATTTCTTATTATTAACAATGCTGAAAACAGTGATGTTTTTATATGATTCATATTTTTGTGGAAACTGTGATACCTTTTTTCAAGATTATTTGATGAATCGAAAGTTCAAAACAACAGCATTTATTTGAAATATAAATATTTTGTAATATTATAAATGTCTTTTACTGTCAATTTTGACCAATTTAATATATCCTTGCTAAATAACACTATAAATGTATTACTTACTGTACACAAACTTTTGAATGGTAGTGTATAAGAGCTCTTTTATTTCAAATATTGGGCCTCCCTAGAATCTTAAGTATAATTCGAATCAAATTTCCCACGTGCTGAATTTGGTTCCCAGTTCATTTAATATAAATATGAAAGCATTGGTCTGCCGTATCAATTTACACAGTCACATTTCTTTTGACCCGTTGTGCCAGAGCAACGAAGAACAAAAAAGACTAAATAGAAAAAACGATGGCAGGTAAGGGGAGAGGTGGCTATACAGGAGTAAAAGAAATGACACTTTCTGAGAGAATGTTCTGATATGTGACTTCTCTCTTGCTCTGCTGCCGGTTGTGTGAGCCAGCCTGCTGATGTACAGTCAGGTCTGAGAGGTGTGAGTGTGAGACAGCTGTGAGAGACCTGGAAGCATCTGATTTGCTCCTGGGGGATTTGACCAGACAAGCCAGGACAAGGCCTGTGAATCCTAACAGTCTACATATTAGTCTACTAATGATGAATCTCAACTTGATGTTGAGGTGTGAGATCACACTCTGTTACTTCTGATATAGTTCTCAGCTTCAGTTTTGTTTAACTTCGAGGTCATTTGGGGACTATGTTTGTGTTTTATAATCAGGAAACTGTCACTGTAATGTAATAAGGGAATTGTTTTAGCATGTTCTTCTAATGAATGACTCATTTCAATATACTGTAAACGTTTTAGAGAAACGAAATACTAGCTACATTAATGCATTTCACGTTTTAGCTTTCTGATCCTTTTGTAACGTTTTTAAACTGGAATCTCTTAACGTAATGCTGTCATGTGTGTTTTAACGGCTTAGTTTTTTCTAAAAGCAGGTCCTGCCTAATAGAGTTTTATGTAATATGCAATTAGGCAAACAGATTTGTATACAGCCAAAATGTTTGCAGTTAATATAGCAACCGTTTTCAATATAATTGGATATGTTGGCATTTGAAAATCAATTTATTTTGATTTATATCGAGATTGTGATCTAAAATTGGATTACAAATATCACCTAGTATGTTTTAGTGGCCCTGTAAACAATTCATATTGCTTGATTTTAGTTTTTAAATGATAGATTGTAATTTGATTGCAGGAAAACCTCCCCACTGCCCTAGTGCCTGTTTTGTATTCCTTTTGTCTAGTGTTTAATTCACTGTGAATTTGACACCTGTGTTTCCAGGACTCAATGGGAGGTTCCCCCAATGATATCCGAATTTCTGATATGAGGCCAACTTTGGTAGAGCCACCTATGTACAAACCAAAGGTTGTGTTACTGGGCAAGGAAAAAAAAGGTTAGTGAGATGAAAAAGCCTGTAGAGGTTCAAGTTGGCATGAAATGAAAATTCACCTGATCTATTTTCCAAATGCATGTTATTGATCTTATTGTGGACCAGCATATCATAACTTGGTCTTATCTTGGTTCCATTTTTCAAGAAATCCCCTCATTCTCTTTTGATGTTTATTAATAAAGCTCAAATCCTTCTGAGAATGATGTTCTGTTATAATGATGCATCGTGTAATTGCACTGGGGAACACTGTGGAATAATAGTTGTTGTCAGAAACACAATAATTGGGGTTTATTCTAGGCAAAAATAGTTGTTGTTGATGCATATATTAAACTATTTTACCTTGTATACCTTTATGCCTATTTTATCTTTTTTTTAAGAGTCCACAGATGAGTCTGAGCCAGACAAAATGCATTGTTTGAACAACAGCGGATCATCTGCCACTTATTCAGACTACTCACCCTCCCAGGGATCATCTGGCTCCTCCAACCCACCTGGAAATGTCAGTAATCTGCAAACATCTGGGAAAGAGGGGCCACCACAGACTCACTGGACCAACAGGTTGGCAAGAATTTAATCACTGTCACTATTCATTTATATGAACTAATAGACCATCTGTGCTTTCATATGACATGACAGTTGATCAAACAGTTTAGATATGCAGACTTTTGGGTGACCCAAAATTGACGTTGTGTCGTCTCTGCCAATAAACCAAAATTATTTGAACCAATTATAACCAATCAATTGCCATAAACCCTTTATGGACACTGTAGCTCGAGTCGCCATTGGCTAGTACATTGTTTATTTTGACTCGCCAGACTTTTTACATGGAATGCAAGAACAGTGCAAAAAAACATTTTTTTTTTACATAAAAATAAACATTTCAAACACTATTAAAGGCAGTCGGTAATAAAATAAGACCAAATAATCAAACTACAAGCAATAGCACAATAGAACAAAGATACAAATCAAATAAACTGTACATTTCAGGTTTATTTACCAGTAGTAAAATACAGATTAGGTACAGAAATTGAATAAAATGTAAGGACAGTGACAGTTATGTCAACTCTTGGCCATCAGCAGTCCTTATTGTCGAGCTCTGCATTTAGATCTTGCGCGTCAATTCTACGTCAGTTGTTCATGTGTACGTCTCTCTCTTTGTTGAGTGTGCGTGAGTGAGAGAAAGCGACAGAGGGCGCTCTCAGCCAAGTGTAAAGCTCAGCAGGCAATTCAAATATATCTGTGCTAAACTTATTTTTTGCCTCTAACTCGATCACAGGCGACTGAAATCGTACAATTTACTAGCCATTAGGTAATTAAAGACATTTTTAGCCGGCTAGTGGAAAATTTGGTTGCATTATGCGCGTGATTTTGTCGCATTGTAGAAGGTTGTGCATATTGTTTTTACTAACTGGCAATATTTATAAAACACAGAATTGCATTTTATAGTTGCATTTTATTTGTTGTTCAGATCGCAAATCTGTGCCTTTGCGGGGATGTCCCGTACACCACTGATGATGTTGTTATTTGCCTTTTTCCTTCCATTTTAATAAGACAATTGATGACAATTCTAAGAGCGCTCATTTGGGCATTTGTTTCTTTTAAAATGCCTCTATTGCTCACATCACGATTTTGCTCTCTCTCAAAGTCACACAGCAATATGACTCTTGCTGTCATCTTCAATAAAGTGTAGCTGGAAATCCATCTGTTGCTAACAGTAAAAGTTGTATTATATTAGTACTGCTGAATTATCACTCCTCTCACTGCCTGTTCTTCATAAGAACTCTTTGAGAAATTTCTGTTTTGATAACCTTGCAAAAGTATTACGTGGGCAAAATTTTCTAAACATTGAAAATCTATTTGAAAATCTACTTAACTTGCTCAAGGGATATTATGCCACAGTATGTCTACAGTAAGTAAAAACCTTTTAAAAAATTTAAGTTCTTAGTAATGTGCTCTGTGTATTTGTTGTTTTCATTATACGTTTTTCCTACACTTTGAGTACACAAGTCTTTTTTTATATATATATATATATTTTTAAATGTATTATTATTATTCAATTATCATAGAGTATTGATAATTAATATAATTACTTTTTTTCAGGGATATATAATTATAAATATAATTTATAACTACCCTTTCCTTGTCACAAAAAGGTAAATGTTTAGATATTTTGAGAGGCTTATTGACCTTGACACACAGTTGTGAGAGTCTACATGGGTTTCCTTTTGTTTTTTCTGCATAGATGCATTTCTAGATGCACCACATTACATTACTGAGTTTGAATTTTATGATATTGAATACACTTGTCATATCCAGTTTATCTCCATGTGTACAGATTTTTTCTGTATAGTACACTGATAAAATCTCAAATATATATGTCTCTGAATATGTCAACAGGCTGGCCCAGTCTTTCCCAAAGCCCATTGAAACCAAGCCCCTTCTGAGCCAGAGGGAAACACCTCCTTCCAGCACCCTGCAGCAGCGAGGTGAGAGGCGACCGCTCAGCGACACCTTCGACAGCTGGAACGATGCCCCCCACTATGATAACACAGGTTTTGTCTCAGAAGAGACACCTCTTGACACTCCAAGCAGCAGTGCTGGAAACCCCATGCTAGGCTCAAAGCCCCGGAGTGCCTCGATGGCACATGGGCGACGGCCTCTCATGAGACAAGAGCGCATTGTGGGAGTTCCCTTAGAGCTCGATCAGACGCAACACACTTTCCACACAGTCCGCACCAACCCTGAAACTGAAGTGCCTCCTTCCTCTAACCCCTGGCAGAACTGGACGAGGACTCCCAGTCCCTTCGAGGACAGGACAGCTTTCCCTTCCAAGTTGGAAATTACTCCAGCCAACAGCCCCAATCCTGACCGTAAGGACTTTGAACAGGAGATGGGAGAACTACCCAGCACTTTTCCCTCAACTAGAGCCTGGGGGTTTCTGGACTCTACGGACTCAGGGCCGGGACGAGGTCATCCCAACATTTATTCACATGTCCAGGGTGGAAAAGGAAACACTATGGTTGTTAGCAAGAGTTCTGAGAGACTTTCGCCAATGATGAAGGAGGTAAAAGCGAAATTTAAGAAATCTCAGAGCATAGATGAAATGGATACTGGGTCGTACAAGGTTTACAGCATCCCCTTGGACCACTACAGTTCTAGCATAGAAAATCAGGGAAGTGTTGATAGAGCAGACCTCCCCGTACCACTAGAACAGAGCATGTCCAGGAGCCAATCAGCTCCAATGCTGGACGATGATATGGATGGCTACGGTTTAAATAAAAGCTCTCAGCAGCAGAAGCCTGCCATCCCAAAGAAAGTTTACCATTTTGACCAAAGCTTCAACCCGCAAAGAGCCATGGATCTTGTGAAAGCGGAAAGGAGAGTTCCTCCACCATTCCCCAACACCCCTGAATACATAAACCAACCTGGGAAGACGTTACCAAAGGAACTTGTGAGCCCGCGAGGCTACCGAGGCTATCCGCCGATGGAACAGATGTTTTCATTTGCCCAGACTGCAGTCACCGACGATGCCATCAACCCACAGCTCTCTGTCCAGCCCCAGCGCTCCAGGCCGGGCTTCCTGAGGCGAGCTGACTCTCTGGTAAGTTCGACAGAGATGGCGCTGTTCCGCAGAGTAGCTGAGAACCATGAGCTGCAGCTGGCAGAGCACTACAACCGGCCTCAGCAGATAAAGAGCATGCTGGAACAACAGAACAGCTTGTCTAACATCTCTGACACCCAGTTCCACAAGAGGAATGGTAGGTATGATGAAGATTACTCGTCTTATCAAGAACCCAAAAAGCCCATTATGGGTTACCCCACTAAGAGTCTGACACAACGTCGCCCCCTGTCTGCACGGAGCTACAGCACAGAGACATACGGGGCATCTCAGGCAAGGCCAGTGTCTGCCCGACCCACCATGGCTGCACTGCTAGAGAAAATGCCTTCGGATTACAATCTTAGTACATGCACTGAGAAGAGCCCTGATGGTGACATGAAGCTGAGATCTGTCATTCAAAAACAAGAGGACCCGAACTCCAAAATGCCAGTAGATTGGAGACAGCAGCTGCTTAGACACATAGAAGCGAAGAGGTTAGATCGGGTGAGTAAGCAAGCTTTTTGTTCTTCTACAATAGTGTTTGTTAGCTTGGAATTTATCTAAACGCTCAGTATTTTCAAGAAATAAATGAATCCGTTCCTTAAAGGTCCTTGCACACATTTTTGTATGCGTTTTTTTGTACTTGAGACGCCGGCTCTGAATTGTCAAAACTCCTCAAAATGCTTGCTACGGATGCCAAAAACAAAAAATTGTACTCAATCCGAATGTTTTTTAATGACGGACGAAAGTTTCGGAGGTAGTGTGTGAACGTGATTGACACAACGTGAGGTCGTATTTATTATAAGAGCAAAAGTTTCAGATGAGAATTTCGGACTCGGTGTGCAAGGACCTTTATTCTGTTTTAGTCTTGCAAGTCATTTTATACTTTGTTTGTTAATATTTGAGATCTTAATAACAAATTTTCTCAGTGCAGTTTATTTGACTATATTATTAAATAACTACATCTTTGTTTTACATATTAAAGACAAATCTTAAATGAAGGCCGCTTTTTAGTGTATAGACACGTGAATAGTTGGGTGAATCATAAAGCATTAAGTGTCTTGGACATATTTCACTACAAAATCAAAAGTAATGAAATTATATTCTGCATAAATAAATTGAAGCTTTTTCTTAGTATTTTTTCCATTATGATTTTTGGGCATTTTTATATTATTTTCCCTAAATTCAAGCAAACCATTCGCTTTTTCAAAAACATGATTTTTAATTCTTTTTTTCTTTTTTTATTCAAAAATGATTCTCACTTCTCCGATTTTTTTCTTCTCACTTTTCAAATAAAATTAATTGACCTTAAAATAATTGTAACAATGCCAAAAAATATTATTTAACTGTCCTTAAATGGCTTCAAATTCTTTATGCAGAATATCTTTTGTTTTAAATTGTGGTGAAATATGACCCTGGCATTTCTTTCCTGAGATTCACCCGGTTCTGTACATGCAGCTTTTGGTGGTGAGCATTTGTTTCTGTGTAAGTCGAATACATTACTGCAGCATACTTCATTGTTCGTGTAATTTAGTCCCACACTGCTGCTATTAATATTCTGTAAACGTAACCACTGTGTATCACTAATGTGTCACGTCGGCGGTAATGACGTACTGTTGTTGTTCTGTTTGTCAAGCTTACTCACTCTGTTACAGCAATGTGCAGTCCAGTGTACCCCAGCCACAGCCTTTTGACCTTTCTGTGTGGCATACCCATTCACTCATGTCATGTGGTTGTTTCCCTCCAATCAGAGCGCTGTCCTTAAGCACAACACAGTAAACTTCGGCATGCTGTACTCTGGAGGCTATGCTGCACCGCATGCCAGCAGAAGCATGACAATAAACTTTTACAATAACACAAAGCATGAAAACCAAACAACTCAGTGGCTACCTCTACCAAATGTGAGTATGAAGCAACTTCAGCCCCAGTTTCAGCATGAAGAAGTGCAACTTAGATTAACGTAACATCTCCTATTCAAGACCTTCTTTTTAGATCTATCTCTTTTGAGCGGCTTCTGCTTTAACTTCTCAAACAGTGGTAATAGTATAATTTCGGCACATTTTGTTGTATGGTATAATAGCCTTTCTATAAGGCAGACCATCTAACACATTTCACAGTTTAACACTAATCTAACACTTCACCTGTTCTGAGTTCCAGGCTAGACACTGTCTCTCACTGTGATGTTAAACATATATAGGTGTTTTCTGTTGCATGTGCTCAGTCTTTGTGTTTGGTCTATGCACTACAGTCTTCCTCTGTCCTTAACTCACAGAACAAAGCAATCTGTGACTGACAGCAGAGATACATTTATGAAAGGCCTTCTTGATCTTTATCAAATACAATCAAATTCAATAAATCGGGTGAATTCACTAACCATTAACACCACCACGGAGTATAGCATATCTGTGCGCACAGTTCACCAACCTCCATTTACTTATTCACCAACGGGTGATCGCAATACTGTAAGTAAATAGAGGTTAGCGAACTGCTCAAATCTACAGATAGCTCTGTACCAGGAGAATTTGTAAACGATGCAAATTAGTTTTTATTATAAATGCATATAAAGATACTACAGTGTAGTTGAGCGTGGTTTCAGCATATTAAAAAAGCCTAAGTCTCTGGATTACAGTAGTTTAGTAATGCTGTAAAGTCCTGGTAAAGTACCGGTACACCAGATTGCAGTTAGCCTGCTGCATCTGCCACAACCTAGCACTCGGAGGCCTGTTGCACAAACTTAGAGTAGGGTTAAAGTTTTCAAAACCAAACAAATCCTATCCATTTCAGATCAAGTTCAGTGGGCACTGGATTGTTTAATAACCAACTATAAAGTTTAAGAGATTGTTATGAAAATATCATGAAGTGAAATACATTTACAAGACAGAAAGAAAGTGTGTTGCTGCTGCAAAAAACCTGAGAAAACATTCAACAATCAACTGAACTGAATTTAATATAATTTAGTACACAAAGGCCTGGTTTCACCGACAGGGTTTAGATTAAGCCAGGATTAGGCCTTAGTTCAATTAGGACATTTAAGTAGCTTCATGTGCCTTAGAAAAAACATCTTGAGACAAAACAATGGCACTATATAATATATATTTAAAATAAATAATTTGCCAATTACCATTGCAATGAACACCAATAAACCAAAAAACAATTAACCTTCTTGAGCCTGTAAAAATTTTTAATAAAACATTGCTCAAACTAAACTTAAACTTTCTAGGGGCAACTGAAACCAGCTTTGTGCAAAAGGCCTAGAACCGACTTGCAATATAGGGAATTTTGCCAGTCAAAATGCTTTAGCACAGATTTTGATTTTAAAAGTTATGTACAAACATAGTTTTCTTTAATGATTTGGACAAAATAAACAACAGACCAAAACTTTTTTTTTTGTCTATTAATTGAAGAAAGCATGTGAATGGAACAGTCGAATAGTGAGCTGAGAAATCCGGTTTTGTGGGAGTGTTCTTCTCACATCTCGGTTCTTTAAAACAAGCAGATTTTTATTTTGGCAGTGTAAATTTAGAGCACTGTTTTTAATTCCGCTTGCTGACAGCACTATATGCTTACAGACACCTTCACAACAGAGCAATATTTTAGATAATGGACAAGAGGTGGTTTCCCCAAATAGTCAGTGGGCGCCGTATTCACTGGGACGAAGAGATGTGCCACCAGAGAACATGAATATCATCAAAAAGGTATTGATTCAAGTTTTATGATTCAAGTTATCAGGGGAACACAAAACATTTGCAAGAGAACGCAAAAGCATTGCCAAATATTTTTTCAACCCCATCTCATTTTTTTCTTTTCTTTACCATGTCCTTTTAGGGGCTCCATAGTTTGTCGTACTGATTGGTTAAAGATTCAGAAAGGCAATTATTACAAACCGTGTTTTATATTACCTGCGTAAGTACTAGGGCTCAATCCCCCTGGCCTCATTAGAACAGATATTATTAGCATCTCTGTTTTAAACTTCAGTTAAACAAGTTGGTAAGTTTGATTAATTTCTGTAAATCAGTACTGTTTACTTCAATTCATCGTTTCATAACTGATTCAGTGATTCCCTCCAAAATTACCACTGAAGTGCAAGTTTGGCATATTTAACGTTAAATTGTTTTAGTAAAAAAACACAATACCATTCAAAATTTAGTTCATGCATTCAATTGTTCTAAAGTGACAGTTAAGACATTTATAATGTTACAAAAGATTTCTATTTAAGATGAATGCTGTTTTTTTAAAAACGTTTCTATTCATCAAAGAATCCTGACAAATAAATGAATCATGGTATCCACAAAAATATTAAGAAGCGCGACCGTTTTCAACATTGATAAGAAAATAGTTATTTCACAATATTACTTTTTTTTTTTTATAAGTTTTTACTTTCATTTTGATCAACACACACAATGCAAAAACTGCTGCAAAATGATCACTGCCTGGTCTCGGATAATCGGATAAATCATCAGCAATCACGGTAAAACTTTATCACCTCTAAAATGGTCCCGTTTGTTTCATAAGCCATGCTGAGCTGAAATGATTCATTGCATTTGTCTGGATCTCATTATAGTTTTATTATTTCGATACAAAACAATACGTTTTTTAGAGAGACACCCACATGTCTCTGAGTATTAAACCCTGTCATGTTCTACTCTTTAAGTTTCCTCTGGCTTAACCTGTTCTCAGTGAGATAGACATCTCTGTTGTATCGTGATTGCCATGCTCATTTTTTCAAATGCCAGGGTTAATTACTTCCTGCTGTCGTGAATCATTTCACAACGCGTGTTCCTGCTCGGTCTCCTTAGCAACCTCAAGTCTATTGGTGAATGTCTTTACGTTGTCGCTCAATATTGTGGAACATTTTGCTTCTTCTGACACATTTAGTGCTGTGAAGAAAAGTCTACCGTAATGAAAATTATATTAATTTAATAATCAAATCAAAATGTCATAAAGTAGCTACTAAGTCTTTGTTCCTATGATATAAAAGCACTTGCCAGCTGCATGAATTCATTAAACATGTTTGCCCACAGCCTGGTGTTCACAATCCCCATCAACAACAATCTATGATGATAACCTCAGCCACCCCATCCCACCGGACGGCCCGTGACCAGCAGTATGAGGGGGCCATCAACAAGGTGTCCATCCAGCAGTACCAGCCACCTCTGCCCATGCCCATCACCACCACCAGCCCCCGGCCTCAGAGTGCCCGCTGCTTCATCCAGACTAAAGGCCAGAAGAGTATGGACGGCTTTCCAGAGCAGGTACCGTTGATCGCACAGAATATAATTCAAAAGAAATTAGGGGTGTAACGATACCCCCATGTCACGATTCGATACATATCACGATACTGAACTCACGATACGAAAGGTTAACAAAAAATTTACTAATGATTAAAAAGCAACGTTTGGTTTTACATTGTGGGTGTAAATGAATAGGCTTGGACTTAGTGCTGGTAACCCAATGCACAGGACAATGGTTACACCAGAATAAAAATATTCATGATTCTGAAGCTTATAATACATAATTATTTTAGACGAATATGCTTGCACTCTGTCATTGACTAAACATATTTAAAATAATGCAGGCAACTTTTAACTGGTAACATAAAATGTATGCTACCAGTAAAAATCTGGCACTATCAGGACCCACAAATATTCCCCCATTGCATTATTATAAATTATAGTAGTTTAGTCTAGTACTGACACTAAAACTCATTTTGGTTGAACTATACACATTGTCACTATCCACGATACATATGGTTGCCTTTTTGTCTTGCAAGATATTGTGACATGATATATTGTTACACCCCTAAAAGAAATGCAAAGAGAGAAACCCCTAATTGCAATTCATCTTGCGATCATGGAATATTAATAGTGTTTTCTTCGTTCAAATCATCTTCTTATGACTGAAGGGCCTTTCAAAGCTCTTGATTCGAAACAAGAGCTCCCTATGGAGTTATTCTCACCGGGCGGAATCAAACGCAGCGCAACAAAGCGAGATATTTTTTTTTGAGAAGGACCTGGCTGCAGCATGCAGATTGGGGCGGGGCTGCACGTGTCGCCCCGCCCCTTACCTACTCTGATTGGTTCCATTGTCTTTCAAAGGCATACTTGATAGAAAATGTGTTTGTAGTTGCTGTAGGAAGGAGTATGCCATTTAAAAAACTGGAAAAGCTTTGCAGTTTCACAAAGCCTTCATTATAATGCATAGAAGGGGGAAAAAAAAACATTAGGATGAAACTCGCAATGTCCCTGATATTGTTTTGGTAAATTAAGCTGGTCTTTAACGCACAAACAACCCCACAATATATCAAAACAATTAGTTGATTATCCACAGCATGAGGGCCAGGTCTTCAGGTAGATGAATGAATTATGAATAAGGCTAGATTTATTTATCATTCTGATTATTTCATATCACCATAGAAAGGAAATGAAAAAGGATGTATCAGTAACACGACAAGACATACTTATAGTTACAGAAGCTGTTATTGGTCATGCAGTTGTATGATGACTAAATGACACTGCAATAGGCAAATGTGTCTGCCGTGTTATTTACTATTTATGTGCGTGTATGAAGCTTTCATTTTCTTCACTACATTGCAAAGCATAATATCAGATTTTTGCTACACTTTATTTCAGAAAAACAATCTGTTCCTCGTGATTTTTAAGTGATGAAATCGAGAACTTTTTCTGTTCATGCCATGATTCAGAAATAACGCGCCTGGAGTCTGTTGCTATAGTAATGAACGCAACTTTCACGCGCATCTGACTTGCAGATAAACAGCGCGTTTTTATTTCAGTGCTCTTAATGTTGTGGTTATTTCAGCAAACAGTTTAGTAAATGCAGCTTAAAAGCATTAAGTAAAATTGTGAACTGTGCTCAAGCACTTTATGTCCTTGAATAAGCGATGTTTTAATTATGTTACCTTTTCAGGTGCGACCAAAATAAGATTTGATAACATTACATTTCGACTCATTTTTAGCTCAAATTGTATCCAAAAATCTCACAGCCCCTGCGGTCAAATATTGTGATTCACTTCATGAAGTATTAAAGGAACACGTCGAATTTTTGGGACTTTAGCTTATTCACCGTATCCCCCAGAGTTAACGTTAGATAAGTCCATACATACCCTTTTCATCTCCGTGCGTGCCGTAACTCTGTCTGACGCACCCACCGCTAGCCTAGCTTAGCACAAAGACTGGAGGTAAACCGCTCCAGCTAGCATACTGCTCCCAATAAATGACAAAATAATGCCAACATTTTCCTATTTACATGTTGTGATTTGTATAGTCACAGCGTGTACAAATAACAAGGTCACATGAGACACAGCCATTTTCTAACCGTATACATACTGGGAACTATATTCTCAGAAGGCGAAGCACTGCTACTTCTGCGGAGTGATTAGTGCAACACTCTGAGCGAACTCTCTGCTCCTCACCACGGGGCTTCTCAGGTGATGAGAGCAAATCAGGTGCTGAGTAGCAGTGCTTCGCCTTCTGAGAATATAGTTCCCAGTATGTATACAGTTAGAAGATGGCTGTGTCTCATGTGACCTTGTTATTTGTACAAATATGTACACTATACAAATCACAACATGTAAATAGGAAAATGTTGCCGTTATTTTGTCACTTATTGGGAGCAGTAGGCTAGCGGTGGGTGCGTCAGACAGTTACGTCACGCACTGAGATGAAAAGGGTAGGCCTATGTATGGACTTATCTAACTCTGTGGGATACGGTGAATAAGCTAAAGTCCCAAAAAGTCGGCGTGTTCCTTTAAATCGGGATCTCCGCGACCAGTTTCGTGACCAAATCTTTTGAAACGATTATTTTAAATGAACTGGTTCACAATAACATTCATTTGTTAATTCGACTGATCTAGAAGATTAAAACTGCAGTAGCTAAAAATTCAGTGATTCAATGAGACGAGACGGACATAGCTAGTTAACAAAAAACAATTGAATTTGTCTCAGATTGAGTGTGCTCTAGAGTCTAGACTGAGCTCAACCTATTTAAGCGCTCTTATTTGTGTGGAAAAGACATCTCTCTTGTATGATGGGATTTGCTCATCAATCCAGGCACTACTCTAAACTACACCAGCTACGAACACATTTTCTATCATGTATGCCTATTGAAGACGAATGAGCCAATCAGAGTGAGTGCAGCCCCGCCCCGATCTGTATGCTGCATCCAGGTGAACTTTAATTTTTTTCCCATCTCCCCACAATGAAACGAGCCGTCCAATTAGATTCCAGCTTACCCGAGCCGCTGCTGTTGCACAAAAGTGTGAGAGTGGTGGCGCTGTTTTGAAAACCTGTGTAAACACCAAAGAAATCTATTCCGGAAGAGAGAAGAGAATGGATGTTGAGTTCTTGTTATCATTGTGTTTATGAGAACAGATTTATTCTTACATGTTTTCAAAGGACAAAAGCGCTCTGTGTGGACGAAAGGTAGAGAAAAAGATGTGTTTTCAAATGTATGTGGATTAATGTAGGATTTGTGTTGTTGACAGCTGTGTGTGAGAATCGAGAAGAACCCTGGCCTTGGTTTCAGCATCTCAGGGGGAATCAGTGGACAGGGGAACCCCTTCAAGCCCTCGGACATGGTAAGACCATTTCACTCTCTGTTTTAAAGGACAGAGCACAATGAATATAGTATGCTAATTTCTGCATTTGGTTCTCATAAATGGCATTAAAAGGATGCTTTATATAGAACAAAATCAAAGCTATCTCTCTTCAGTCAGTAAAGTGTGTCTCTCTGTAGAGTTTCCATGGAAACATGCGCTACTGCAATGCACAACCTTGCACACCAGCTGACTGCATTACCTTTTAACCTTTTCATGTCTTGGCAACATTTGGTGATAGTTCAAACAAAAGTGTTTTGTGATTTAAATGTTGTCGATATTCGTTAAGTATGTGCATAAAAGATATTGTACATCTGTTTCACGTGTTAGTAGTTTTGATTAGATTGAAATTGTGTCAATTTGCATGAAAAAAGTGTCGTTATTTTCTCCCATAAAGTTTTCAACTTAGCATAAAGATTGCTTGTGTTGTAAATTGTTGCTTTGGGGATCTTCTAACAAACCGAATCCCCGTGAGCTCTGATGAAATGATGTAAAGTTTGGTGGACTCTCAATATGTGACGTCAATAAGACTTCATATGTGTGCATACTGATGGGTCCCACATGTAATTTAAATATGTATGCTTTATAATCTCTGCCTTGATTTCAGCAAAAAAAAAAAAACACCGTCACTAATGGATCCTCTAACTTTAAGAAATTTTTTATTAATCATATGTTTTACATTTACTTTTTAATTTAACATTTACTTATTAATTGTAAAAGGCAATTTTATAGATACATGTAAGTATTCTATAATTACTTTTGAGTTGAGGAAAAAGAGAGAGAGAAAATCTAAATCCAGATTAAACGGCAAAGATTCTAAACCATAGTCACCATGTGGTTCCTAACCTCATATCACTTTTGACTTATAGGGTATCTTTGTTACTAGGGTACAGCCTGATGGACCTGCCTCCAACGTTCTACGACCAGGGGACAAAATTCTGAAGGTAACACTGTTCTCCATCACATTGTCCCACGAGCTGCGACAATGCATCCTCCGCCACACTGCAAGTGGAGGGCTTTGCATGTGGCATTAAATGTCCAGTGTGTATGTGTGTGTGTGTCTCAAACAAGTGAGCATGGACTTCTGTTGTTATGTTTGTCCAACTTTGACATGAGACTGTTATAACATTTCAAGCTGCCACATGTCTTTTAAGTCAATTTAATGGCATGAAATAATTATATATTTTAAATTGAATTATGAATTTGATGTATCATACATTACTAAATATTACTAATCAATACAACCAACTACCTCAACTTGACATTTACGTTTATCAGATTGAATCTGGTCTTGATGTAGTGAAATGTATCCCTTTACCTCCCAATAAAATAACTACTTAAAGTGCCACTATTATGCTAGTTGAAAGGTTCTGTTTTGGAGATTTTGTTTTGGAGGTCTCCTACAAAATATTTACATGCATCAGTTTAATTTTCTCATAATATACATTGCATATTCAAAGAGTCTGAAAACGGTTAATTTGAAAATTGTCTCTCTAAACCCCTCCTTTCCACTAGCCTACTCTGCTCTGATTGGTCAGATGGTCCAGTCTGTTGTGATTGGTCGACCGTAATGACCTTTGTGCACTTTGATCTTTAAAAATGTACAGACCTTTTACTTTCACAAATAGCTATATTACATATTGCATAAAAGGTAATAATCGAAAAATCATAATAGGGGCACCTTAAATAAAAATGCATATATACATATGTATGCACTGTTCAAAAGTTTGGATGGTTTGATAAAATAACAATAATATTTTTTTTTTTTTTGGCAAAGCTAAATTTTAAGCTGTCATTTGGTGCATAAGAAACATTTCTTCTTAATATCAGTTGAAAACATTAGTGTATTTTTTGTGGAAATCATTTTTGTTCTTTGATGAATAGAAAGTTGAAAATAGAATAAATAAATAAATTCATAACAATTAAATTAAGTCTTTATTGTCACGTTTGATCATTTTAATAATGCATTAATATAAAAAGTTTAGAATAGTAGTGTATATAATTATTTCTGAACAGTAACAGGATGATGACCGTACAGTAACAGTACAAAGACATGCACATGTCTAAATTGTGATCCAGACAGCATCAGTCTGTATGTTTAGCATAAAAGCAAAACGTCTGGCATTGCTGCCTTTCCCTGTAACGGGGCAATGTGCCTAAATAACTTTATAGGAAGTTATTGGGCTGTCTCTGGTTTTGTGTGTCGCTGTCAGTCGTCTGCAGAAAGCAGCTCCTTCTCTTTCCACAGATGCAGAGTCTAAAAACCAGCTTCCTTCCACCTTCTCTCCTTTTACAGCATGATCTCCTTTATGCATCTCTTTTCTCTCCCTCACAGTGTATATCTCTTCTTTATCCTCTTTGAGCTAGGCCTGTTCCCAGCCCTCCTGTGCTGCCGTGCCTGTTCCTGCCCCCCCTCCCTCCTTTCCTCCCTTCCTCTCCCAGTTCATTTTGTTTACCATGTGCTTCATTCTTGCATTGCAGGCCAACGGACATAGTTTCTTACACATGGAGCATGAAACTGCAGTGTCTCTTCTGAAGAATTTCCCGAAAACTGTGGACTTGGTAATCTTAAGGGAGAGCACAATATAAATATTTTTATAGCTTAAAGACTTCTCAACCAGATGGAACACAGGAACTTGTACATCGTCTTTTTATCTAGGAACAATTTTGCCAATTGCTGGACCAATGGCAAATTCCAGTGCCAAATGTACACTAGAGGACATATCTAATAACGTTACATATGGCTTACACATTCTACACCAACATACATTTGTTGAAATCTTTTTCGTTGATGTTGTTGATATCTCAGCCTGTGGCTGTAAGTGGGTGCATTTTTTTCCTGCTTATTTATATGGCGTATTATTTTGTACCTATTTTTCCTAGCAGCTTTTCAGTTTTATCTTGGAGCATGAAAGCACATCTGCTTTTAAGGACATTTACCCACCATAACACTGCCTCAACTTTGTAAATGCCTTGTGTAAATATATACATTTACAACTCAAATGTGATTAGAGCGTAGAATGTGAATGAAAGACACATTGATGATTTTTCTAACGCACTGGCGAGTTTTTGTAACAACCTAGAAGAGATATCCTTCTCACGAAATGACAATTTAGGGAAAACAACAAAAAAAGTCCCCTTTTAACATTTCTGTATTTGCACAAATCAAATGACAGAAAAGATTCCCTAAGCAATATTTCCTCCGTTTTTGAGGTTTTCCTGCAGCGCCCTCTATCGGCACACATGGATTTCTCCTAGCTCAGATCAGGGTGGGTCTTATTCATTCGCTTGGTAATGAGAATGCACATTTCCATGTTTTTTGAATTCGTTTGCTGCCAGGAAAAGTTTATTGGCAACAGTTTTCTATATAAAAATGTACTTTCATATCACATACTACAGCTTAAATGGAAAAAGAACGCAAAAAAGCTTAATTCCAGTTGCTTTGATGTTGTTAAGCTGCTTTAAGTTTTTTAATCATTTTTTTTAATGGGACAACAAAGGGAATTCCTGTCATAATAAAACGGACTAGAAACGGTGTACACATGTAAGGCTTTACTGATTAGAGCATGCTTTCACTCTTAAACTTGTTTTATTAGGATGCTTATTAGGGGTCTATGTGTTTTGGACAAACTGTTTTTACATACCCATTGTTTTGCATCTCTTTTGGCATTTTTCCCCCCTTTCAAATCAGTCATTATTGTGAAAACAGTGCCATAATATCCCTCCCAAAAAAGAAAGGAAAGAAATCCAAGGCATGTCTCAAATGTTGCTAAAAATGTAGCATTTAGAGGGAGTTTGGAGACTTTTGGAAATGCACTCTGAAAGACCCCGAACACAACACGCACTGCATTTAGTTTCAGAGAAAGATCGAGTATTAAAGATTATCACGGATGATGCAATTAATTGTTCAAATACTATTGTGAAAGAACATTTGATAATGATTATTTTTACTAAACGTTTTCAGATAATGGTTTCTAATATATTGATATTAGCTATGCTCAAATTGTAAAATTTTATAAAGAACACAGAACCAATGTATGGACAGAGAGTCAGATTGTGAGGGAAGGAAAGACTAGAAACACATATGTACAATTCTTTCTAAAGTAATTGTGAATTTGTGTCATAAACATATATGTATATGAATATACAAATGGTCATTTTTGTATGTGTTTAAAGACCTATTGAATATAAAAGGTAATATATGGTACTATTTAGTCTAATTGCAGTATTGATGTAAATAACTATGAATGGAGACATTTAAATAATTTATTCCAATAGATTGTGAATGTACTTAAAGCTTTCTGCAGTATTAAGACTTACTGAACTTGAATGCCGTTTCATTTTTGTGCAAAAAGTAATTATATCTAGAATAAATTATTCAATTTAGTTCAAAAGAATTAGTGACAATTTATCATATCATTTATTTGCACATGCAAGTTTACTCCTTCCGATTTTTTTCTGTATTACAGCAAATATGTAATTGATGACATATTCTGTGTCTAGAATGCATTTTGCAGATGATATATGTACATATTTAAAATAAATTTTAGTTACAAAAAATAACAAACCTGTATAAAAAGGAGAAGAAAGTCCAATGCTGTTCAGCAAATATTGGAGCCATTTTCGGCTTTGGAGTACAGAATTTTTTCAGTATCTAAGAGGTGTTTTGAATAATGTATCTTTATTGTACAAATAATAAAAATGTCACTATTGTTACTACTGGTCATCCTGTGGTCCTTTACAGACGATCAAACACAATAACCAAAACTCTTAATATTCATCATTTATTACTAGTGCTTTTATAATGGAAAATATAAACATTCACACTGAAAAGCATTTATAAAGTTTAAAGCTTGCACACACTTTTTTAATTTATTATTAATTTGATTTCCTTTTGTCTTAATTTCATCACAAAGCATGCCGATGTGCATTTATAAAATATGTCATTACAAAATTCTGTAATGATTTTACAATGACATTTTTAAGGGTAAAGTGGCAGGTGAGATGAATTAAAACAAGATGATTTATTTTTTTGTCTAGTGTATTTTATACGGTTATGAAGTGCAAATAAAAGTGTTATGGCACAAGAGTTGATCGCTTATCACCGATGGTTGAATTTATATTAAACGTGAAAATTATGTTGGAATACGACCTCGGAGATACTCGAGGACAGCATCTGTTCCTTTACTAACGATGGCAGCTCTTGGATTACGGAAAGGATTCCCATCAAGCATTAGAGCCCTAAAGACATAAGATAAATCATATGATCATGTTAAACTAACTGTCAAGTCTGTAAAGATCTGGTTTTGTCCAATTGGAAAGACTGTACATTTGTTCTCTCTGATGTAAAATATGGATTCTACCCAGACTAAAGTCCTCAGTTTGCTAGAATCAGAAGGAAACATCAACCTCACCTCAGACTGGTACAGTTGCCAAGTTCTGGTGGCACTTGCATGATATCATTGTTGGACAGATCCAGAGTAGACAGACTTTTGAGGGTCTTCATTTGGACAGGATCAATGCCTCCAACTTGATTGCTACTGATTAAAATGGTCTCAAGGGATGAGATGCGGTACAGCACATCTGGGAATGACTTAAACCTAAAGATAAATGTAAATAACCATTTAGACCACAACAAACTCAGAAACAGTTATATCATATATATGTTTAGTAACTATTCTGTAAACGTGGTAATGGTAGAACTTGCCTATTAAAAGACAAAATAACACTCCGCAGCTTGGTTAAGCCTTCCAGCTCCATTGGCAGTGAGATCAATAGATTGTTTCTGAAAAAACATTTAAACAATCATTAGTTCAGTGCACATGGTAAGGTGTCAATTTGAAGTGACATCAGAGGTCTTGTTTAGAGTATTCAGTATTTTATTCAGAGTAATATTCGTTAAGTATGTATATTTTGTATAAGTAACCAAATTATCAGAATTGTGTGTTATCAGAACACAAAATATCTGAACTCAGAGATTTGTCCTTTAAAACTCAGAACCTAGAATTTACCAGCCACAAGATAATTGTGCCATCTTGGAAATACAACACTATCGAAAGTGGTCAAATGTTGCTGGTGTGACAAACATTTGAGAATTAAATCTTGAAATTGGAGCCTTAAAAGGCATAAAACTCGTTTAAGGATTACCTGAGATCTATATGTAGAAGCTGTTTCAGTTTGGAAAAGTCCACTGGAATGGTTGTTAGCTTGTTAAACCCAAGATTAATGTCTGCCAGGGTGTCCTTTAACTCCATAATTCTACAGGAAATGAGAGAATTCTTTTAACTAAGCATTGTAAATGTTCAGTAAATCTCTGAAATGGAATGGCCATTGCTGTTACTGTACCTCGGTGGAACTGCCGTCAGCTGATTTTTGCTGAAGTTTACGTTGGACACAGGACTATCATCAATGGCGTCAAATACGTCATCTGGAATGGATCCCTCATGTTTCTCGCTAAGGAAAATGGCAAATCTTCACTGTTAAATGCACGAATTCTTGCTCTCCAAGTTGCTTATGAGGAAGTTTTGTTACCTGTAGTCTAGCGTTTTCAGAGTTTTGATGGCATGTACATTGATTTTAGCTTGGCTTGGAAGAGTCATTGCTGTTTTTGGCTCTCCTTTCAAGCCCCCATCAGGTTGTTCTACATTTCAAACATGACAAAAACCCACAATGATGTTACAAATAACCTTCTTTGTCTTTTTTATAATGTATAAATCATTTAAAAATGATATTATACTCTACAAATCTTTACTTGGAGTTAGACATACCTTGTATTCGACTTCTGAGATATTTTAGGAGTTCACCAGTTCCTTTCTGCAAAGAAGATACTGTTAACAGTTTCTTATGCATTTCACTGATGACTTTTCTGGTGTTGTCTCATAAGAACGAAGGAGGACAGACAAGCCGTTTACTGATGGGATATGTTGAACACTCACAGTCAGAAGGTCTCTGCGGATTGCCCTCAGTGGATTGCCCTCCAAAGCCAAAAACTTCAGCTTAGGTAATGCGCCGAGTCCACATGGCAGACTGTTTCACAGAAGAGAGAGAATTTGAATGACTTACTTTCTTCTGCAGAACACAACAGAAGATATTCTGAAAACTGTTGACCATTGACTTCTGTTGTATGGAGAAAAAGAAGAAAAAAAGACATCTCAACATATCTTCTTTTATATTCCACAGAAGATAGATAGAGAATGGCAAGAGGGTGAGTAAATGATGGTGGAGGATACATATTCACTATCCCTGTAATTCATAAGATAACTATCTGTTTTTGTTCATTGAACAGTCATGTTAAAGGACAATTCCGGCGCAAAATGAAACTAGGGGTTAATAACACATGGGTAACGAGAGTCGACCGTTCTCTGGGATGTGTTTTCATGCTAATCGAATGTACTTATTATTTTAGCTCGAACCACTGATTAGCTTATAACGCTAGTATATAGGGCATATGGTAAGTAAAAAAAAAAAAATCGCTAGTTAATACCACTAACAAGGCTCATAATAGCCTCACACTAACACGGTAGCATAATGAGGGTCCCTACAAACCGAAGCATTGAGGACTTTATAAGTGTACAGACAGTTTAATAATAAGATACTTTATAAAGACAGTACACTTCCCTTATACAGGCAGGAGCCATCATTGGAAAACAGTCTCGATCAGTCGAACCACGAACGCCGTGCTACGTGAGCTGAACTGTGACTTGGAATCTCATATGGTCTGTGAAAACTTTCCAGATTGTAGCGTTTCATTTTCTTATCGCAGCCGGGAAAATCACAAACACGAACCATTGTCTTCTCTTCAATATGTACACGTACTGTTCGCTCACCTTATCACAACTTCTGGTTCGTTCACATCTCACGTGTCAACGCATTTTCCGGCAACAACGTTTCACGCGAGATTCACCTCTCGGAGTGAAAATGCTTGAGCTATGTTTTTGGTAAAAATATTGAAAGTATGGGGCCCCTTCTCCCCTTGTAGTTAGTCAGTCATATATTTTAATAAACAGATATAATTCATGCATTTCCATGTAATTAGATTTCTTTCACAAACGTAATTCCTATCGACCAGCTCATTTAGCATGGCGTTCGTGGTTCGACTGGTCGAAAATTTTTTCCAATGATGGCTCCTGCCTATATATGCGAAGTGTACCGTCTTTATAAAGTATCTTCTTATTAAACTGTCTGTACACTTAAAGTCCTCAATGCTTCGGTTTGTAGGGACCCTCATTATTATTCCACCGTGTTAGTGTGAGGCTATTTTGAGCCTTGTTAGTGGTATTAACTAGCGATTTCTTTTTACTTACTCTATGCCCTATATACTAGCGTTATAAGCTAATCAGTGGTTCGAGCTAAAAGAATGGGTACATTCGATTAGCATGAAAACACATCCCAGAGAACGGTCGACTCGGTACCCATGTGTTATTAACCCCTAGGTTAATTTTGCGTCGGAATTGTCCTTTAAGGATCAGAATACAGAAAGTCATACATGTTTGGAAAGACATGAACTGACTGAGTAAATAATGACAGAATTTTCATCAGTTTAATCTACAAAGAAGAATTTTTAGGCTGTGCTCTCTTCATCTTATGGTACAATAATTCTTAAATATTATCCAACTGATGTGCAGATCTGTATTGCTTGAGTAATAAAAAGGATAATAGTCCATAATTTTGTTTCCCAGTGGAATGTGATATAAAACAGTACTAAATTGTACAGTTATATATGCAATAACATAATTATGTCCAGCACCTGCTGACGTCATTGTTAGTCAGATCCAGGCGCTCCAGGCCTTGCAGTAGGGTTATTTCTTCAGGAAGGCTCTTCACCTTGTTATCTCTGAGCTCTAAGAAACTGAGAGAGCTCAAGTGCTTCAAATGGTCTGCCTCCAACACCTCAATCTGGTTGTTCCCACAAAAGAGGTCCTTTAAACATATAAACAGCCTTGTGTTAGTCTTTCTCTTTTAAGACAATCATAACTTATTCTACCACATCAGTGGTTTTGGTTTACCTTGAGTGTTTTACAGCAGGGCAGTTCGGGAAGATATCGTAACTTGTTGTGTCTTAAGTAAAGCTGCTCGAGGGACTCCATCTGAGCCAGGACGGGAGGAATGCTCTCTATTTGATTCTGCGAACAGTCCAGCAATCTCAGGTCTGTGAGGGTTAATAAAAGAAGGATGAGTTCACGGGTTAACCAGTAAACATGATTCGCATCTAACCTGCGATCAAAACATAGCCTACTTTTCATTTCACTGATAGCAGGAGGGAGACTCTGGAGCTTGTTGCAGGACAAATTCAATTTCACAAGACTTTTCAGGTTTGCCAGGCTTTCTGGAATATCCAGTAGATGATTATTGGAGAGATCCTTTTAGAGGGAAGAGCAGGAAAGAACTAAATATTTGGAATACTGAAGTATATCATTCATAGCAACATCTTTGATTTCAACAAATGATCATACTGCAGTGGATTATTTCTTTCTTTCTTTTTTAAAGAAAGAAAGAAATTAATACTTATATTCAGGACACATTAAATCAAAAGTGATAGTAAATACAATATATAATGTTACAAAATATTTACATTTCAAATAAATGCTGTTCTTTCTATTTATTAAAGAATTATGCAAAATATGCATCACAGTTATTACAAAAATGTTTAGCAGCACAACTGTTTAATATGAAATGTTTCTTGTGCTGCAAATCATGTGACACTGAGTAATGCTGCTGAAAACTCAGCTCTGCAATCACAGGAATAAATTACATTTTAAAATATATTTAAAAAGATAAATAACATAAATAAACAGAGTAATTTCATGTAATATTGTTGGTGAGCATAAAATACTTATTTCAAAAACATTTTTAAAAAATCTTCCCAACACCAAACCTGGTAGTGTACATTGATGTAAACAGAGATATCAACATTATTTGATGAACTAGGCTTTTATGATGCAGTTAGAAGGCTATATGGCCATATACTGTAGTTTGTTTCTGGTCAAGACAAGAGGTCAGTCACTTACCAGGTCATCTAAATTAACCAGGTTCCCCAAATCCAGAGGAATATTTTTGATGAGATTCTGTTGCAGATGGAGACATCGCAGGTTTGTAAGCCTCCAAAGACCCAAAGGTAATTCCGTCAGTTTATTGTGACTGCAGAGAGGACCAGGTATTATGGCACAATGTCTACACTTTAAATAGGTTTATATATTGCTTTGTACAGAGTGTTGCCTCCATCCGTACCTCAATATGAGCTTCTGTAGTTGTTCTAAATCTCCAATAGAATCTGGTAGTGAGCTTAGTTGATTGTCATGGACCTGGGAAAAGACACATAGTTTACAATTTACACCTTCAAAATACTAAAATGTGAAATATTTCTATTTGACTTGCTCAAAAGTTATGCTGATAATTTGTAATTAATAAATTTAATAGAAATATTTTTTTACTAATGGTCTCAGACTTGTGGACCCAACTGTATATACTATAATATAACAAATAGCCTATGTGGTTTAAACTTTAGAGGACTAGTTACATTGCTTTAAACATAATATAGTAGGCCTAGTCATCTATGTCCTTTAGATTTATTTATAATACAAAATAAATAGAATGAAAAGTGTTGTCGTGCAATTTCAAAACAAAATGAAATATGCTGAAACCTACATCCAAGACCAGCAGGGCAGGGAGGAGTTTGACGTCTTCAGAGAGACTCTGGAGTTTGTTGGAGGACAGCAGAAGTTTGGTCAAATCTGCCTGTTCCCACCACCGATCTGCAGCTCCAAATGACAAGTTCTGCTGAGATTCCTGAGGAGTGTCTAGATTCAACCTCCACACACTCTGAGGAACTGAACCCAAATAACATGATGTAGAATTACAAAAATACACAATTTTAATCATAGTTTCACCCAGTGTACCATTGTTGCTACAGCTGTTGGTTTTACTGTAACGTTAACGTTAGATTATGATAGACTCATTCAAACTTTTTTTGAACAGAAACAAACAAAATCATTGACATTTTCCATGACATTATAAGACAAATGTCATTATGTGCATTACATGTCAGTGCCACAAATTATGGCTGCTTTTGGTATTTTTGTGAGGTTAGTTCACTTAAGTTCAATAGTCATTTTCCAGTAACTGTTACCTTCAGTTAGACCGCGCCCGGATAGATTGAGTTGCCCGCTCTTTCTAGCAGCTTTTAGTAATCCAGATGGGACAGGACAGTCTTCTTTCTCCTGTCTGAATCCTGCTCTAGAGTCCACATGTGCTCCTCTTTTGAAACGAGACATGAATGCGATGTTATGCGTTTAACCATAGACGCGTTTAACACCTGTAGTAAACATGAATGAGGTTGGTGTTGTGAAGTAAACTGTCACATACCTAACCTTAAACATGGCCTCCAATATTTAAAATAAAAGTCCCAAGGAACGAAAAAAGTTCTAACGTTACATGGCATACAAAATTAAAATTAAAATAATGAAAATTGTATTAAAAATTTAAATATAATACATTTATTTACGAGATATTCAAATATTTTCTAACCGTATAAATATTTCTAATTTAATAGAAACCTTTTGTGTTTCGGTGACCCATAGAGATACAGGAAACATTAATTACACATTCAGCTCCAAATAGCCAGTAGCAGTTTTAACATTTCTTAAATGTTACAAATGTTCCTCCGTTTGCTCATGCTGTGTTATAACTTATAAAGCTTTATATATGTAGCTACAGTGGTATCCAATATAGTATGATCAGCAGATGCTGCTACTTTATAAGTGAACTACAAAGACAACAGCTGTTATGCTGCCATTGCGATAAAACCACCCATTTACAATAAAGAGATGGATGGATATAGCTATACAGTAATTTAGATATAAAATGTATACATTTTTTTTAATTAGATTTATTTAAGTCTACAAGTCGGTGTTTTAATAATTGCACTAATCTTAAGGTAATAGGCTGTTCGAATCTAGTTCAAGCTTTATGTGTACAAATGAATGTTACATTACTTTCAATAATTATTATACAGTAACACAGGCTTCTCTTCTCTCTTTTTCTTTTTTAAGACTATATGTTTAAAACGTTCTTGTTATGCAAACGTAGGAAACATTCCATTTGATCATTCTGCAAAAATTATGGGAAGGTGAGGGTTATAAATAACGTTTTTGCGCGAACAGTTTTAAGATCTTGATTTTATTTGTTCATAACTTTTTTAACGTAGATTGACCTAATTTGCTACCAAAAAGATTGACTGACACTTGACTAACTGCTAGTGGGTCAAAGTGTCTTAAGATCTAGTATCTTAACATAATAATGGCTATGTGTATGCAACTGGTCCATATCTGAGAACGTTCCCTGTTAGCTGGGACCGTGCTTCTTCAGGAACACGTGTTAACTTACAACGTGAAACCTAAGTTCTTCAAGTTCATTTTAAAATATGACCTCTTCATAAACTTAAAGGGATAGTTTACTTTAAAATGAAAATTCTGTCATCATATACTCACCCTCAAGTTGTTTCAAACCTGTATGAATTTCTTTCTTCTGCTGAACACAAAGGAAGATATTTTGAAAAATGTTAGTAACCAAAAAGTTACCAGGTCCCATTGACTTCCATAGTAGGAAAAAAAAATACTATGGAAGTCAATGGGACCTGGTAACTGTTTTGTTACTGACATTTTTCAAAATATCTTCCTTTGTGTTCAGCAGAAGAAAGAAATTCATACAGGTTTGAAACAACTTGAGGGTGAGTATATGATGACAGAATTTTCATTTTAAAGTGAACTATCCCTTTAACTGGATAATAACAGATCTTGACAAAAACTCTCCTTCAAGTTCATTCTAAAATATGATATCTTCATAAACTTAACTGGATAATAACAGATCTTGACTAAAATTTAATCTTGGACATCTCCACATAATTTTCAAATAACACCAGTCAATGAAAATACAATTTTGAGAAAAAAAAAAGAAAGAAAAAAAAGAACAACCCAAATTTTTATGATGCTTGTTTATTTAAAATAAGAGACAGTATTTTGTAATACTTGAGCAGACGCACTGGCCTGGCAACTAAATATTAGTTATATCTCAATCATTTCATTAAGAAAATACAAACAAGAAAAAGCAGGCTAAACATTAATGCAAGACATTCATGTGTCAGCACATATACACTGATATGGTATCTGAACAACATATAAAAATACATTTCTCAAAGAAACATCAAATTACAAAGCAAAAAAGTGAATACTATAATAGAACAGACATCTAAAGCACACACTGATGTGAAAAAGCTGAAGGGGTGATCTATTATATAAATGATACAAAATCTGCTGGAGGTCCATCCATTGTGGACGTTAGACAAGACTCTTGTTAAGCCCCATTTGCTTGGACTTGAATTTCTATAAATGTTTAATGAATGGTTATTTATCTCAGTGTAGGGGTTCACCCGACTACAATTATCAGTATGAATAATTTTTGGAATTTACAATCAGTTACTACCACAAAGAAAGGCAAGCAAATTGTCACCTTTTTTAAGATACAGTTTGAGAACATTGTTTAGTAAATGGAATTTAACATTTGCTTTGCAACAATACTAACAAAATGCAGAGCCAAACGGTTTTTAATGTTGCAACAGAACAGACTGCACAGGCACTGGAAAGATATATTTCTCCCCCAGATATGAAAGTATTACTGAGTGTATCAGAATTCAACAACTTATTTCAACTCAGTGACTAATTATCAGATTGGTTAAAATATTTTGGATTTTATAAGCATGAGCTGCACTATGTGCTGTTGATTTGAGAATGCAAAAGCAAGAAAAACCCCACTAAAAGACACATTTTCTTCTGCTTTCAGTCTGGGGAGAATATGAGGGAAAGAACCTTTTCAATCCATTCAGTAGTAAAACTCCAGTGCATGTTGCATTCAACGGCATGATAGTAGTTAAAGAAAATCATCAAAGAGGAAAATACTAGACACAGCATATTCCCTGATATGGCATGTGCCTTCAAGTAGTTCATAGCATAATAAAATGTTGGTTTTAAATGCTGCAATAAACATTGTGCAATAAATATGTAACAGGCAAAGCATATGCACTGATATGGCTATTGCCCTCAGCAATTTTAGAGTAGAATAATACAAATGGCCATGATAATGAATCAGCTTTGTTTTAAACTCTAGCTTAAAGAAAGACTTCAGACAACTCTTCATGGTTCCTAATTTAAGACGGTCCTTAAAATCTCCCTCAGAAATCTTATCAGCCGTACTATGTACCATTACAATCACAGATAAAATGCAGTGCTATTGCTTAAGCATATCGTAGCTTTAAATTTGACATCTTGATTTGAACTTGAATCACCTATAGATATATCGGTACAGGTATGAAGGTCAGAGTCAAGAAGAGATGAAGTTGCTGGCAGACCTGCTACAAAGCCAACAGAGACACCAGGGAGCTCACAATGGACATCAGCAGAAGTGAGGATGAGGACAACACTGCAACGGAAGAGAAACCAATGCCCGTTATAATCAACGAATCTCTTATTTGCACTGTTAGTTATGATGAAAGCATTTGTGAGAGTGCAGAAATCGAGTATTAATGGCGAGATCACTGCGTTCATGCGCTCAACAGACATGTCTGTCATTGGCTACAATGCTCATCACTGCAACATTTCATGCCACGATTTAAATATAATGCTATAGATCTAAATATGATGCCATAATCAACACATTTTGTTCATCTCGACAGCTGTAAAAGTAGAAACGTAGTAAAAGTTTTAGAGAGAGTTCCACGTGTAATACTTATTTCATAAGATGTTAGCCAATCACAGCGGTGGGCGTTAACATTGAAGTCTCAAAGCAGACACAACCCTTCCAACAGAGTGTTCAAATCAGAGGGCTAAAATCAGGGTAGAAAAAGGCCTTTTATTTCTAAATTATGACAATTTTTAATTTGAAAAATCATACTAACATTATAAGTGTCCCTCAGGAAACATAAAAAAATGCAATTCATGACCCCTTTAAGGTTTTGTACGTACAAGCCAGTTTTCTCTTGAAATTAGTGCGTATATGAATAATAGTAATTATTATTATTCAATGTAAAAGCTTTACCATTAATGGGTTCTTTCCTGCTCTTTAATGAAGAATATTTATTTTATTTTAGTCTATTTAATGAATGTATAGTATTACATTATTATTACATTGACAAAATATATCTATATATATTTTTCTTTCTTTATTCTTAAAAAAAAAAAAAGATTATTATTATTATTTCCACTTCCTTTTTTTGTATATATTTATGCATTTGACAGACACTTATAAAATGTATCACTTGAATGAAATTGAACTCGCTTTGGATCAGTTCATGCATTCTCTGGGATCCAAACCCATGACCTTGGTGTTGTTGGCACCATGCTCTACTGTTTGAGCTACAGGAATGCTCAAACAGAATAGGACTGCTCTTTTTATTTAAAGTTCCTGTTAAGGCAATAAATAAAAAAAACTAAACACATTATAAATGTTAGAAATGTATTGATAAAACACATTACAAAGACTGTGAACTGTGAAGTACTGAATTGTGGAGTTAGACCGTTAAACAGTTTTTCACCGTTGCAGTGTTCAGGATTTTTTGGGCGGGCTAAAACGGTGGCTCGATGACGCACTGGAGCCCCTGAGCTCCTGGCCCCGCCCCTACTGTCGATGACGCACTGGAGCCACTGACGCTGGCCCCTCCCCTAACAATGGAGCACATTCACATCAGTTTTCCACTCAATCGCGAGTTTGTCAGTACTATTAGTTACTACAACCTACAGTTTGCTAGCTAGCGATGCCTTCGTCACGGAAATGCGTACTACCTGGATGCGATCACTTATAGAACAGATTGGTATTCGTATTTAAATTTCAGAAAAACGACCATATCAAGAAGAGGTGGATTAATTCTGTGAAGATCCACTTTAATGGAGAGCTGAGGATAAACACCAACACCCGCCTCTGTAGTGATCATTTTACACAGGATAGTTTTATAAACTTTCGTCTGAGACAACTGGGATTCACTGATAATCCGCTGTAACTGGTGAATGTGGCCGACTATCTCCCGCCTCGGCCTTCATGGTTTCAGTGCAGCCAGCGGACACGCCCCCAGCGTTTGAGAGCAGAGAATACTGTTCATTTTTTCAAGATTTTGATAGCTTATTTTATCATTCAAATTTGGCTGGGTGGCTAATAACACATTTTCCTGCGGTGACAAACCCAGAACACATACTTAATTTTGACTTTACAGGGACTTTAATTTATTTGACATTTTAGTCAGAGTGTGTGTGTGTGTGTGTGTGTGTGTGTGTGTGTGTGTGTGTGTGTGTGTGTGTGTGTGTGTGTGTGTGTGTGTGTGTGAGAGAGAGAGTGAGTGAGAGAGAAACGCATATAAGATGACACAGGACAAAGAAATATAGGCCTATGCAGATTGGCAGTACCTGTTGATGTGGCTGAACACTCCATGGCTATCACAGCATCCAGGTAGCTCTGGCCAAGCCACTCCTCATAAGTCTTCTTCTCTCCCACACCAATTAAAGTGATAGTTGAGTCCTTAAAAATTAGGTCGGACCCCTCATAAGCTTTGGAGTCAAACATCTTGAAGCCTGAGGCAGCATTAACTCCAAAGAAATTCTGAAAGATGCAAACCAAAAAGTCAACCTCCATTTTCATACTACCCTGAAAAATAACATTTGGCATAAGCTACCTGGGCTTTGTCCAGAAGGCCAAAGATGAGGTGGTGGTTAGTATCGGGTCTTATCATAACAGCGTGAGAAGGGACACGGGCCAGGTTGCACCTAGTGTATTGAGTGACTTCAGCACGAGACTCCTGAGAACAAAGCAGCTGAAATTCACGGGAATCCAATTGTTCCGCCCAAGATTCAGTATTGTTTCCTGGAAAATAAGAATTCTGACATGAGAGAAGTACTAGAGACTTTAACACACACATAATTATTATATTGCATTATAACTGGTTAAAAGTATTCATGAGACCATATAATGCATTATAAAGTGTATTACATGGCAGAATTACTGCATTAAAATAGGTTTATAATGTATTATACATTCAGGCTTTAAGTAAAGTGTTACCGATTTGGTTAAATGAAAGGTGCTATAGAAAATAAAATGTATTCTTCTTATTATTACAGTTATTTTTATTATTATTAAAGATTATTATAGAGCCCACAGCAAATTAGACTTCCAGTAAGGCCTACAAATTGATATCATGACTGAACATCTCTATAAAGACGTTAAGTTTTTGTTTTTTTTACTAAAAGCAAGAGAGAACTTCTGATTACCATCTGTGTTCTGAAATACAGTGGAATGCTTGACAAAGGCCACATCACCATGATTTTCAACAAGGCACCTGGAAATATAAACAGAGACCATGTTCAAATATTTGTTTGTCATGCAGATTCATTAGCACCAAATCTTTCAGATCTATTGTGCAGTGGATTACCTAAAGGCTCCGTCGTAACCGTCGTACAAGTCCTTGCCTTTTTCACACTTGTTCTCACCACTGGAGTCTCCAATGCACTCCTCACACAGGTTACTGGGGAAACCATTCTGATTGGCTCCAGGTACACAAGATGATTTAAAGAACTCCCCGGCAGCTAAAGGCATATTTACACAATTTGTGATAGCTTTTATTAATGACAATAAATACAAATAATCTGGAATTATTACATTATACATACCTTAACAGATCACTAGGTTACAGAGAGAAATAAATGTTACTACTGGCTATTTGATTCACATAACTTGTATTTATTAGAGCAATGTGTTTGCAAATATTTAATCATGATATATCCAGCCTTGACCCTAAAGAGAATAAGCTGTTAGGACAATGGATGGATGATCATAATATATATACTGTAGATCAGCAGTGAAAGTACTTCTATTCAGCATTCGTTTCTAATTTAATACAAAATGAGTGACACTTTACAATAAGGTTTCATCTTTTAACATGAACTAAGAATGAAAAGTACATTACAGCATTTATTAACCTTAGGTCATGAAAGAATATAGTTCAAGATATACTAATCTTTTTTTTTATCAAGTTGTCTGTTAACATTAGTTAATAAGCTGTGAACGAACATGAACTACAGAGCCCCTAAAGAGACATGGTGAAGGAAAAAAATATATATTGGAGGAAAAAAAATATTTTGCAAGGGAACACAAAGGTTTTATGAGTGAAGGCAAAATCTCATATTTTTTCCATCACTATGTCCCTTTAGGAGGTCCGTACATGAACAAGCAATGTAAAATCGTTTTTCTAATTTAATAACATTAACAACGATTAATAATGCTGTAAAAAATGTGTTGCTAATTGATAATTAAATTTAGCTATAGCATTAACTAGCGTTAACTAAGGAGACCTTATTGTAAAGTGTTACCACAAAATGTTTCATTTACAAATTCAAATAACACTTTGAGTGAAACATGTAACTGAAACATTTAATTTTGGTCTCAGACTTTGGGACCCCATGGTATAAGACCACTACATGTCCTACCTTGGGGCACTTGGCATGTCTCCGGTCTGATGATGCCTTTTTCTATTAGCAGACCCATGGGAATGTTCCAGCCTGCAGTTCTGCCATAACCTGTGTGACAAGAGCGCTTGCTCTTGAGGTCACTGAATCTCTGGATGTCTCTGTTGCTCTTCCTCAGCACAGCCACGGCATAATAAATGCTTCCGTCAGTGTCTCCTACGACAGAGAATCACAGTGGCTTGTGAAAATGAATCATCAGTTATGAATAAAACAGCTAATGTTTCATCAAGCACTGCTGAAAATCTTTCCCAAACACAAAGTAGTTACCCAGTGAGCACATTTTGAATATTTACTTTGTACTATATTCAGGTCATTTCATATAAAAAGTATATGAAAGCATATGAAGCTGGTTAAGTCAAAGTACACTGACAGTGTATGGCGCTAACCTGTATAGCTTTCTCCAACAGCAGGTTTTAAACCAAAACTCTTTCCCGCTGTGTAGATGTAGCCTCCATCAAGAGTGATGACATCAGCTTCCTTGTTCTGGAGGAAAAGAGTCTCATTCAAATAGAGCACAACTTTTTCACCTGCATTGAGTTTATACAAATAAATTTCTCTACGGATAAAATAAACGAGATTTTTCGTTTCAGAACTTGACCGTTGCACTCTATTGCAGGTGTTATTCAGAAAAAATGTAGAAAAAAGCAAGTATGGATAAGATGGTTTGGTATTTAAATGACTTGACTGGCATACTTGTATTTTCTTCAAACAGTCTTCCACAGATGTGCCATAGACACACTGAATATCAGGAATCAATTTTTTGCTTTTGAAAGCCACAGCCATGTCCGCACATTTTTGCTGCTCTCCATAAGACAGGACACACCATCGAAGTTGAGAGGGGACATCTATATAACACACACACACACACACACAGATATAAGCACAATATATGCAAGGAAGAAAATGGAAAAATTTTCATTGTTTGATGAAGATGCGGAGATTCACACCTGAGCAGTCCATAGCTCTCAGTATGTCATAGTATCGGCCCATCCATTCGATATAGTTTTCATTTCCAGCTTGGATAAATGTGGTTGAAGCGTCGCTGAACAACAAGTTTTCCCCATTAAAGACTGCTGACGAGAACATGGAGAACCCAGACTTTTTCTGAAGAGAAACACAAACACGTTTAAATGAAACCGTACGCTGCACAACAAAATAAAATGTACATTTTGAATTTACTCTATTAGAAAATAATGAACGAATCCTAATGAAGTCGAAAACCTTCCATATCACTAAAGGATCATACCAGTCCCTCATGCAACATGTTGTAAACCACCGAACTGCTGATGTCAGTGTGGACAACAATCCCCCTCGATGGCACTCGAGCCAGATGGCATTTCTCATAATCACTGACTGGACTGCGCGTGCCGTCCCGACACAGGAGCTGATAGTCTTCAGAGAGCAAGCCGTGAGCCCATGATTCCCCCTTACCTGACACACAAAGTTAAAAGATGTATTATTAACTTCATATACAGATCACAATCTATCAATTATCCATAACACAATATTAGAAGGCCCCCAACTTGCTATATTAACAGAACTATAACTATACTGTATTCATGTTAACAAATGGGACCTTTTTATTATTATTTATACTATTATTATTTGTGACCCTGGATCACAAAACCAGTCATAAGTTGCACGGGTATATTTGTGGCAATAGCCAACATTACATTGAATGGGTCAAAATTATCGATTTTCTTTTATGCCAAAAATCATTAGGATATTAAATAAAGATCATGTTCCATGAAGATATTTTGTAAATTTTCTACCGTAAATACGGTATATAAAACATTTATTTTTGTGAGTGAATGCAGCACAATCGAGAACATAAATGGACAACTTCAAAGGAGATTCAATGTTTCAATTTTTTTACACCCTCAGAATCCAGATTTTCAATAGTTGTATCTCTGCCAAATATTGTCCTATCCTAACAAATCATACATCAATGGAAAGCTTATTTATTCAGCTTTCATATGATGTATAAATCTCAATTTCAAAAAATTTACCCAAGTGACTGGTTTTGTGGTCCAGGGTCACATTTAATTTACATTAAGTGTTAATTTATTACATGTTGTTTTATTAATATTGTTATATTAATTATATTTATATTAATATAATAATATATGAATAATATATATTTTTTAATCATTCTGTGGCCCCCTTGGAAGTTTGGTGAGGCCCCCTGGTTGAGAAGCACAGACTAGACAACACATTTACCATCAGTATTCTCGCCTACAGTGGTGTGCTTTACAAAGGCGACTTCACCTGCATCCTCAGCCAAGCACCTGTGAAGCCCAAAACATCAGTTAACTGACATACTGAGAATATTTCTCACTATTAAAGCTGCAACTGCACCAGATTTCAGCGTAGTATGACGTGACAAAGAATATGGTACCTGAATGCTCCATTATATGCATAGTATTGCTCATTGGTGCTTGCATCACACTTAAAATTTCCGCTTCCATCTCCCACACAGAGCTGACACAGGGATGCAGGATCGTTTTTAGCCCCCGGGATACAGCTGGCCTTAAAGAAGTCAGCAACCCCTAAAAAGCCAAGATAATCCACAAGATACTTTTCCATCTGAAAAAGGCAATCTGACCATTTTTGATACGCTGCACCAAAAGTAAAGGAGAACCTTGAGGGATGTCACAGCCCACGGCAGACATCATCCCAGAGTCAATCAAATACCCTAGAGGGATGTTCCAGCCAGCTGTGCGGTTCTTCCCGGTGTGACAAGACTTCTTCCCCTTCAGACTGTTGATGTTGATGGCTGAATTAGTCTTTTTAACTACAGCAACACCGTAGTAAGTTATTCCTTTCCCTATGGCCATTAAGAGAAGAAAAACATTTATGACTTTGTTAGTCTACATTTTTTGTTGATCTAAAAGTTGAATTTTTCAAAAAACAATGGATGGTCCATAACATCAGTACTTGTATTACAATGTACATTTATTAAATTTTAATTAGGCTATAATAAAGAAATCAAATACAGATACAGGCATCATCTGTTAATAATCAACCTAATGTTGCTGCTGACATTTAATGATGTCCTGGTAACACTTTAACTAATATTAACTAATGAGCCATTATTGTAATGTATTAACTAACATGAACTGATCATAAGCAATACATTTGTTACTGTATGTGTTCAAATTTATTAATGTTATTTAATATAAATACAGCTGTTCGAATTCTGTTCAAGTTCTCCCCAACTAATGTTAACAAATACAACTTTTGATTTTAATAATGTATTAGTAAATGCTGAAATGAACATTAACGAAATTAATAAATGCTTTAGACGTGCAGTTCATTATTAGATAATGTTAACTGATGTAGTTAACTAATGTTAACTAACGGAACCTTATTGTAGAGTGTTACCTGTGTCCTTAATCAGTCTTTCCAATTCAACAGAGTTAATTGGTACAACTTGCATAATCTGGTATCTTGAAAATAAGAACATTGATCATACCATCTGCTCCAGATTCTCCAGCTGCAATTTTGAAGCTGACTTGCTTGCCAAAGTTGTATATGTCTGAAACACTGGCTGAAAAGGCATCAACTTCTTTTTTCTGTCAAAATCAATATTAATCACAAATGCAACTTAGTTATTCAACAGGCTTTTACATTGTTAACAAAATTATGATTTCAGAGACATTTTTGTAAATTATGTGATAGCCTATTTATAAGCCTCCTAAATGCATAGATGGATGACAGACAGACAGACAGATTGACAGACTTACGGTGAGTTTTTGAGCACATTCTGCTTTAGATGAGACACGGACGCACTGTATCGCTGGTCGAATTGAAGCACTGGTGAAGGCCTGAGACATGGCTTTACATTTGGATTCCTCCACCTCAGAAATAGTGCACCACTTTATTGTACTCTGTCCTGACACTGCACGAAGTAATGTATAATATCATTATCCCCTCAAAATGTTCTGATTTCCAGCTCAGAACGCTGCTAACATTAAAAACATAATAGCGTATAGGCTACATATACCTGAGTGGGATGGGGAAAATCAAGTTTTTTCATCATTTTAAGTTTTAAAGGTTTCTTACCATAATGAGTGACTGCAAGCAGAACACTTAGAAAAGCCCAGGTGTCCATCTCTGCCTCGAGAGTGCGCAGATGTTGTTACTGTACAGTGTGTTACTGTTGCTTTATATCTGAGAGTCTGTTGCAAAGTCCAAAACTCAGCCCTTTGACATAACTAAACGGTAAATGGTACCTTATCATAAACGATATACCTCTACGTGCAGTCACATTAGAAATTTATAGACTATAATATGACTAGACACGAGGACTCAAAACGACACGTCCAAGACGGGCGGAGGTCCAAGGTGCACACAGAGGGGTCTTTCATTCTTGGAAGCTCCACCTTTTTCCATAAGAGAATGGAAAAGAGACTGAATCAAGTGCAGTGTCATAAATCCAGGTAATAAACCCAGGTAAAAACTTTTAACCTAAATAAAATTACTATTTCAAACGAGCAACTTTCGTCAAACATGGCTAGTTTATATATTTTGTTCAAACTGAGGACAAAAAGCGTCACTTTCTGGTAAGCTGCAAAAAGTCGGTTTAAAAATATGTAGGCTATATAATTTAATCTAAAATTGTCCAAACATAATACTTTCTCTAGCAGGCTATGAACAAAATATAGACTTCAATCAACAAAAGTGAAAATGCATCCGGGACGCAATCACTTTTATTTTGGCTGCATGACTTACGGCTTTTGCATCCGTTGTAAAAATAAATCAAAATGTTAACTGTCATAAAGTGTCACACCATTACACAAATCGGCTTAGCTCTTGCCAAGGGTCGGGGCATAGTGAATGTGACTTCTTAAATGTTTTACAACAGGAAGGCAACATGCTTAACGACGACAGATATAGCAATAATACAAAAATACTGCACAATATATTGTGGCAGTGTTTTAACTGATCTGATCTCCAAGACTTCTAGAATATTGCTTAAAGTGATAGTTCACCTAAAATGAAAATTCTGTCAACATTTCCTCACCCTCATGTTGTTCCAAACCGGTATGAAGTTTCTTTCTTCTGTGGAACGCAACATAAGGTATTTTTAAGAATGTTGGTATCCAAACTGTTTTGTTTCCAATTGACTTCCATTAAAAACAGCTGGAGAACACTGTCACGTAACGTTACATTTACCTCAGGAAAGCCATTTAATGACCATAGCACGTTGGCTAGAAAAAAAAGCCACAGAGGATTATTTTGCCAAATATGTGCATTATATTTTATATTTATTATATGTTTACATATATATTGTTAAAATATTATAACATTATTATAATAAAAAACTTATTATATTTAATTTGAGTTTTTTAATTTTTTAACCTTTAATAATAATACCAGCTGACAGGGCTCTGTTTACAGCAGTAGGTGAGATATTTTTCTTGAGAAAAATTAACATGTATATTTATCCAAATTAATCGATATTGAATCAAGATGGGATTCAAATCACAAGAATTGAAATAGTGAAATTTGTGTCAAGGAATAATAGAAAAAGTATCCTCCCCGTTATTCTACCATGTAAACATAACATGTTGTCACTAAACTCTAAACTTCTGTTCAGTTACCAAATGTTTTGAAAATCACAACACTGTTTTTTTGTTTGTTTTTTACACCACCCCCAATGAAAAAAAAAAAGATACAATCAAAACACTGTGTATGAGAAAAAAGTTTTTATTAGCTGTTCTCCTCTTTGACAAATGGAATGAATCAAGTTGGCAGATTATGTACATAATCTAGTCATAAAAGTGTGTTAGAAAGCCATGAAGACAAGTTAGAGAAGCAATCTTTTAGAAAACAATCATCTCCGAGTAACTTAAGAATGAAAAGGGGATGCTGTCAGCGTGGCCCCTGGTGGAGAGTTAAAGGCTTGTGTTAGAGAGTGGCAGATCAAATCTCTCTTCAGCTATGGGTAACCGACAAGTTCACATACATGGAGGCAAGAATCTCCTAGCCTCTAACGTTTACAGCTCATGCTAACTCTGACATTTTCACAATCCCAGGTGAAAACAGAAAGAGAAGCCCTCTCCTCCGCTTCTCACTCATATTTAATGTGTCAAAGACTATTGCTTTTAGAAATCATGCAAGTCACATGAAAAAGTAAAGATGACATACCTACATAGGAGAGAGAGCTGAAGACTACAAACTGCCAACTTGAGTTTTTTCATATTGTTTGAGCAGATGCAAATGGAACACCACCATTCAGCCCAGGTGTCCCGTGAATCAGTGTTGCTTTTGCATAAAAACAAACCAAAAACAACAAAAGTGATGGTGGTAAAAGTAAATGAAAATATATATATTTATATATATATTTATTTTTAAATACATACACACATATTTATATGAGTGTATGTCTGACATTATAAAGAAAATAATTCCCATAGGTATAGTTTAATTAAAGCTCAATATAGACTTTTATTATAACAAAATAGGCAGTATACTGAGGGATTGAATATACATTACAATTTATACTCTCTTATTTGCATTGCTGTTTCTTGAAGTAAGAATATATGTCATCACCTGGATTTGAAAGATAATCATAAGCCGTTCCTTTCTTCACCTCAATTATAAGCTACTCCCATATGCACCATGATTAAAATGTACACAGATTGTTAAGACAAATAGACATTTAATATAAAAAGAAGAACTTTTGTGCCAAATGTTTTTGTCCTCTTTGTGCACTTGTGACAAAACTGATCAGCTGTGTAGAGCAAGTGGGCTGCTTGATTTTTACAAAATAAACGAGAGAAAACAAAAGTAATATGACGGCAGCAGTTCACACAGCTCAAATCTGTCTGACAAAAAAACAAATGAACATGTTAAAACAGAAAGAATAATCCAAAACATGCTCTTAATGCAAAAACATGCAAAGTGTTGCTTTATGTCTTTTCAGAGACAGACATGAAAGCATTAACTTCTGATCATATTTGGGGTTGGGGGGGGAGAACAAACCAAAATGTATATAATGCATTAACTCATTGGTTTTCCTTCGAGAAAGTCACCTCCCTTAAACATTAAGGAATCTGTACCGTATAATCTGTCCAGTAAGTCGCTGTTCAGGCATGTCTCCTCCCACCGGAGGATGAAATGCGGAGATTGGGATGCGAGTTCTAGACAGCAGTTTCAAAGAGAGGCATGAGAGAGAGAGTGAGAGAGAAGTGGCTGTAAGACCACCATGACCTCAAGCCCATCCAAAGAAAACACGTTCCCTATGCTCAGGGGTCAGAAAGCCAATGTCAGCAGCAGGCCAGGTTAGTATAAAAAAGAAAACAGGAGGGGGAAAAAAAAAATTACAAAAAATGTTGAAAGAGGAATAAGGTTTATTTGTCTCCAGCCATCTCACAACTTCTCTTTGACTGGTACCCAGATGACCGGCCCAGATTGCTCCTCGATGATCTGCTTAACCTGGTTGTAGATCTCTTCTAATGTGTCCCCTTGTACAATGGCTGCAAGAAAGAGAAGATCAACATCGATGAGTACAATATCTCTCACTCTAAGACTCTGAGACCAAGTACATGCAACCCATAATGATTTGCCACTAATGCCAAATGCTGCTCCATTTAATAAAAAGTCTTGGTAATATTACAAAAAAAATGAAATTGTTGTGTTTGTGCAGTCACAGGGCAACAAAGGACTCTTGTCTACTGTCAATAGTGTAGCGATGTATGAAGCACAGCTCATACAGAAGTCATTTTAAAACGGAGCAGCTTTCATTTGGTCAGCACAATGAATTTGCGTGACCAACTCGAACCCGTTGCGAATTCTGCTTGGGGAAATTTTGCTCCTTCACACGAAACCCCTGATCGCGTGGATTCCTATTGATTCCAAATGACTGGATTAGACCCGCGAAAACTCGACTGAAGTAAATTTGGCCGAACCTTAATGCAATTCAAAATTCCATGTCACTCCTGTGGAAAGTAAGGAGTTAAAGGAGAACTCTGGTCAATTTTAACATTGAGCTCAATTTTTTGTAAATTTGGAGTGCTGTCAATACAGAGAACAACGACAAAAATCGGTGTTGCCTACACCGTGTTATCCTCTTTTTAAAATTTGCACCCTATTGACTTGAATGGGGCAAGTTTTAAACCTGCTTTTAGCCTCTTAACATCCTTAATGTTTCATTACAAGCGGCCAGCCATGTTGAGTGATTCCTTCAGAGTGAAGATGGTGAATCTGACTGCAGTAGATGTGAAAGATATGAATAAAAATGATGTTATATCAGCCAGCGCACATACCTGTATTTAGTTCCTGTTTTCGGTCGAAGTCCAAAGTAGTCGATTGTCGAGTTGAAGCGCATAGGTTTAGTTACTTAGATCACGCGCGTGAACTCGACAATCGACTACTTTGGACTTCGACCGAAAACAGGAACTAAATACAGGTATGTGCGCTGGCTGATATAACATCATTTTTATTCATATCTTTCATCTACTGCAGTCAGATTCACTCGTGTTCACTCTGAAGGAATCACTCAACATGGCTGGACACTTGTAATGAAACATTAAGGATGTTAAGAGGCTAAAAGCAGGTTTAAAACATGCCCCATTCAAGTCAATAGGGTGCAAATTTTAAAAATAGGATAACACGGTGTAGGCAACACCGATTTTTGTCGTTGTTCTCTGTATTGACAGCACTCCAAATTTACTAAAAATTGAGCTCAATGTTAAAATTGACCGGAGTTCTCCTTTAAGCAGATGTTGCTACATTTCAATGTTTATGGTGTTACAGAAATATAAAACCTCAAAAATCTTACAACAAACCATTTTTTTCTCTGTGGTTAAAAGTATGCAGTGAGCCAATGTCTGTCTTGGCTTTTTTTTTTTTTTTTTTACTCCAAATTGATTGCTTCTTCTTGTTCTGTTTTGGAAATTATAATAATTATTTATTTTGAATATTGAGTTAAACCGAAAATAAACATATTATAGTAAGATTAAAAAAACTCTAGGAAACTTTCCTGGAAATACTACAGGCAATCTTTCCTCAGGCTAAAGGTTATTTGCTGTGAGGAGATATAAAACCACACAGTGAAGATGCACATGCATGCAGCTTTTTGTGATATTTCATTGAAAACCACAACCTTATTTATTATTTGAATGGCAGTGGTTTTGAGTAAATGTTGATTGCTTTTTAATTACATTTTAATCAATAAGCTTGGCGTCTGTCAACACAGCATGTCTTGGTGGGGGGATTACGGTAATGTAAACATAATTTGTTTTGTGTCTTAAAGGGATAGTTCAACTAAAAATTAACTGCAGACGATATAGCGCTTCTCGAGAACGATCCAAATCGGGCACAACAGCAGCTAACAGCAATGCAGCAAAATGCGTCTACCGTTGGCCTTGAGATAAACATTGAAAAAACTGTCCAAGTCCAACTAAATGTTAGGTCCCAAATAAAAACTAACTTGTCAATTGATGGAAAGCCGATTGTAATCGTGGACGAGTTTAAGTACTTGGGATCATACATAGTGTCGACCAAAAAAGATGTCAACAATCGTATAGCTTTATCTTGGGTCGCATTTACAAAACTCAAGACCATCCTGAGATCACCCAAACAGAATGGAAAGCTTAAAATGCGCCTATTCAAGGCATCGTGCATATCAATACTTCTTTATGGATGCGAATCATGGGCGCTCACTCAATCCCTTGAAGAAAAGCTAAACATCTTTGCTAGAAAATGCTACCGAATCATGTTGGGAATCAATCAAGCAGAATCTCACATGACAAATGAACAATTATACAGCACAACAGGTCAACAGCCAATTAGTGATATCATTAGGAGAAGACAGCACCAGTTCATTGGACACTGCCTTCGCATGGGGGACAATGAACCAGCACAAATATATGTTTTTTACAAGTCGGAAGTCGCATCGAACCGGCGGGGTAGACCAAGAATATCATACAGGGACTACGTCTATCAGTACTACGAACACCTAGACCTAGATAAGGAACGACTACATGAAGAGCTGACCAGCATATCAAAGGAAAGAGGACTGTGGAGAAATATCATCGCGCCTAAAAAGCCCGCCCGATGATGATGAAAAAGTAGTCTATAAGAAAATTAAAAGAATTTCGCTTGTAGTATATCACAAAATTCATCTTCGCTGACTACGTTTTTCCTCCATACTCCCCTTCAATTTCGTCGTTTTCTTCTGTCTTAAAGGGATATTTCACCCAAAATGAAAATTCTGTCATCATTTACTCACCCTCAAGTTGTTCCAAACCTGTATGAGTTTATTTCTTCTGCTGAACACAAAAGACGATATTTTGAAGAATGTTTGTAACCAAAAAGGTGTGGGGCACCATTGATTTCCATAGCATTTTTTTTGTCCATACTATAGAAGGGACTATACAATGGGGACTATCAACAGTTTGAATACCCATATTCCTCAAAATATCTTTTTTTGTGTTCAGCAGAATAAATAAATTCATTCAGGCTTGGAACAACTTGAGGGTGAGTAAATGATGACAGAATTTTAATTTTGGGTGAAATATCCCTTTCACTTTGATGCAACTTCATTAAAACAATATTTTAACTCCATAAGCTTATTTCACATAATTTCAAACCAGCAGATCACAAAGAGCATTCTGGTTTGAGTGAGCGGCCCAGATCGGACCGAGTGAACAGGACAGAATCTTCAGAAAAACGCTCTCCGCTTATTATTATTACCGTTAAAATAGCGTTAAAATAACTCTCTCCGCTAGAGGAAATATTACCACTCAACTACATGCTATGGTCTGTGGTAAACATAACTTGATACAACTTGAATGTTTTATAGACACCCATCTGAAAACGAAATTTATTAAGTAGTTATTTTGTAGCGTATGAAGCTGAATTCATGATTGGTTCATCTGAACACGTTCTTGCTAAGAGACTCAGATAACTTAAACCTCAGAATTCCTAAAATTGTGAAACAAGCTGCTGGTGCCTACGTGTCTGCGTCAAACAGTCACTCGACACCTTTATGGGGCATCTGGGAGAATGTAAGCAGGAACCAGCTCCAAACTCCCTTTCCAAACGCATGAGCACGTGACATGGACGGACCTCTCCCAGAATGCCAACACACACACACACACGCACGCACGCTATATGCGGCGCATAGGGGCGCAGCACCAGGGGGGCGCCAAAGCGATGGTAAAAAAAAAAGAAAAACATTTTTTATATATTTTTTGGGGTATTTTCTATATGTGAGCTGCTGTTGTGCGTTTCTAAATAATTTCTGCATTTCCTCAATCTTATATAACCCTCTAGGACTAACTGGCTATAGGCGCCCTCATAAGATTCCATCATAGAATTTTGACATAGAGGGGGGGATAATATCGCGAGCGGGCGGGGGCGCCGTGAGCGCTGAGCGAGCAGGAACGAGTAGAGTTGTCGTCGATAAAGATGGATAAAGTAAAAAAGCTGTCGGGGCTAAAAATAGAAAAAGAAAGAGAGAAAAAGGAGATGGCATGTCAATTGATGTGCCAGCAGCTAAACGAGTGGATGGTGAAAGGCAACAGGTAGGATTTAAAGTGTGACGTCCGGTCCACGCATAGCCTACTGGCCATCGGCGCTACCGGGGGGTTCCCGGTGCTTTTTGGGCCGATACATCTAATATATATATTCTTTTTTTTTGTCTTAATAGCCCATAAAACTCGTACATCGGATGCCCGTTAGTTTTTTTTTATTTGTATTAATTGGCGGCGCTGGGTTAGTGCTGGTGTAATCCATTGGTCAAAAAAAAAAAGTCAGTGTTAGTTTTTTTCCTGACATTTTTCGTGAAACACTTAGATCAGCGGCCCATTGGTTCTTTCCTTGATTGACACTGGGGTGGCCCAATCACATCTTTAATGTAAAGTATAGAAATTAGTACAAAACTAATTATGAAAGTTTCCTTTATTTTTCAGTGTATTTGTTTTACAATATATGGCTATTACTATCATGGGATTAATATTATAACTAATATTATGTAGTAGGCCTAGTGTGATGTAGACAGACACAACTAAAATAGGTTCGGATTTTTCTTTGTTTAATTTGCACACTGAATATGGGTTGGAGCTTTTAATTTTGAACTCTCAAAGTGCACCAGATTGATGAATTTAACATTAAAAAGCTCAAAATTTTCTTACGGGGGGGGGGGGGGGGGGGCAGCCCATAATAAAACAGCCCATTTAACACTAAAAACAAAGGTTGAGAATATAAATACAAGTGACAACGGGGGTTTGTTTAAATGCATTAAAGATATGCAGCATTGATTGTGAGCATGATTCAGATTTGCAAAATAAAATGACCTACTAACAGATAAATTAATCTAAAAACATAGTATTATTAGCTAGCGGAGTCCAATAAAAAAAAAAAAGTCAAGCTCATTGAGAGACCACATCCATTTACTCTTTAAAGAATAAGCACAGTTCCTTCACAGAGAGAATGATTTAACATTGACAGCACAGTCCAGCAGATTGGGTTGACCAGATGACCAGACATCATTTGAGCTAATGTTCAGGTATGACCCAATGCCGTTACAATTTTTATTTAAAAAAAAAAAATCTAATAAGTAGATTGGTGTGAGTGTGTGCAGTTTACGTTGTAGAGCAAAACATGCAAGTATCCTCAAGACCTTATTTATAAATTGGAAAAAAACCATTATAAAACCCCATAGGAAAAAGTCTTCCAGGTTTTGACATCATCTCTGCACCCCTCTAGTAGAGTGTGGATTTGTTGCAGGACAGGTAAGGTAAGGTAAGATATCTATAGATGAAAATGACTTGAGTAGAAAGGTCAGAATGGATTTTGATGTGGGTAAGTGTATTCTACTGTTCTCACCGGTGAAGTGCTCTAAGAATTCCTGCTCCAGTTTCATGGCTCTGTCATAAGTCTTCCTTCCTTGCTCCTCCATCAATCTCTTATTCATCTCTCTGAGGAGGACACAGAGGACCTGTTATTAGTACCAGTCAAGCTTTAGCATTTATCATGTATTTGAGGATCCTTTGATACAACAACGTACAAAATATTCTCCACTGATTTTGGTTTCACGAACACCGCTATGGGGTAGAGCTGTGCTAACTGGAGTCGTTTGATGGCATTGCCTGAGACATCCAGGATGCAATGTTTGCCCTTAAAGAACAGTGGAAAAAAAAAGATTGTCGCATGAAAAATGAGAAAACTGCTGCACAGTGAAATCGAAAGGTCATCACCAAACTCACAAAAAGAAAATTCCTTTTTATTACTGCCATAAGTTTATTACTTCCTAACATGTTGAACTTGTTCACCTTTTCTGCAACCTCTCGCACTGACTGCACGCTTGTCCCATAGAGGTGATTGTTATATTGGCCCGCCTCAATGAACTTGTGATCTTGAATGTCTTTTTCCATTTGCTCCCGTGAGACAACAAAATGGTAGTCTCTGGCATCAACCTCGTAGTCTCGCTTTGGTCTAGTCGTGTCTGGTCAAAGAACAGTAATGCCCATTATAACAGTGCAGATGATTTTTGAAATACTGCAAAAGAAATGATAAAACCGTGTACTCACGGGGAACACATGACCCAAACTTGTCTGGAAACTCTGAGATTAAATCATCGTTGATCCGGTCTTTCATGGGTCCAAGGATAATCACTGGACGAGCGTAACTCGCTGTAAACCACAATAATAATAATAATAAGTCTTACAATAAATCAGTCAAGCAGAGTTGTACAATGACACCTACATGTGGTTATATAGAGTAATAAAAACTAATGCACCACAATAAAAGAAAGCTTGCAAGAAGACACTCACCTTCCTGTTGCGTGACTGTCTCGTAAGAGAGGACATAATCTTCCTGTCCACCTGGGAAATACAGAAATACTGATATAAGTTAAAAAATCTTAGAGAATAGAATTAAACCAGCATGTATGTGTATACTGTATAGCCTCAGCTAAACTCCTCTATACCTTACCTAACTAGCTTGAACTTCTGATTGAGAGGATTTTGACAAGCATCAGAGATGCATTTTCAAGAGTGGAACTGTTTCGATGATCTTAGATACATCTTAAAACCTCAGGCTCATACCGCAACTTCTCAGAGAGGACATTAGCCTGCTGTCTAACAGCTAAAGTACACTAGTTAGCTAATTATTCGGCATGCTAAATAATGTATACTACTAACGTTCACATGGTTGGGGTCAGTAATATATTAATGCAGTTCTTTTTAACTTTCTATTCAAAGAATCCTGAAAATAAAAATAAAACGCATTAAGCAGCACAACTGTTTTCAACATTGATAATAATAAGAAATTCAGCATATTAGAATGATTTCTAAAGGATCATGTGACACTGAAGACTAAAGTAGTGGCTACTGAAAAATCAGCTTTGCCATCACATGAACAAATTACATTTTAAAATGTAATGATATTTTTTTTTAAAATATTGATTTTACTGTATTTTTTAGCAAATAAATGCAGCCATAGGGAGCCTAAGAGACTTTGTTCAAAAACAATTAAAAAAATAATTTTTAATAGCAATAGTGTACAAGTTTAAGGTTAAAATACTGGTGCAATAAATAAATAAATAATTTAATAAATAAATAACCTCACTAATCAACTAGTATGAATAGTCAATCACTTGCACGTGAAAATTTAAATGTAATTGAAATCTGATGTTGAGTGTTCAAATATATTTTTCTTTTATATTCATTACTGCTCATTTACATTTCGAATATATTACTTGTACCCTATACCCTATGAAAGCATGCCTTTGTCGTGAACAGTAGTCTCTAATTTTCACTCACTGTTCAGATGAGATATATTTGAGAGCCATGTAGCATTAAATAAAAGTTCAAGAGGTTTTTCAGCCCACTCGACGTGAATGACAGGCCATGATTTACAAAACTGCTGAAACACACAGGCTTGTTCAAATGTTATTTGAAGGTAATATTCCAGGCCGTAATACACACTGTCCCTGGCATGATCACTAAAGCAAGGTACACAGATAACATCACCAACTCTCAGCACAGACAAATCATGCTATGAACTATAAAGCATGGTCAATTAATGGTAGCCTAAGCTTCTGTTATGGAAAATTAAAATATATATATTTTTTTGAAATCTTCAAATAAACTACCGGTATTCTTGTGCAAAATCCTTACTCAGACATTGGTCCTAAATAGTACACATCTTCTAATTGTGTGTGTGTGTGTGTGTGTGTGTGTGTGTGTGTGTGTGTGTGTGTGTGTGTGTGTGTGTGTGTGTGTGTGTGTGTGTGTGTGTGTGTGTGTGACACAAAAGGAAAGTTTAGAGAACAAAAGGGAATTAAACACTCAAGAGATGAACTCCAAAACATGATGAAAGGAAATAAAAGGGAACACACACTTACGGTAACTACTTTCACTATCGCTGGCGTTAGAAGTTACATGCTCTGAAACCATAAAAAGGGAAAATAAGCACCAGGGACACAAAAACACCAGGCTTGCAGGAATACGCCAGACACACTAAGAGCAGTCACCAGCAGATGGCAGTGTTAAGAACCCGAACAGGACATCTGCGGCTTTGAAGCTGATCTCATTTTGCTCAATTTCTCATAAAACTGCTTCCACGAAATGAATTTGGTATTTTAGCCGTATGAAAAATTAAAAATCATCAAACAGCCTCTGAATGCACGCAAGACAGTCTCTCGGGGGGTCTTAACACAGTCATGGTGCACTGAACATTGATGGATGGAGAGGCTCCACTCCACCACCTAAAAAGTGTCTCAATGTAGAAGTCTACGAAAGGACAGAAATACTAAACATTTGGAAGTCAAGGGAGATTGTAAACAACCTTCTTTCACATCAACCATGCTAATCTTAACCCCTCATGTTCTGCCGTGACTGTTTTCACAGTACTGTTCAAAAGTTTGGGATGAGTTTTTTTTTTTTTTTTACTTATTTAGCAAGGATGCATTAAATTGATCAAGTTAGAAAGGATTTCTATTTCAAATAAATGCTGTTATATCTTGAAGTTTCTACCCATCAAAGAATCCTGAAATGTATACATATATAAATTTAATAACTGTATAAATGTAATGTTTTCAACTTTAATAATGACCGTTTCTTGTGCAGCAAATCGGCATATTAGAATGATTTCTGAAGAATATTTTTTTGAAGATTTCTGCCATCACAGGAATAAATTATATTTTAAGAAAGTAAAAACGTGTACCTTGGAATGCAATGCAAGTCGCTTTGGATAAAAGCGTCTGCCAAATGCATGAATGTAAATGTACATTTTAAAATACATATTATTTTAAACTGTAGTAACATCTCACAATATTACTGTTTTTACTTTTATTTTCAATCAAAAACAGCCTTAGTGAAAAACATGAAAGAAATCTTACTGACCCCAAACTTTTGCACAACAACTATATTTTTCATAAACTCAATATACTTTGAGTATTACTCTTTTTTTTTTACTTATAATCAGTTCTCATTAGATAAAAGCAAGTTACTGTATCATCCTGAGTGACATGCAAAAAAAAAAAAAAAAAAAAAATGGCCTGGCGGTCTCTCAAACAGAACATGAGGGTTAAATTCTTCTGACTACAACATTATTTGCATTTGATATATTTCTTTCCAAAAGTATCTGTATGCATATAACCCCCCAAAGCAGAATCACGCCAATTGTACATATTCTGATGGAAATGTGAGCAGTGCAAAACTCGCTGCTCAAACACTAGGTTGTTGCATGTGGTTTCCAAGGTATTGCTCAGCAGGGCACTTGTCTCCATGTGAAAATCATTCATTCGATTGCTTAGTAAGGGCAATGTGGTTAAGCATTTGTTCAAAGCCCTAAACCATAGCATCTCAAGCTGTTTTTGTTTACCAAACCCCTTAGAGGTAAAATAGTTACCTGAAGTACCCCCTGAGATTGTAAGTTAATATTTCAATAATTCAATGACACATTTGAATGTTCACAGGAGCAGAATCAACTTGTCTTACACCGTGGTTAGGGAATAATGGACAACAAATGACCTGAACATACTGTAGTGCTGATCTGCAAACTTTGGGCCAGATTTACAAAACAGTGCAACGTAGCATGAGACCGTAATTCCATAAAAGCGCAGCTGGGAGTGGAAAGTTAAGTTCTGCAGGTGACAATGCGCAAATGAAAGAACACAGACGCAGCAGATCATTTCCATTATGACAAACGCAATCTTCCAAGGGTAGCAAGCAATAACATCTTCCTCTAGCATTCTAAATAAATTAACACGAATGGAGAAAATTCTCTTCTGCTCTCTGTTCTCTGCGGTGCCTGCATGTCAAGTGGCAAAATGGGTTAACACGTGCCTTTTTGGGGTGTTAAATAATGCCGCAAATACCGCAAACATCCTCTCATAAATGTTGCGTCTGAAAGGGACGTCCTTTTTATCTAAATTTTTCACTCAATGCGTGTCTTTAGTAAATCCTGACAGTAGTTTTTAATGCCAAAAAAGAGTAAAGTTAGTAAATCTGGCCCTTTGTGTTTTATAGTGGTCTAGATGCAAAACAGGCTGCAGACACAACACAAGTCTAACTCAACATCACGTCTACGGGCAAGACAGTTTTATGGGGAATCATGGGAGTTTGGTGGGGGCCGGTGGGGTAGACCTGCTGTAGCCTTTGTGGACTTACTCAAGCCTTTGTCGTCACTCAGGTCCTGTGGAGCAGTCGGCAGAGAGAAAGGAACAGGAGAAAACCACAAAAATAACAATGATTACTGGAACAACATATCTGGTCTTACCGAAGAACTTCGCCCCTGCCTTGCAACAAACCCAGATACAGAGACTTCAGCGGTCTTCAGCAGACACTCTGCCCTTACATCTCATATTGATGCAGAAGGGATCAATCAAATTTCCTGTCATGTTTAGGGTTGTTGCAGAAGCAGGAGTTTCGCTCAGAGGCGTTGGTGCCACTACCCTGTCTTGCGCACGTCCAGTGCTTTTCTGTGTCCGCGGCTAATGTACTTACGGTCCACATCGCTTGTTTCCTGTTCGCTGGGGTCCTTGTTCTTGTAGAAATGGAATTTTCGCGAAAAGAGGTTCTTTTTACGCTTGTCATTGAATGACTGCTGAGAAGGAGAGGGAGGGATGGAGGGAGGGAGAACAAAAAGGGAAGAACAGATGGAATGGTGTTGGGTGTCTAGATCAAGTATGAACAAATGCCCAACTTAACAGATGCCCATGTTACTGGCTCTGTGGCCACCGCCATCCAATAAAATGATGCTGGAATGACAAAAATCACTAAATGCTAGAACTTATAAATAGACATGAAACATGATATTGATTTGGAGATGGCAACAGACACAGTTGAGTTTATGAGGGATTACTGAATATCAAATCAACTTAAAGGGTAGTTACCACAACCATGGTCAGCAAAGTGGGTTCATAGCACAAGGGGCAAACTCAAGGACATGCAACCCTCGAAATGAGTTAGTGGATTAAAGTTAGTGATTGGCACTGATCAAAAAGTTTGGACGGGTACAAAGCTACAATAAGCACAAAAGACATAAATAGATGGACAGCGGAGTAATTTGCAGGAGGAGAAAGTGAAGAGCAGTTTGACATCAATGGCAAGCGTATGTATCTTTTTGTTCTCTGAAACGTTCATGCACTCGTGCTGCATTAGTGAATGCAGTTGAAAAGGCTAAGACATGATGGATGATGAGTTTATCCGGTGCAGGAGATGTTTGCTAAACACAATACTGCTGCAAAGTTAAAATCACTAGGGCTGGGCAATATTAAATATCGACAATATATCCTGTGGTGATCTAAAACTAATCAACATTGTGAATTTTACAACGATTTAAAGGTGCTTTTTATTTGGCCATTGCATTTTCTAAAGATCACATCATTAGATTGGATGTACAGTTCTTTCTTGTCTCTGTATATATTCAACTTTATTAGTTTACTACTGTACTTTATTAAAGCAACTTTAATAAAGTAAAGTAACTTTATTAAATCTGTGTTAGAGTAAGATGGTAAGCTTGATTTCTTTTTGTGAATCATGTCAATTCAATTAATCTATTCATAACTGATTTAATGATGTTTGTATCATTCAACTACATTCACAATGTGGGATATTTCTTATACTAAAATCTGTTAGTAAAAATATTAGTATATTAATGTTTAATTTGTGTTTATTATGTTATAGTAGTGCAAACACATTGGGAAAAACATTACTGCATTTTACTTCTTGCATAAAACTTTTTTTTTTAATCTAAAATGGCTGTTCAGTTGAAATTATGGTTCTCAGTCAAGTCAGAGCAATTACACAAATACTATAATATATATCGAATGTCATCAAAATGCTGAAAAATATTGAGATACAGTATTATATACACTGTACATACTGTATTTAATTTTTTTTTCAGTATTCTTTAAATGTCAAGAAATTTCAAAAGAACAGCATTTAGCCATTTTTAGCCATGTAACTGTCACTTTTGATCAATTAAATGCATCCTTGATTAACAAAATGTATTTTATCTTTCTTTTCTTTTTTTGCAATATCACCCAGCCCTAGTACTCACATGCTGTTAAGAATACTCACATAGGAGAGAATTGTGAACAAACATACAGGATTAGTACACTACATTCAGTAAAAAGAAATTATAATCTATTCCACAAATGAAATTTTCAAACAAGCATCTCATTCATTAAGAATGATTCATCACTTAAATATAGTACATCACTACTTTGTTAGAGTTTACACTTGCCAGCTGTTAGTCACCCTATGTGAGAACGGTTTTGACTTTTGAAAAGTCCCACAAGAGGAAGGTGCAACAAAATGTTTCTAATGCTGAACATCTTATTAGCACTTTCATCTAAAAATATCATAAAAACAACAGTGTTTCAAAATAGGCTACAAGGCGTGTTCATAATGTTTTCTGATTTCTGTAAAATTAAGGTTATGTTGGCATGACTCCAGGTAAACCGAATAAAATTTTTACACAAAAGGCCAATTTATAATGTATTAGTCTATAAACTGCTGCTGTATAAACTGCTGCTGTTTAAAAGCATTAAAAGTTTGTGCCATGCCAGACATGGTAAATATTTGAGCAGAAAACACTTACCGCTTTGTCTCGAGACTTGGAGTTGAATTTGACCGTCTTTAACCTGGCTCTTTCTTTCCTCTCCACCCTGAAGAGAAAAGAGACAGAACGTAGGGTGAGTATTTTCACTGTTAATACAAAAAAGCTGTCCTGTGTTCATTATGTACATGTGTAGAAACTAAAAACGTTTATTAAAGAACGTATGAAGCCAAAAACTTTTGTTTGCAAAACATATTTTGAGGAAAGTGATATACACAATATTTACCCTTAAAATAGAATATATGGACAAAAGTATTGGGACACCTGACCATTACACCAACATGGACTGTAATGACATTCTAAATACATAGACATTAATATGGAGTTAGTCCCCAATTTGGAGCTATAACAGCTTCCACTCTTCTGGGAAGGCTTTACACAAGATTTTGGAGTGTTTTTGTGGGGATATTTGCCCATTTATCCAGAAGAGCATTTGTGAGGTCAGGCACAGAAGTTAGACAAAAATACCTAGCATGCAATCTCTGTTCCAGTTCATCACAAGGATGTCCCATGTGGTTGAGGTCAGGGCTTTGTATGGGGCAGTCAAATTCTTCTACATCAAACTCATTCAACCATGTTTTTTTATGGACCTTGTTTTGTGCACTGGGGCACAGTCACACTGGAATAGAAAAGCTCCTTCCCCAAACTGTTCCCACAAAGTTGGAAGCATGGCATTGTTCAAAATGCATTGATGTGCTGAATCATTAAGTTTTCCCTGCACTGGAAGTAAGGGGCCTAGCACAATCCCTGAAAAACAACCCCACACCATAATCCCCCCTCCACTAAACTTTACAGCTGGCACAATGAAGTCAGACAGGTAACGTTCTCCTGTCATCCGCTACACCCAGACTCAACCATCAGACTGCCAAACAGAGAAGCGTGATTCATCACTCCACAGAACACATTTCCACTGGACTCTTTGCACCACTCATCTGACACTTCGTGCTGTGAGGTTTGCATGCAGCTGCTTTGCCGTGGAATCCCATTCCATGAAGCTCCCGCCACATAGTTTTTGTACTGATATTAATGATAGTGGAAGTTTCGAACTCTTCAGCTATGGAATCAGCCGACCATTGGCGACTTTTACGCACCATGAGCCATTTATTTCCACAGATGTTTTGTAAATGCAGACTGCATGGCTAGATGCTTGATTGTATACACCTGTGGCAATTGGTCAAGTCAAGTCACCTTCATTTATATAGCGCTTTCAACAATATAGATGGTTTTCAAAGCAGCTTTACAGTGATGATAAGAAATAAAGTGTAACAGATTGTTTTGGCTTTACAGCAGCTCTAGAATAAAGTTATTGTCCAGCTAAAGTTAGTTTTGATCGATTCACTTCCGTCGCAACGATCATTAGTTATTAACTTAGGGGCCGCTAACACGACACCGCTCTAACAGAAAACCCCTAATGCGATCCGGCCGCTCATTTGCACAAAACAGTGCCTGGTGGTTCGAGAACGTAAACCATGAAATAGGTTCCAAGGTACAAGCCTTGAAAATTTTATAATACAGAATTTTTAATCGCTTCCGCATAGCCACGTGAACCGGAATTATCCCTAAAATTATCCCTTTATCTGTACAGAGGTGAAGGGAGGAACATTGTTCACAGCAAGATATTTGACAGCTGACAGTAAATGATTGTTGAAGGTGGTGTATTTGTTACAAAAAAAAAAAATTCTTTGATGGATATAGATGACCTCTAACCTCCAAAATCCAAATATGAAGTACCAGGAAATAGGATGTAGATCACATCATTTGTTTAAAATATATAGGATTATTTACAGAAACTTTCACAAAGAGAAATCCCAACTTGTTTCTTGCTAGTTGCCCTCTGTGATCAGTTAGAAGACGTGAGACGCACATTTTTAGAATGAGGTGAGAAGTTAATTATCAACTTTCAATCTGCATACAGCCGAGAGGAGAGAATGAGAGGGAAACTCACAACATCACACATCAGCACTGAAGTTCAACGCTCCAATTAAACTTTGTAATGTCAGGTGACAGTAAACCCATGACTTTGATCAAAATAGAGCAGACTTTGTCCTGCTAAAGCTAATTTCATGGCTAGCATCATTTGTATCCTAAATATGATTACATTATATTGTCACGTTCTGTATAATTCACAAGTTTTGATAAAGCTTTATTGGTTTCAACATTGTTGGTTGTGGTAGAAATGACACAACTGTAATTTGTATTATTTTAATTTATATCATTACCACACAATAAATTTTGAAAGTGTTTATGATTATTTGGCTCTTTGTTTAAAGCCTGGGTCTGCGACAAGGGTAAAACAAATTCTATACATGAAAAGCATTACAAGTAGCAAAAACAGGATTTAACAGGATCTTAGAATAACAAAAGAGAATAAAATCTGTTCGTTTGAATAAAAATGCAAACCCCTGGGGCATAAAAGTGCTCATGATTGAAGAAATGCCCACATAGGTTCAATCTCCAGCTGCTGAGACAAGTTAAAACCCTCATCACAAAGAGAGATACTTGTACTTCAGCTGTCAGTTAAATATATTTAGTCTCAAATGTGATAAGTCTGGGATGCCATTGTGCAGCTATACATGTGTGCTCATTCCTCATTATTAACAATCACTATACACAATGGGTGATAACTAAACCAAAATGGAAAAAAAAATGGCAGTGAATTGAAACAGAAGACATTGATAAAGAAGCAATAGAGGAAAGACTATGAGCTGTGGGTAATGCACAAATTGTGTTAACCATGGTAAAGAGGGTTAACTGACCAAACTTTCTACAGTACAGTATGTTCTGGAATGCATGGGGGCATAGCCTACCTCTTCTTGCTGGGAATGACGCCCATCTCCTCCATCTCGCCATCTGGAGTCATTTGGCGCGCCTGCCACCATTCCTCGTCCGAGGCATTCAGGACGTGTAGGATGTCGCCGAAGCGGAAGTTCAGCCCCTGACTGGGCAGGCCCGAGTCTTTCGTTATGTCATAATCAAACAGGGCTCTAAAGGAGGAAGAATGAAGTAAGTTTTTTTGATAGAGCAAAGAAATTATATATATAGTGTCTCATCACAAACATGACATTTCAACCAGAATGCTCATCTTTTATATATATATATATATATATGTATATAAATTCTGTGCCATTGACAAACCGAAATTGCAAAAATGTTTTGAATAAGTTTTTGATTCTCAAACACTCCCCCAATCTTCCATTGGTTGGACAAACAGATAGTTCGCATCCAAAACTTACGCTATTGGTTGAGGCAGTGCTGGGTCACGACAAGCAATATTTTTATAAAGCCTAAAGTGTTAAAGGGATGGTTCACGCTAAAATTAATTCATAATTTACTCACCTTGGTGTTATTTTAATGCTGTATGCCATTCTTTCTTTTATGGACCACAAAAGGTGAGTTAAAAAAAAATTATATTTACATTTTTACCCCAGAACACTTGGAATATACATCAATTTTATTGATATTTTTGCGTCCTTTAAAAAAATAAAATAATTCATAGTCGCAATTCACTGCCCTTATATGGACGAGCGCGAGCAGGCCATTTTTTTAAAATTCTCCTTTTGTGGTCCATAAAAGAAAGAAGAGCATACGGCATTAGAACAAGACCAGGGTGAGAAAAAGAGGACTTAATTTTCATTTTAGGGTGAACTATCCCTTTAAGAGTTGTTTTTAGGTACGGTTTGCACTCGTCTCTGAATATTACACTGGAATGGGAAAATGTTTTTTAACATAAAAAAACACTTCAGCTTTAGAGATGCAGTAGCAGCCTTTATTTTAAAGGTCAGAGAGGAGGATAAAAATGGGGCATGCCAAACAAAATTATGATTTTTGGAATTAAACCCTTTCTAACATTAAAAGTGGTTTTTGATGAGAAAAAAATGCTACAAGGGTGTAGAATAAACAGCAAGAAAAGCCTCCAGACTCTGAACACACACTCTTCTATGAATTTTAAGCAACCATAAAGATACGAAAACCATTCTATAATTCCAAAAAGCCAGCCTTCCTAACTATTTTGCCCACAGACAGATTTCCTGAGATGTTAAGTAGGCCACTGCTGTTCTGTGCATGTGCATTTAAGAGAACTGGAGCTGAAGTAACTAGCCATCCAAGCTCTTGACTAGCTTATCCGTTTCCTCATCAATAATGAAGCACTTCCAGGAGGAAGCCAGGGCATCTGAGAAGCTTATGGGGCTTTAAGGAACATACAGACACCAAAGCCCTCTTTAACCTCCAAAAGCATGTAAAGAACGCCTATTTAACTCTGCACAGAATTCATCTGCATCATTTGCTGAAGTCTTAATCAGCTTAGAGGTGTAATAGGCAACATTTGTATCCTTGAACAGTTGAAGCAGAGTAAAGGGCCTGTGGAATGCAGATTAAAAGCTCAATCCGTATAGATATATGGTTTTAATGGAATATTAGATCATAAAACTGATGTTCCTTTCAGAAAGGTCAAAATTGTATATTATGTACTGTACTATGACATCCAGTGGAACAATTACAGAGTTTTAAATGTATTCACTAGTATGAGTAGAAACTATCACTTACGTATGAGCCATGAAAAAGGCCTATTCATAGTTTTTAAGCACAAGAAAAAGAAAAGTCAAAAAGGTAAGAGGCTCTACATGTCACTGGTGTCCAAGTGAACCTTGACTTTGTGTCACAGAAATGCTGTGACAAAATCAAAGATGACTGCAGTTCTACCAGCATCCTTGCGTGATTTTAAACATCGATCAAAGCAAGTTAAGTTGACAGCCACAACCGTGTGTGTTAGTACAAGTCTTTAAGGAACAACCACAAACTACATCCTATAATGCAAAAGTTTTCAATAAACCAAACTTGAGCAAACAGCCTCACTCCAACATGCACTTTAGAGACAGAATGTTTATGGAAGCCCTTCGGCGTTACACATGACATAGCGACACAACAAATATAATCTTCATTTCCATCACCATTTGTTCCATTACTCATTCATTATATCCATTTACTATGTTCTGTTGTATGTCCTTCAATTCAATTTAGTTTCGTTTTTCCTGTCAGTTAAAATAATGTTGCTTTTCTTATGATGACCAATTTGTGTGAACTATTTTCTAAAGAAAAATGAACACATAAATATATGCAGGGACAATATTATGGGTTGAACTCAATGTGACACAGCTGAAAAATCACATCCGATTTTAAATCAGTGAATACCGCATGGATGTGTAGAGAATCCAGAGCCCGGGGGCTTTCGAATCCTCAAAATGTCAAAGCTATTCTCATTAAAACATAAGAATAGCAACCTGAGAGCTAAGGAATAACGTTAAACAAAAGCCACATAAGAGCAAAAATTCAGCTGTAGTTTCACATTACAATCCTGATCATCTATCTCTTTACATCTAACTGTTACCAACCTGCTAGGCTAGAGCCTGTGAACAAACAGGAAGGTGAAATGATTGACAATGGCTCCAAAAACATGGCAAGCTCTGTCAATACAGAGCCCTTCATGTGTCTGCATGAAAATATGTGATTCAATCTACTGTGTAACCACTGGCCTGAATGCTCTGAGAGCAAAAAAAAAAAAACAGGCACACTTCAGACAATGACATGTTCACATAAGGGGCCGCCTATGACGCAATCAGCGGCAGACGGAACAATGTACAAAAAAAAATATAGGCTGGTCAAATATTAATGAAAGCCATAAGATGATACATTTTTATTTTTGCATGTGTTGTGAAACATTTGGATATATTATTATGCATTAACCCCATTATGTATAAACATATACACAATGGGGTCCAAATGTCTGAGACCACAAGTAAAAATGCCCCCCCCCCCCCACGCCCACCCCATTGTTTTTTTTCTCCCAATCATACACTATATTAACAGCACAATACTTTGTGTGAGAAGCATGAGCTCAAAATTTAATTGTTCTTTCACTTTTCACAATATTGAAAAATCTATTTTAAATCCCAGATGATATTTCAGATGTAAATATAATAAACAATATTATAAACATAATTATGAATATCTTTTTATATAAATGTACAAATATACACATTTTTAATATTATATGAAACATTTTAACAAAATATTACAGATTTTATTACAAAATTAACATTTATATTTAAAAAATAAAATTAATATATAATTAGTATAAAATTAATATAATAAAATAAAATATAATATAATAATAGCAAATACAATCCAGTAAAACCCAGATGTACTACATACTGTGTGAAGTTGTTTTTGCAGGAGTGCCACAGTCTTGCGTTAATCTCTAGGTTTAAGGATCCAAGCATGTTTCGAAGATCAAAAGTAACTAGTGGTGACTAGAGGGAGCTCACCTGACATACAAGGTCCTCTTCTGACTAGTCCGCAAGGAGCCAGAGCCTGAACTAATACTGCTGTTCATCATCTGCTCCCGTAGATCATGGATTTTGGCTTCGAATCGACTGTACTCTGTTGGAAACACAGAGAAGTACATTACACATGCTGTCCTGCTGAGAAGAGATAAGCAACAAGGAAAAACACCTCGAACACCCACAGCTTCAGAGTGGATCGGTAATATTGATGGAGGTGTGGAAGTAAAGTCAAGACAGAAAGATGTGTGTTTTTAGAGCAATAGGAGAAAGTATAAGATCTCTGTTTGAGGTTAGTCAAGTGTGAGCGTTACAAACGCATGAAAACTAAAGAGCAGACAGATGCATCAACATATGCACTAGCCGGAAAGTGGCAGAGAGGATGATAGTCTGATATGTTCGAGAAATCTTCATCCATTCCCAGGACTCAAACTGCATGAGGAGGGTTTGCTCACGCTAGACTGAAACGGTGAAAATGTTCATGAATTATTCAGTGGTTTAACTCACATAACGCTCCTGCTCTTCCCCTATGTTTGACCTCAGAGGAAGTAAGAAATACATTCAAGCTAAAGGACACGAGCGATATGTTGACATTATAATTTTGCTCATGAGAGCTCATGACAGGTTTTAATAAATAGAGAAAAGCCAGTCAATGAAATATGAGGCAACTCGAGAAGAAGAAAAAACAATTACATACTTTTAACCAATTACAGTGCTTAAAACTCCTCTTTAAAACCAACAACAACAAAAACACTATTATATTATGCTACATTTAAACACCCAATCAACATTCAAATGCACACGAAAACACTTGTATTATCTTTCCACTGACTAACTTAGCACCTTCTCGCTACAAATTAGTGTTCAGATAAGTTGAAAGTAAACCGGCATACTTACAGACTCTTTTCTCAGAGCCGTGGAGGAGTCTAGAAAGAGTGAAAGAGTTTGCCGAGCGGTTTTCTCCGTGTCTGTCTCTACCCCTCCATGTGAGTTCAATTGTGTTGTGGTGCTGAAGGACAGCTCCCAAATCACACACAGCTGCTCTCCCAGTGTGTTTGAGCGCGTGTATGCGTGCGTAACTTGCCTTAGTCGGACGCTTCCACGCAAAGCCTCTCTGAGCACCTACAGCACAGCGACATAACAGATGCTAATGGACTAAACAGTGCTTGTATTGCTCACTCACCCCTCCCTCCCTTTCTCTCTCTCTCCCTCTCTCGCTCTCTCTCTGTGTGTGTTGAAGTCACAGCCCTAACCCATGTTGGCTTGTTTAGCACAAGACAACACCTTTATTTCACCAAGCAAAGGAAAGAAAGAGAACAGAGTGAACTAACAACAGAAGAAATAGAAGAGCACTGAGGCTTGTGATGATATATGTCAGCAACTGAGGTTTGGTGTAAGCATGCGGGATCTGCTGGGTTACAGCAAATTTAGCCCGACTGCACACACACCGTACACGTGGCTGAACATGTTGCTAATCCACAGGATTCAATTGGGAAAAGGATTTAGACAGGTCAAAAAACACACAAAAAAAATACACATGGGCATTCCTGTTATGCAGTAACTTTTGTAAAATAAATACATAAATAAAACGACGGTGTTGTATTGAGATCTGGTGAAACATGCTCTAAAAGTTATAGTTCACCCCAAAATTTTAATTCTGTCATCATTTACTCATCATCATGTTGTTCCAAACTTGTATTACTTTCCTCTTTGGAGAATAAAATAAGATCTTTTGAAGAAACCAAACCATTTTGATTACCACTGACTTCCATTGTCAACAAAAAACACTGAGACATTTCTAAAAATATCTTCTTTTTTGTTTTACAGAAGCAAGAATGTCATACAGTTTTGGAATGACATGAGGGTGAGTAAAAGACAGAATTTTCATTTTTGGGTGAACTATGCCTTTAACCTTTATTATTTAAAACTTATTTACACAACAGAAAGAAAATGATCAAGGAGGAACCTACCATGATGGTAAGAAAAAGCTATAGTCAATGTTCACTGAGGGATTGAGAATCACTGTTTACATTTGGTGTCAAATTGAAGGTCTTTATTTACTCTCTTTTAGGTGGAATGACAGACAAACCAACTAATATTACACATCACAACATCAAAATTCATTAAATCCATTACTGATATTACTAATTTTTTTCTCACCAAAATTGATGTCCCTTCCTGAAGGATGATGTCATTGAGGAACTTTTAAAAAAAAAATAAGAATGCTACAAAATACTAACAGGAATTAGAATGTAAAGTGGTATTGAGGACAGAGGAAAAAATATTCACAAAAAAACATGTTTTGTGTGAAATATTTTGATTAGAGAGGAAATAATTAAGACCCGGAATATTTCATAATACATTGTGTTTCAGTTTACACCTACATATCAAAAATGAGAAAAAAAGAAGAAGCTCAAAGCAAAGGAGTGAAATTTAAAATTAATCCTTACGTTCATGTAATTGTGATAAAATAAAAAAGAATCGTATTATCATAAAAGTTTTGTGTTTCACACACGCATGAATAAAGTAAAGGTAAGTAAAATACTATAAATATCCTCAGGCCGATATATATATATATACATGCTACTGTATTGTTGGAGATGTTGTTGCCTTTTTAGAACTGTATCTGACGAGACAATATGGATATTTCATAAGTACTACTATACAACATTATCTTCAACAAATCATATATTTGTCATGTATTCTCTCTGCATTTACATCTTCCCTTGGTAGATAAACATAAAACAATGGGATTTAATGGATGTGTGCAAGTCTCCGGTGATGAACAAAAGCTTATAATTAGATTGAGAAGTATTACCAAGTCCTTCATAATGAAGACTGGAGAACTTTCATGACTGCTCACTGAGTCCACGCAGATGAAACAACAGGAAACAATGCTATTTCTCCCAGGATTACACCGGTTTTGAATGATTAGTTTAATGGGAGTAATGATGCATGTGCTGCCATAGAACACTGAAAGGCCTTCGTGTTATCAAGAATTCAGAATGTTATCGTCACCAATTCCGTGTCAAACAATTAAGGGGCTTTCAGAAAGCTTGAAAAGGAGGGAGGCAGAGAAAGGAAATAATATGTTTTGAGTCACGTTTCAAAAGAATGAAAGTTGGATGAATAATCATTAGGAAATGTTATATTTAGAAACGGCATTATGGCACAATAGTCAAAGCTAAATGAATGCACGATTTGAGGTATAATTCATGTCCATTGGACAAATGGTACAGGACAAGTTAGCTACAAAGTTCAATAGTTCCGGAGTATGAGCAATTGTAATAGTGATGCAGATATGCCAGTAATTTTTTTTATGTTATGCCTAAAAAAAAATCAATAAATGGACAATATTGTAGTGTACAAAAAAAAAAAAGAAATATAATCCACTAACTGTTTAACGTTTAAATGGATATTCATTTGGAGAAATAAGTATTAAATTATTAGTATTTAAAAGATTAACTTTAAGAGAGTGTTAGATGACAGCAGAGATAATGTGAATGTAAAAAAAGGGGAAAATGAACATATATAAATAAAACATAAATCGAACATCCGCCAGTAACCGATAAGGTAAAGATATTTAGCATCTTTGAGTATTTAGCAAACTGCTGCAAAATGCTTTTGCCACAAATCACTTCAATAGTACTTTGTAGACCATATAAGAAAAATAAAAAAAACAGTCACCAAACACAGTCACAAAATTTCTGCGTCATCAAATCAAAGTTAGACAGCTGTGATCTCATGAATATGTGAATATTTTAAAAAGGTGCGAGAGAGGATTTCTTCCTTAATCTGACTGAGTTTATCGTTGTAGTCTGTGCGTGGTGCTAATGTATGTGGCTAAAGCACTCTCAGTTTATACATAACGTTGACTAATACTTTAGTCATCTCCTTAAGGCATTAAAAGAAGCTTAACTCATTTTTGACACGAGCACAGTAAAACCTCAGCGCTGCTGCTATACATGCTATCTAAGAATTACAGTGTTGCCAGATCTTGCAAGAGAAGCAAGCAACCTGGTCTGACAAAACAAGCCCAAAATATGCTCAAATAAGCAACTCCAGCATTTTCCATTGTCTGGGGGAAACATATTTACAGTATTGCAGCATAAACTTGTGTAAAACATTGATTAAGCAATTCAATAAATGCTGTATTTCAATAATTCTGTATTTCAAAAATAACTACACAATAATAATAAGCATGTTATTATTATTAAACATTTAATTTTATAATGTATTATTATAATTTATTAATCATTTTACAAAAAAATTGTTAATACATATTTTTTGTTATGATTATGTCATTTTAGGGATGCACCGATACCACTTTTCCAGAACGAGTCTGATACGATTGCCGATACGGAATACCAACGCTATCTCACGACCAATTTGTACGAATTTGTACGAGTGATTAAAAGGTGGCTAATTCGTACGAATTTGTACGACCTCACTCGTACGAATTTGTACGATTTGTCTAAACCCACGTGACGGTTGGGTTTAGGGGCGGGGTCAGGGGTAGGTCATTCGTATGAATTCATACGATTTTGGCAAATCGTAAAATATGTACGATTTAGCAAAAAACTTACAAATTCGTACGAGTGAGGTCGTATGAATTGGTACGAATTAGCCACCTCGTAAAATTCGTACGAATTGCCGTGAGATCGGGTTGGGAATACAGATACCTGTATTTTCATTGCATAAAAAAAAAAAAAAAAAAAAAAAAAAAAAATCACAATATAGGGCAGAGAATCCAAAAGAATATTTATGCATCAAATAGAAAAATTATGCCTAATTATGCCTGTAAAAAGTATTGTAGGAGCTACTGTTACTTTCAGTGTTCATATTATTGCTCAATTATATTTTATCTTTAATTTAATATCACAGGGAATATTTAGGGCTGCTCGAACAGGGCTCAACCAGTCAAGAGCAGTCTTTTGTTGTTAGATTAACAGAGGACAAAGACAGCAGTGGTTACTGTCACTTTAAGAGCTGCACGTATCCAACATAATGTTACACACGCATTTTTTTTTCAATTGTTTACGCTCACTTAAGACATAACCGCCTATGTTTCACAAGGATACTTGCCTATAAGGGCAAATTGACATAATTTTGTGAGAATCTGTATGTTAAATTGCAAGACATGAAAGAGAACTCGATTTAATAGGCCATTCTCACGCTGTCTGAGAGAAAGCTTTCTGGGCGTGCTCTTTGGATGTTTGCGCACAGAAACCTTCTTGAAAACGTAATGTGATTACTGTACCAACTTCCTGTAATAATGTAGGGAACCAATCATTATACATAAATCATGTAACAGTTCATGTTCATGAGCGCAGTATTGGCCCGATGCTGGTATCAGTGCATCCCTATGTAGTTTATTTATAATAAAAAAGTGCACATTTCCATATAAATGAAGCCGAGGGAGTGACTTAGAAAGCCAGAATCACAGAAATAAACTATGGCGATTATTAATGAAATATAAAGTGCGGTAGGTGGTGATATTTGACAGCTGTTATCAGTGGTTGGTCACATTTTACTTTGCAATGGGGCGGCAAGCCCAAAGTTCCTCATAATAAGAAGACATGCCGACACTGAATCATTACTTGATCGCACCTTCTTATACTGTATATATGATGGGGAAAATAATAGCACTGTTTTCATTGACTGCGCGGTCCTATTGAAAGTACAAAGCATTTGATTCAGTTGAGGTAAGTGGAATGGGCAGATTTCTCTTTAAGTCTGTAAATAACTGGAGGGCATGTCACTGAAGCGGGACTTGTGCTTAGCCCAGCTGTGTGTGTGTCAGACACTGATGTCTTTAAGCTCCAGCACAGATCCTCAGAGCCGTTAAATCCCTCTGATCAAAGCAGTCTAGCCCTGAAGGGTTTCATTTCCTATCCAAACACCACCATCCGAGTACGTTTAATGACATTTGTTTCTCGTGTCACAAGATGGAGGCTCTGGAATGACTCATCTCAGTTAAAGCATTACACCACAACATCTGTTCTTTAGTTAGATATATAAAGCATCCAATGGTTATCGCACTTAATGAAAAACAACATGGACAAATTCACTATGAGAAGCCCTGGAGAGTTTACAAGGTCCTCCCTCAGCAGCTCTTCAGCAGCCATTGGTCAAAAGCGAGTGCTGCGTCTGTGCTTTCCGATGCTTTATTATGCATGTTGTCGCACACTGCATATGGAGAGCAGAGGGAGTTGGATCTAATCTCAGCTCATTCTCCCCACAGGGAGCTCGCCTGAACCCTGCTCGCACCTGTGGCCGCCACATTTTGGCATGACCGATCCCCAGCTTGCTGATTGAATACTGGGCAGAAGAGCATGTTGATGAGATGTCTTGCTTGGATAACAAACAGATTCACGTGGAGGTCGTCATTTATCCGTCATAGCTATAAACATGTAACGTTTAATGCAGTATCTTCACTGCAGTGCAGTGGCTGGTCACAAATGCCCCCAAAAATGGGTTGCAAATGGTTTTGTAATAACAATTTTGATACAATGTTGAAATAAAACCCTATTACAGTGCATCAACATTACAATGCATTATTGAAACCTTCCACATCTATATTTGAACTGAAAGCAGCACTGAGAGCCAAGGCCTTGCAATCTGACACCCGTGTTGTAACACAAGATGACAGTAGGTGTGCAGATTGTGTATGGAAAGCAATGAAGGGGAGATGACAGACTACACTGGAAATTTTAAGTCTCACAAAATCTGTAAAAATGGTAATATTTCAAATCAAAAGCAAAAGTAATAAAGTATAAAAGAATATATAATTTTTTTGGTAATAAAATATGTTTCTAACATGTTTTAATATGCTGTAACATGTTTCTAGCATTTTAGTATGTTACTAGCATGTTTCAGCACATATTTTAACATGTTACTGGCATCTTTCTAAATTATTTTAACGTGTTTCTATCATGTTTTAACAATATCACATCACATTGTACCATATTGCTAACATGTTTTAGCAGATTATAATGTTTTAGCATGTTGCTAGCTTGTTTGTACCACATTTAAGCACACTGTCAAGCCAACATAATTACTGTAATGCAAAAAAATTAATATTAATTAAACTGTTAAGTGTGTTAAATGAATGTAAACAAGCATTTGGGTAAGTAACAAAATCTGTAAAAATGCCCAGGTAATATTTTCAAATTTCTGGTTATAAAACTGGTTTCTAACGTGTTGTAGCATATTGCTAACATGTTTTAATATGCTGTTAACATGTTCCTTCCTAGCATTTTAATATGTTACAAGAAGAATCTTTCTAGCATGTTTTAACTTCGTGTAACTATAACAGATTGAAACGTTGTGCTGTGTGAAAGCCAATCTGAAGGGCAGAGATGCTCTGTGCTGGCCATGAACGGAGGACAGGAAGCCAGGCACAGGAGCCACGCTAAGACAACAGCTTTCACCAAACAGAGAAAATGCTACATAGACGCACATATGCTCACTAGGGGTGTGAAAGAAGCTCGGATCACACATACACGCACAGACCTGTTCAGAATCTTAATTTAGACCCTCTCAAACTATCTCCAGCCAAAGCTCTGAGGGTCATCAACACCCCATTGGTATTTTAATAAACACTGCAGCCCGGCCTGCCGAGCCGAAAGAAAGGACGGGCAGGCTGGAGTCTGAACCTCAGGATGAAGAAGCCAAGCTGCTCTGAGTCACGACCACAACACCATACAGCGAACTGGGCACATGATCACTTACTGATCATGTGCATGTTGACAATTTAAATTCAAAATGAAATTATTACTGACTTGATTTCAGAACTTTGGGGTCAGAAAGTTTTTTTTTCCTTTCTTCATTTAATTAATAATTTTATTCAACAAGTCAATGACACATTTAATTGTTCAAAAGGGACATTACATTTATAATAGTCTAAAATATTTCTATTTGAAAAAAAAAATGCTGTTCTTTTTATTCAAATAAATGTTTCTTGAGCACTAAATCAGCATATTAGAATGATTTCTGAAGGATCATGTGACCCTGAAGGCCGAAGTCACAAATTCATTACATGCATTACATGTGGACTATAAATAGACACTACAGCTGGGTTTAAAGAACAACAATTAAGTTGAGAATTCAGTGGACACTAAGATTACTTCATAGGAGCAGATTTCGACAGGTTATCAAGATCATCCTCCGCACAACACAACTGACAGGGTTTCTATCAAATCCCACAGTGTCACTGCCACTTGACTTTCTTCCCATTATCACAGTCCACCATGCATGAAATGGCTTTCTGCTGTGTCCAGTTGTGAACAAATAAGCATTTGTAGTATTCAGGCCATGCTGCATCCAATCATTCTTCAGCTAAACGCTCAGCAATTTAGAGTTTGATTTTAAAATCTGTATCCAAATAGGAGGGGAGATTTGGGTAAACACCAATCTGAGGCAGAGTGAGGAAATTAATTAGTATAAAAGAAAGTTAATCAAGCTTTAGGCTTGAATCAAGTGCACATTGAAACACAACAGATGCTTATTATCAGTTGAAATAAACAAAAGGATTGAAGTTGTCATATTAGTAAAGGGCAGGTCGTCCAGTTCTGAGTGAAAGCAAGCCACATGGAAAGCATACGAATTATACTGTAAGCATTGAAATATGCTGGTAAGTTTGAAACGATGAATATCTGAAATCTTGGGAGAGGAAGTGCCGACCTACCTTCAGGTCTGTACTGAGCTACGATGGTGACCGTCTGTCCAGCATTCTTCAGTGCTGCGGCCGCCTGTTCATGCGTTGCACTGCGGAGGTCCACCCCATTTACCTGCAACAAACATACAGTATTAATGATGTGTACCACAAATAACCACTGATGCCAAACACACCCCCAATAGCCTGAAAATGCTTATTTAGAATTTAAAATCTACTGTAAAACTGTACAACTATTACTGTAAAGTTTATGCAGCTTGAGTGCTGCTGGGATTTAAAAAATAGGGTACTAAATATAAAGACATTCAGCAATTCTGACATTCTGCAATTCACTTTTTCGCTGAAATGAAATAAATAAATAAATAAAAATATTTCTGTAAGATTGACAATGAGTAATAATGAGCAACAATTGCTGATAATGCGATGTTCTTCTTACAGAAATGATACGGTCTCCTTTCCTCAATTCTCCACACAGGTCTGCAGGCCCTCCTGCTAATATGAAGGAGATGAAGATTCCCTCTCCATCTTCTCCTCCTACAATGTTGAAGCCTAGTCCTGTGGTGCCCCTATGCAGGACTATTTTCCTAGGCTCCCTAAAAAAACAAAAGCAGCATTTATTAGTTGATTTGAGTGAGAGGTTCAGGAATGCATGCTTAAATAAATATTACAATGCTTACAAAAGTGACAGACATACACACGCATACCCACATGCAGATACACACAAGAGACATTTTTTATATTATATTAATTATAAAAATTATATTACATTTAAAAAAATTCTGTAATTCTGTTAACCAAATAAAATATAAACAATTATATATATATATATATATACTCGCATATATTCACTCACATTAATTATTTGCATTCCCAGAAAAAAAAACAATAAAATTTGACCAGATCTCCCTCTAGTGTACACAATATGAACTACACAAGAGAGATGCATGCTCTTACAATTTGCAAAGGTGCTTACAATTTGAAAATCGTATTTTTACTTTTATCTGCAGTTAAAATTTTATGAAAATGTGATGTGTGCAATTATTTATTTATATTTATAACTATAATTACACCATTTGTATGATGATTTCCTGAAAAGTGTAAACACTGTGGTGCTTTCAAAATATTTGATCATCCTGATCAGTCAAACAGGGAGCCTGACATAAAAAGAGTTCAGCAGTATTTTTGGTGCCAATGCTGAAGAAATTATTTAAATATTAGTTTGCCAAGGACAGTATTTGTGAAGCATGCATTTAGTAGTCTGTAGATGGCAGCAGAGCCTCAAATCACGGTCTCGGTAGCATTCGCACATTTTCAAAACAAACCCTCACTCAACATGACTACAGACGTGTCTTTTAACCCTTAAAACTCTAAGAACAACGGTTCAGAGTAACTGAGTGACATTGACAAATCTCAGTTATAAAACAGTGTATTTTTATACCCATCCTGTAGAATTAAGTCTTAATTCAAAGCTTATCAGATTTGCCAAAGTTGACTTCACAGATTGGTTGGTCATATCATGACGCCAGCTTATGACGTAAAAGGCTGTTTGTTTTTAACATCAATATGACGTATTTGGCGAATTCTTCCAATGGGAAATAAATCCTCATGATTAAAGGGGATTAAATATGGTAAAGCACACCAGTCAGTATGTGTGTGTGTCCTTGATAAGTATCTACTGTTCTCTACTGGATAAAATATATGGTGGTCTGGCCAAGATCATCTGCACAGTCTCTCTCTCTCTCTCTCTCGTAATACCACTCGCGAGTCGCTACTGACAACAACTCTTACGAAATGAGCAAACAAATCAGGTGAATGAGAAAGAACAGGACACAGCCGAGGCTTTATCCTAAATGAAGTGATATCTTCAACAGCTCTCCAGAGGACATTTAAAACTGTCCAACAAATACTGCGAGAGATCAGCCATATGTCCCTATGCATGTGTCCTTGTGAATGCCCTACATCAGTGGTTCTCTCAAGAGGACTTTAAATGATTGAAAATAAGAGAAACAGACATTAAAATAAATTAAAAACAAGTATAAAATTAAAATATATTTCTTATTTTACTTCCCCTTAACAACTGGATTTTTTTTATTAATATACTTTAAAAAACAGGGTTCTCACGGTCTGTAAATATTAGGTAGCCTACATAAAAAAAAGTGAATTCTAGACCTGCAAAATGAATAAAATTGTATAACTCTATGGCCATGTTTATAATGGAAATACTTTTGTTAGTTATGCCAAGCTGTAAAATATTTTATGAGGTAGAAATTGAGTAAAAAAATTTTTTTTTAAAGTCATTATCCTTAATACTTATCCAGTAAAGGATTGCTCTGAATAACAGAAGAACTCTAATTCTTGTAATATTTTACAAATTATTTAAAAAAAACAACTAAACTTTCCTTTGCAAAAGTGAGAAAAGGGAGTTTATAATTCAGACATGGACATGATGAGATTATTCATAAAAAAACATTATTCACTTTGAATTTATGGGACTTTTGCAGTATGAAATATTTCTTGTGATCAAAATCAGCATATTAGAATGAATACTGATGGATCATGTGACACTGAAAGACCCCCTGGGGTGAAAATCAAGTCAACACCATTGCTGAGTGTTATCTCATTAAAACTGCAGTGAACCTAAAAGATTGTATCAAAAACACGGTTTGAAATCGCTGGTGATCTCTACGTCACAAATATGTTGTAATCAATCACATCAACAGCGTATCATTAATTATGCTGAGAAGCAGGGGAGTCTCAACTATATGCCTTTCTCCACTGACGTTCTAAATTGTTTCTAAGGATTCAAAGCATTTCTAAGGATGATGATTTTTAAAAGGCAGCTGTTTGGCTCTGAGATGGCGAACGGGAACATGGTTTTTGTAACATTAACAACACATTATTAGCATATTGATAACGTAGTCAAGCAAAAGGCTAAACATATTAATTACCGTTATGTGTCCGCCGTTGTAGAGAGCGATAGATAAAACGCATTACACTTCTGATACATCGGCTTTTATGCGAGACTGTATAGCTTAACTCACTCTTCCACTTCTTTTGAATCAGTTTCTGGTTCAAACATGCAGCATATTGGTGAATTAAACCAGCATTTCCACTTGCCAGCCATCGTGTAGCGTTAACTACAGTAAAGTTGAGCAAGTGGATCAGCTATTCTGAGCTTGTGTGATTGAGTGGAGGCGGAGACTCATTTGTATATTCATGGTTCCACGACGTATATTAAATGAAGCAAGGGTGTAGAGTTACATTCAAGCTTCTTTTTTTCACAAGAAAAGTTTTTCACAGATCAAAGATGAGTTTTAAGGGATCAAATTATTGACGACATGACTTGAAGACTGGAGTAATGCCTGCTGAAAATTCAGCTTGCCAATCATAAATAAAACTTTACAATATATTATAGCTGAAAATAGTTACAAGCTTTATATTGTAAAAATATTTCACAATATACATTTATTATTCTGCATTTCTAATCAAAATAGATGCAGACTTGGTGAGCATAAGAGACTTCTTACAAAAACATTTAAAAAGTCTTACAGAAACCAAACCTATGACTGGTAGTTTATAGCAACACACACACATATTGGATTAATCGAATTTTGAATTCTAAAAAAAATATTGTACCTCAGTAAAGGGAATAATCCCTAAAACAAGATGATTTCCTTTCAGTAGAATGAGGACATACTGTACCATCTAATAACTCATCTAAGACTAATGTGAGTAGTTGTGTGTGAGTGTAGAGTTTTATGTAGTTTGTTTTGTAGTATATAAAGCCATGAACCATTATGCAGAGATAAAATATGTACTAAAAATGCCATTAACCTTTGGCGGCTTATCTTATGTGTAGAGAAAAGCTATTCTCATACAGTACCTACACCAGAATTATGGAGCTGTCTTTACACCAAGCTACATGTAATGAAACTGATACAGCATTATCTTCCAAATTTCAGGAGGGTGATACAGAGAAAAGAAGCATCAGAAAGCAAAAAAGCAGCCAAAGATGTGATGAGAGTGAGAAAAAAATGAGAGCGAGTGAAATCAAATAAGACGACTATAGAAATAGTTTAAGAGCAAGTCATGATCTGTATTAACTTTCACTTGAAATAAACGATCATTTCACTTCGCAAGGGCAAGGAATCATAATGCACAATAGAAACTGCACCCACAACCTCTAAACCCGAAGCCTTCAAATGTTACAGTACGGCAAAAGTCATGATTAGGAAGACAAAGAAATCGGGAGGGCAAAGGCTCACCTTGTGATCTCATCATCTCCCAGCATGCCTTTTGAGATAGGAGAGTACCGAGATGGGGTGGCGGGGGTTAATGGCTGACTTAGATAGCTTTGGGTGCTGATATGGTTCTCCATGTGCTGGGAATAGGCTGAAAATCCAAAACACAAAGATA